>NC_045601.1:133658305-133967396 GCF_009762305.2 Zalophus californianus
AGCTGATGGTCTACTGAGAAATGAAGTCGAGTAAATAGAAAGACAAAAATGACTTTGCAGCACAGTACGTTCCACTAAACAGCATCCAGAAGCGCCTGACCTCATTTTCAGAGGATGTGGGACGACCTCCCACAGGAGGGTAAGCTTTATTGGAGACCTGAGGGACGAGTAAGTATTAACTGGCACAAAGAGGAAGCCTGGGAAGAAAGCGGAGAGAGGAGAATCATATTCCGGGCAGAAGCAATGGCAGGGGATAAAGCCTGCGGAAGGTGAGCAGGAGCAGGAAATTGCAAGTTGTTCCTTTGCTTGGAGGGCGAATTCAGGGAGAGAAATAGCAAGAAATTAGGACTGAGAGATAAGCAGGGGCACATCCTGAAGAGACTCTTAAGCCACGTTTCAGCTTGGATTTTAATCTTCGGTCAATGTTGATTTTTAGCACGGGAGGAATCAGACTTGTACTTTTGAATAATTTCTCTGAAACAGAATAATAAGAAGAAAATATTAGATCCTTTACTCACATAAAATGCACCCTTTAGGGGCGCCTGGGTGGCTCAGTTGGCTGAGGGTCCGACTGATTTCAGCTCAGGTCATGATCTCAGGGTCGTGAGATCGAGTCCCGCATTGGGCTCCGTGCTGGGTGTGAAGCCTGCTTACGATGCTCTCTCTCTCTCTCTTTAAAAAAAAAAAAAAGCACCCTTTAATTGTTCTGACTCTATATACATACATACACACACACTTAATATGGCAGCAGTAATACATGCATGTAATTGATAAATATGCACACACTGGAGAGTGCGGGACTATTGCTTTAGAAAGGTTGCTCCAGCTACAGCGTGGAACAGCGCGGAATGTGGATTGGAGGGCAGGAAGGGTGAGGCAAGGGGGGTGAGCTAGGGAGCCGTTGTGCTGACTGAAGTAGAAATGAGAGCAGCGTGAACCAGAATGATGGTGTTGAGCGTAGAAAGAACTGGCTCATGCTGCCAACATCACTCAGTGTTTGCATGGGTAAGACTGTTCTATCAGAAACCCCAGCCCCCACGAGCTAGTTGGCAAATCAGGAGTATGAAGAATGCCGGCTGTCAGAAGATCCGGGCTTCGAATCCTGGTTTCCCCCACTTAATATGTGATTTGGGCAAATCATTTTAATCTCCTCAACCTTCAAAATGGAGCTGTTGAAACATGCCCTAACTACCTGCTGGCGCGATTGTGTTGACCACGTGGAATAATGACTAAGAGATGATTTTGAAAACCATAAAGCACTAGACAAATAATAGATGTTATGCTCCCTCTATCATTATTCCATGATAGATTCCACAAGTACTATATTTCTGTGTGTATGTTGGCAGGCTCCACCTCTCATTCTAACAGGGAAGTTGGCTAGTCTGGTATTGCACAAAAGACAGCATCACCTGTTAAAAATAGTAATAAGTAGCCCCAGAGACCTGGTTATGCCCCTTCCTCCCTGGAAAGTCTTGAGACTCAGTTTCCTTATCTGTAAATGGGAAATAAGGGCATGTATCCTGTCTACCTCTTCGCATAGACCCTCAGAGGGGGGACACGAGCACCCACCTGGCTTGGGGTCCAGAACTGGGCTTAGGACTGTCTTTCCCACAACTTCCCTATGTGACCTTGAACAGGTCAGGTGACCGCTGCTGTCCTCACTTCTGCAAAGTGTGAGTGAGGTCAGGATACATGATGTGCAAGGAACTTTCAGCTGTAAAATATCGTTATTCTATTGAAGGTGAACGATGAGATGAGATACGAAGCATGTCGGTGACGGTTGAGAATTTACGTTTCTCTGTTTTGCCTGGTTGGGAGGGGAGGAACGGGATGAAGGGGAATAAGAAGTTTACCACTAGAATTATCTGCCCATTAACCAAGCCATGGAAAATGGAAGAAGCTGTGAAGATTTTCTCAATATGCAGAGCCACCAGGCAATCAGTGACAATAAAATTGTGAATTCAGCAATTCCATGCTGTGTTTTAATTTTCTGGCACTAGTGTGCCCATTATTTAAGCGTGCATTTGGGTTGGTGCCAGCCTGCCCCTCTTCACCACGGCTAAGAAGGGGTGCTGAGGCACCTCCCCCAGCACACCCCAGCAGGTCCAGGACTCCTGCAAATCCAGGCACTCTTGCAGGGTCGGCGGGGGTGCGGCAGAGCAGACATTACAAATGACAGGAGGAAGCTAGGGGAGAAGTGGAGGAGAAATGACCATAATGGAAGAGGAGAGAACAGGACAAAGGAAATGCTGGGATGGAAGGAAGGGAGAGAGGGGAGGAGGCCAAGATTGTGGCACTGTTTCCGGGATGACGGGAAAGGGAGAGTGGGGTGTTAGATAAGGTAGGAGAAGAGGATTGAAGATGGGAATGGACAGCGACTGTGGGTCTCCGATCCCTTTCTCTTCTCTGGCCAAGGCTGTCATCAGATGGTAGCAACCGGCTGCAGCACATTTGGGACCTGCCACAATGTTTGAGCAGAGGCCATGCTCTTCCTGGGCAGCTCCCAGTGCATGGCTGAGTGTGGCGGGTGGGGGGGGGGAGGGGGGAGGGGGCTGTCCAGGGCCTGGCCACTTTGCCTAACGTGCCCTCTGCCCCAAAGCTCCTTCTCGGGCTGGCTGAAACTTTCTCAGAGCTGCCCTTTATAGGGAGACTCTTCCTACCCAATCTTGCTTCCTTCCGCCTCATGCTGGTTAGTTTGATACGTCAACCTGGCTAGTCCATGGTGCCCGGTTATGTAATCAAACGCTAATATAGGTGCTACCTGGAAGGGACTTGGTAGATGTGGTTAACAATCTGCAACAAGCTGACTTTAAATAAAGGAGATTACCTTCCGGGGCACCCGGTTGACTCAGTCGATGGAACAGGTGACTGGATCTCAGAGCTGTAGGTTCGAGTCCCACATTGGGTGTAGAGATTACTTAAAAATAAAATCTTTTTTTTTTTTTTCTTAAAGGAGAGAGACTACCTTCCATAAAGTGGATGGGCCTTGTCCAATCAGTGGAGAGCCTTAAGTGCAAACCCTAAGGTTTCCTGGAAAAGAAGGAATTCTGCCTCAAGACTGAAGCATCAACTCCTGCCTGAGTTTCTGGCCTGCTGGTCTGTCCTACAGATTCCAAACTTGTCAGGTCCCAAAATTACGGGAGCCAATTCCTTAGAATGAATCTCTCTATATGTATATAAAGGAGAGAGATATATTTTCTCTTGGTCCTTGGAGAACCCTCTCTTCTTCCATAGTGTCGGACCTGTAGTCTGAAGGTTCTCCTCACCGACCCTACCCCACACCCCCTTTATTTTCGTAGTGTTTTCCCAATAAATCTCTTGTGTTCTAACTCCATCTGGCCCACTGCTCCTTGAAGGAGCCAACCACACAGCCCCAGGGCTGCATTTACACTCTTCAAATGATGTCCTCATTTTTATTTTAGAAAATCCGAGTGTGATTGATAATAGCTACAAGATCTTATAATAACTTGAGTGGAAGGAAAAGAAGTCGAAGAAATACAGTGTAAAAAGAGAAATGGTAAAGACCAAGAAGAGTATGGGGTGGCAGCTAGGGGATACATAAAGGAAATTGTCTTTCCATAAAAGTGGGGCAACATCAAATTTGGATGTTTCGTTATATAACAACTCCCAAGCGCCTGGGTGGCTCAATAGGTTGAGCTCCCGACTCTTGATTTTGGCTCAGGTCATGATCCCGGCTCAGGTCATGATCTCAGCGTCGTGAGATTGAGCCCCTCGTGGGACTCTGTGCTGGGTGTGGAGTCTGCTTGGGATTCTCTCTCTCCCTCTCTCTGCCCCTCGCCCCTGCCACACACTCTCTCTCTAAAAATAAATAAATAGAATATCTCCCAAAGGCTTTTTGCAAACAGAGGGTTGGGAAGACACCAGGCAGGAAAGCCGAAAAACAGACAAGCACACACTGGTGTTTGTCTCATGTTTGCTTTTGCTTATTGGAGAATCCATTAAAAATGTATATTTCCCCTTTGCCAATTGCCATGTCTTAAATTACCTTATTTAAGAGCACACACAAAAACAGTATTCATAGCATCTGCCTCAATTTTCTCCCTAACTTTTATAGATTCCTCAGCCTGGCTTCTTAACAAAATGAAATTAAATCGTAGAAATGTCTGCTACTTCACAGCAGTTTTTTTTTCTTCAGCTGCTTTACTGGTGGTTTATACAGAGATTGACCCAGATGGGTCGATTCCAGGGACCGTCCAAGGTGATGGGTGTTATACAGTGACGATGTGGAAATGATGTGGCCCAAGCCGTCTGCTACACAGGGGCTGGGAATGACACAGTAAATGCTAATTAAAGCAGCTCTACCTAGATCTTGCCAGACCTTACCTGACAGCCTCTAAAGCTGGATTTTCATTTCCAAACCTGTGTTGACTTCCTTCACATCTGACGAGCTCCCATTCCTCCTTTCTTTCATCCACTTATTCAACAATGTTAACCCAGGTCCCAGCAGGTGCTGTGCACTGTGCCAGATGCCGGGGAAGTAATGGGGAGTTTGACACCATGCCGAGCCTTATAGGACTTCCAGATTCCATCGGCTGGTGAATGCTTACTCGGCCGGTTGCCTTTCTGGATCTCACAGCTCACTTCTTTAATGAAGGTGTAGCTAAAGCTAGCTTTAAAACCTTCTGCCTCCTCTCTCAAAGGTGGTCATGTGGCAGCCGTGTGGAGAAGGCACATCAAGATGTCCCGTGATCCACATGGTCAGGGAAGAAGCTACAGATCTTGCTAACACCATGATGTTTATTTCTGAAGGCATTTGGCATCAGCCAGTCAAGTTCAGCTCTTATTTGGCCCTGTTGACTCTGTACAATAGCCAGACCAAGTATGGCTGGGCAGCTGATCTCTTCTCAGATGGATAGAGCATTCGTGCATAGAACAGGGTGTTCGACCAACCGATGCCACTTTCGGATAACCTGATCACCAATGCACTCTCCTTCAGACATCAGAATTTCTTATGCAAATGATCTTTGCATTAACCGGAGAAACAGAACCAAAAAAATGTGTGAGAGTAAGTGTGGGTATAGAGAGATTTATTTTAAGGAATTGGCTCTTGGGATTGTGGGATTGGCAAGTATGAAATCTGTAGGGCAGGTGGGCAGGCTGGAAATTCCAAGAGCTGTAGTTGCAGTCTTGAGTCTTAAGGCAGATCTGGAGGCAAAGTTCCTTCTTTTTTGGGAGAACTCAGTCTTTTCTATGAACACTTCAACTGATTGGATGAGGCCCACCCACATTATGGAGAGTCATCTTTACTCAAAGTCTACTGATATAAATGTTAATTACGTCTAAAAAAAATCTTTCTACAGCAATACCTAGACTGGTGTTTAACCAAACAACTGAGCTCTGCAGTCTAACCAGGTCAAACACATAAAATTAATCATCACTCTGGGTGAACTCCAGTGGTAATATCTATGAACTTCCATATTTGATAACATAGTTGGTGGTAGAAGCCATGACTTTATACTGAAATTAAGAAAGAAAGGAAGGTCTGGACATCCTTGATTTGTTTGAGTTCTCATTCTTAACAAAAATTATACAAGGTACAGATGATTATTGTTAAAAATTTAGGGTACATCAGTAAAAGAAGAATAAATTTCATTTATAATTCCATAATCACAAAGTAATTGCTATTACCTTTTCCCACTCTAGCTTTATTGAGATCTAATTGACATATAGTATTATGTAAGTTTAAGGTATACAATGTGATGATTTGATGCATCTATATATTGCAAAATGATTAACACAGTAAAGTTAGTTAACACACCCTTCACCTCACATAAGCACCGTTTTGTTGTGGTGGTGGTGGTGAGAACATTTGATAGCTACTCTCATGACAACGTTCAAGTATGCAATACAGTATTGTTGACCATAGTCACCATGCTGGACATTAGATCCCCAGGACTTATTCCTTTCACAACTGGAAGATTGTATCCTTTGACCAACATGCACTCATTCCCCCGCCCCCCTCCTGCCCCTGGGAACCACCATTCCACTTTGTTTCCATGAGTTTGGCTTTTTTTAAGCCATGTTATCACAAATGGTAGGATTTCTTTCTTTCTTATGGATGAAAAACATTCTGTTATATATTTAATTTTCTTTACGCATTCATCTAGTGGTGGACATTTAGGTTGTTTCCATGTTTTGGCTATTGTGAATAAGGCTGTAATAAACAGAGTGGTGCAGATATCTCTGCAAGATAGTAATTTTGTTTCCTTCAGGTAAATTCCTAGAAGTGGAATTGCTGGATCATATGGTGGAGGAACCTCCGTACTGTTTTCCTCAGTGGCTGCACTGATATTCATTCCCACCAACAGTGCACAAGAGCTCCCTTTTCTCCACATCCTTGTCAACACTTGTTATCTCTTGTGTTTTTGATGATAACCATTCTAACAAGCATGAGGTATTATCTAATTATGGCTTTGATTTGCATTTCCCTGATGATTAATGATGTTAAGCCCCTGTGGACCATTTGTATGTCTTCTTCGGAAAAATATCTATTCAGATCCTTTGCCCATTTTTAAATTAGATTATTTGTTGTTGATTTTTTTTTCCTTTTTTTCTTTCTGATTTTTTCTCTTATTTTTTGGTTATTGAGTTATGTGAGTTTTAAAAATGTATTTTAGACATCAACTTCTTATCAGGTACATGTTTTGCAAATATTTTCTCCCATTCTGTAAGTTGCATTTTCGTTTCATTGATGGCTTCCTTCACTGTGCAGACGCTTTTTGATTTGATTCAGTCCCACTTGTTGATTTTTGCTTTTGTTGCTTGTGCTTTTGGTCACATTCAAGGAATCATCACCAATGTCAATGTTAAACCCCTACAGATTTGTCAATTTTGTTTAACTTTTCAAAAAAATAAACTCTTAGTTTTGTTGATCTTTTCTATGGTTTTCTATTCTTTATTTCATTTGTTTTTCTGCTCTGATATTTGTTATCTCTTACCTTCTGCTAATTTTTGGCTTAGTTTTTAATTCTTGCTCTAGTCCCATGAGGTATAAAGTTAGGTTGTATATTTGAGCTCCTTTTTTTTTTCTTAATGTAAGCATTAATTGCTATAAACTTCCCTCTTAGAACTGCTTTTGCTGCATCCCATAAGTTTTGGCACATTGTGTTTCCACTTTCACTGGTCTCAAGGTTTTTTTTCATTTCTTCTTTGACTCTTTGGTTGTTCAGGAGTGTTGCTGTTAACTTTGTATTTGCAACTTTCCAATGTTTTTCTTATAACAATGGAGTCATGCTATAAAGAGTATTTTATAACTTGGTATTTGTACTAGATCACATATTGTGTGAATTATTCCAAGTAATATATATACTTCTACTATAACAGCATTCTTAATTATTATAACACTTTTTACAACATGAATATACCATTGTTTATCCAACCAATCCTTCACTGAAAGACATTAAAAAGTTTCCTAATGTTTCCTCATTATAGACAACCCTATACCAAATACCTTCAGTCATGCATCTTTCCATTTGTCTAGTTATTTCTCCCTGATAAATTCCTAGGAAGAGAATTACTAGGTCAATAGGTGTGCGCACTTTTAAAAGGCCTTTGCTACCTATTGGAAAGCTTCTTTTCAGGAAAATACACCAATTAATACAAGTGCTATTATTTTAACAGCACATATTTATCAGCTTATATTGGATCCGAATGTTAATAAATACCTCTTAATCCTTTATTTCCAGAATTAAGTTGGAGGAAAAATGTTGTTAATCCTAGGATATTAAGAGGAAGGAAAAAACAGTTCAATCCTATCTTTTTGGCTTTGAAGCAAATTCTCTTTATAGACTTTTTTTTTAATTAAGTAAATTTCCCTTCATTGATGCACCATTCTACTATAAAAGGGATACTGCAACACGTAAGCATAAAGAGATTTAAGAAGGAGATGATTTCTTTAAAAATACATATGTTTTTTAATACATAGGTAGATGATTGATAGATCGATAGATCGATAGACAGGATTCAGAACACACCACCTCCAAATATGGCAACTTGGCATACTGAGCATTTTAACTTGACGGGAATAGAAACAGCAAATGCCAGAAGTATTCTTTGAACTCCTCCTTCTCCCTGAAGCAGGTCATAGGACCCCCATGTGGCAGGTGCCCTCTCTCTACCTGGAGGAAAGAAGCTTCCTTATCTCCAGAGATGGAGGGATCCCAGGAAGAATCCAAATGAAGAGGTCTTGCCAAGTTTCCCCCGTTTACTACCCATAGCTCAAAGTCCTTTGTCCTAGAATGTTTTCCCACAACTGTTTATTCTTCATCAAACCTAGTATAAAAACACACAGCTCTTACCATTTCCTCAGTTCTTCATCTCCTTAGGAAGGCTCCCGTGTCACGTGAAACTTATATTAAATAAATCTGTATGTTTTTCTCTCATCAGTCTGTCTTTTGTTAGTCTCATGGACAAGGCCCCGGCTGGAGAACCTAGAAGGGTGAGAAAAAAAAGATTTCTTCCTCCCTGATAACGTGTATAAAAACAGCTGATGATGCTTAGCTTTTGAGGACCGGGTGGCCGGGTGAAGTGAAGGATAGAGATAGAATCCTGAGATACTCCAGGTCTGGAACCCACACATTCAATACTCTTGCAGCAGAGATATATTCTCCACAATCATCCCTATTACAGATGCCATCAAGGCAGATCATAGACATTCCAGAGCCAGCATTAACACAGGTTGAGAGACAGCCGGCTGGCTCCCCCATGAGTTGACATGAACTATCGGACTCAGTTCTCACAGCTAGAATCACCAACACCAAACTTCTCAGCCTCCATTGGCGGACATAAATCCACACCCACGTGGCTAACTGGAACAATCCCCTTGACTTTGGCATGAAAATCATGGAAGTGATTTTGTTAATGACTCAGCACTTTCAATCAATCACAGTCAGAGGTTCAATAAATGTTTCTTGCATTGGATTGCTCCATGTTAATTGTCTCATCCTCAGGTGTTCACTTTGTAAGCGTCAATGGGATTGACAAACTGACCTTTTTATTCATGTGCACCTAACAAGATGGAAACCAGAGGAAGCAGAATGAGAAGTGCGGTTAGGTGCTAACTTTGTTAATGTCCACCGGGGGCTGGGAGGTGGAGGGAAAGAAGGGATGGATGCATCAGAGCATACGATTAGTGTAGCATATTAACTGCAGCCCTCTAATGTTAAGAGCAGCTCTCCGTCTGCCCTCCACTGACAGCAACCACCCACATTTCCTAGCATCGGGAACAGTCACTGCACACACAACAATTTCAAGGCAGGATTAACCCGGAGGTGAGGTCACTTCAGCCCCCACGTTGCCTTACTTCTGAACTGCTATTGCCCGGCTTTTTAAAGACTGATGCCAACGTGCCAATTAAAAGCCGGGTTTGCGGTGGACAATAGAAGAGAATGGGAGTTTTCTCTCTTTTCCAGCTGAACAAAAGCTACCCGAGCTCCAGAGCCGGTGAGCCTTCTCTGAATGATCCCTGCCACCACACACAGCCTGACTGCAGTCACTGGCTAGATGGGTAACAAAAGGGGGGCAAATGGTAATGAATCAGAATTTGTGGAGTTTAGCGGCTACTGGCGAGGGAGGGCTTCAACGCAGGGCACACTGACCCGTTCCGTTCCTATCACTTGTTACCCAAAATTGTCGTGACTTTAGGAACAATTACTGCCTCCCTGCCACCAAAACCTACACAACGCAGTAACTCTCCAGCCTTCCCCCTCTGCATTATTAATCACATTCAGGGTTCCTTACTTAGTGGGTTAAAAATGTTAGCTTAGTCTGAGCCTCTACCGTCACCAAATTAAGGAGGCTTGCTCCACTCCGTGAAAATACTGCTGTTCAGCCCATTCATTTTCCCTAAATGCTTCTCCACTTCAAATTGGCATTCCAGCCATGTTGCATATATTTTTTAAAAAGCCATCTTATAGGTCAATAATGTTAAACTCTTACCCATGACAATAATTTACTCTTGTTGAATGTGTACATACACAGAAAAGATATGAGCACACAGCGTGCGTGTCTGAGCACATTCACTCATCCCTTTGGTCTCTCAGAGCATTGTGGATTCTCTCTTCCTATTGTGTTTCAGCCTTTTACTGGCAGTCTCTTTCTCCTGCAAAAAGAGATTACAAATACAATCCTAGAATTGCAAATAGAACGGTGGATGCCTTTTGTTCAGCTTCCTGTCCAAGTTGTTACAACCTTTGTCATGGTAATGAGCCATCAGAATTTCATAGCCTGAATATTCTCTGCACTCCTCTGGGTGCATTGTGTGCCTAAATTTGGATGAGTTTATGGTCTTGCGTTCTGCCCCTGGATAAAGACGCCTTGGGAAGTTGACCGGCTTTAGGATGACCACGAGTTCTAAATGGAAGTCCATGGTTTACTGGTGTTTCCGACATACAACACATGTCAACTCAGGAGAGCCCTGTCTGGAAATGTGAAAAGTAAAACACGCACCTGCCAAGTGTTTCCATCAGGATTTCAGAAAGGTGGACGGGGTTTCTTATGCCACATGAATTCTCCCCAGTCCTGACGGAGCCGTTTTCAGGGTTCATTCATGGGGTGGGTGTTGTGTGCCTACTGTATGCTGGGCATTAGATATGCTTAGGGGCAACAGACAAGGCAGGCCAGGAGAACAGAGGCACGCATCAATTTGTATGATGCCAACGCAAAGAAAACAGAAAACCGGAGTACCTCTCTACGCTGTTAGGATGTAATTTCACCAATGAGGTCCCGTTTGTAATAGCCGGTAGGCTAGTTAACAAGCCGCTAACTTCACCAGTGAAGACCCATTGCTGACCTTGGCCATGTTCCTCTGCAAACTGTCTGGTATCGATCGACATAAGATAACAGGTAGCAGCTTGACTTCCCGATGAGAACTATAACTGCCCGCCCCCTCAAAGGTAAGTTCCTATTAAAGCAACTCCTGCATTTAGGAGTAAGGATATTGCATTATCTATTCTGAAGTACTTTAAAGCAAATTACAGACATTGTGACAGTTTACAGGATGACCCGATCTCTATTTGATTTCTGACATGCATGAATAATATATGTCGCCAGATTTCATCAAAATTGTAGCCTGTTAATTAGATGGAGGATTTTCGTGACAAAGCACAAACTGTTGGGGTGGGTGGTCTGTGAGGTTATAGAACATAAAAGGGCTTTTCATCCCCCCAGCAGATGGGGTCCCCCAAGAATAAAAGAGACTTGAGAGCCACTTAAACGGGCCTCAGGGCCGTTTGCGATTGAAGCTAAGTGCTAGCTGTGATTAAATTTATGTAAAGTATCCAGCACAAGGCCTGGCACAGACCAGCTGCTGGGTATCTGTTGGATGCTTCCCCTAGAGCTGGGTGGTCAGAAAATCACTCCACCAAGATACCTGGTACCATCTCCAAGCAGGTGTGACTTTTAGTTAAGTGACTCATCCTGAGTTTGTATTGAGAAATCATTGACGATGCCAAGAATAGAATTCAGAGTCTTTGTGTTCAATTTCCAATCAATACCTCCTTTCCCTGGGATGCCTGCTCTCCTTCTCCATGAGCACCTTTGCCAAGAGAAAATGAGATTCTTGAAGCAACTCAAGTACTCTGGTAGTTTCCAAATAGCCAGTTCTTGCCTCTTCTCCAAATATGCTTTGCTCTCATGTTTGCAGTTTCAAAGTAGCAAAACAAAGAAGCCTGCCTCCTCCCTTCCTCCCTCCCTCCCTCCCTCCCTTCCTCCATCCCTTATTCCCTTCCTTCCTCCCTTCCTTCCTTCCTTCCTTCCTTCCTTCCTTTTCCTTTGAATCCTGCCACATCCAGTATGAGGCATAGGGTGAGGAAGAAAGTGTAGGAGAGAAAATAATTTTCCCTCCACTCTTCTGAATTCTTAGCTGAGATTCCTGTAATAAAACACAGATTAACAGGAGAAAAAACAAACAGTTTATTAACATTTGTACCCCATTGGGAGATACCAGGGAAAAATGAGTGACTCTCGGAAGTGACTTTAGAATTCAGGCTTTAATACCGTCTTAATAGGGAAAGGGGAGGGGAGATGCAGGCCTCATAGGGGGAGTAAATGATTATATGATTTTTAGGAAAGATGAATGGGCCCTTAGAAGAGTAGGTGGGAGCTATGGTAGTTTGTGACAAAGTCTATCTGGGCGCCGCGTCTCCTCTCCTGTGATAAGACTCAATCTTCCCTGGTTAATCAAACTCCAGGGGAGGGGAGGGACTTTGGATAATTGAGTTCCTCTTGGAAGATCTGTCTTTAGGCAGATAGTGGAGTTCAGAGAAACTCTCTGCATTTGCTTTTTTTCAAGTGCCTACAGGTCAAAATCACCAGTATGCCGGAGTGGCACATTCAGGGGTAACACATCCTAAACTTTTACCATCGTACTTTGCGGTGTCATATTCTGCTCCCTTCAAAAGAAGAGGGGAAAGAACCTGCCAACTGTTTTATATCCTATGTGTGTGTTGCGGGCACAAAGGTGGCAGGGGCTGGGGGTCACAGCAGGAGGAGCCCAGACTCGTGCTAAAATAATCGCTTCTAATTTTAGAATGTCTGGCACAGCATTGTTTTCATTTCCTGAAGAAAACACCGTCGAGAAGAAAAAAGTTCTCCCATGACCCTGTGAGGGTCCCTGGCTGGGTCTGAAAACGAAACAAGGATTAGCAGGAGATAAGCCTGTGGTCCAGAGTTACAGATGATCAGTTTTGCATGACCCAGGAGCCTGCGGACGTTTTGATGCCAGGCTTGAAGAAGAGTGTAGTCCTGGAGGAATATCATAAGACAAAGGGGATGAGGTAAGTGTAATCAACCGGGGAAGCCGACCAAGGCCTCTTTGTTTGTATTCTTGGTTTGGCCTCACTTTGTCTTCAGAGATAAGGATGTTCCTGGCCTCTGGGCACGGGGAGGGCACTTCTGGGACGAGTTTGGTGACCTGTTTCAGGAGAGAAGAGCAAGGAGGAGGTCGTGCTGACCTTCCTGTTTCTGTCATTTTCTCAAACTCCTTCAGCTTACAGTATTCGACATGTCAAGGTGCCGTAGTTTGAGGCAGTGTGTCCTGAACCCCATCAACACCCTTACTTGATGCTTAAGAGCTCCGAGGACTCCATGCTTTTTCGGACCACCCTCCCCTGAATTATCAAGACAAGAACCATCGCTGGGATAGACTTTACCTCTGCAAATGTTGTTCTTCCCCACGGTCAAGGTCAACGCTGCTTTCTCACAGCTGCTAGGTCCACAGCTAACATTTCCTCATGCTTCGCCTTGGCCCATAGCCCAAAAATGTTAGGGGTGGCATTGCCCTTTGTCCCCACTCCTGTCCCCTCCTTGTCTGGGCAGCCCGGCTCCCTGCAGAAGGGAAACTCCTGGTTTGCTCAGAAGTTTCTCAAAAGCTATAGTGCAAATCACCCTAATTGTTTGCTAGATGAACAATGATCACTCTAACCTCTTAATTAACATTGTTAAAAATCTGCTAACAAAGGACATTTAACAATATCTTAATTAGGAAGGATTTCCAATTTGTGATGTGGAGCATGTTAGACAAACAGGATACAATTCTCCCTTTGTTCCTGGGCTCGGCAGTCAGAGAGATTACACGATATGACACGTGTCCTGCATTGGCCATTTATCATTCTATATCCTTTGCACATTTGTGCTACATAATTAGTGTCTTAGCTAATTTTACCTGTGTTATTGTTTGCACTATAATTTGGGGAGGACAGAAAGGTGATGCTGGCGCATGAGATGGGGGCAGGCATCTGACTCCCCTCTGAAGGGCTGCTGGAAAAGTCCAGCTAGCAAATAAAGCAAAATTTTCAGGGTCTCTGCTCACGAATAATGGGGTGCAAGGTGAGGAGCCTGTTTGACTCGTTCCAGATAAATATGTGGCCGACTAACCAGCTTGGTCTTCACTCTTTTTCCAAGCTCCTCCAGCTTATTTTTAAAAGCTTCTATTATCTATCACTTAATTATTAAAAAGTGTCTACTCGGTTTTCATAAATTATCTATGTGTTAGAGATATTGGCACATGAGAGACAGAGTCATGGGGATAAGGGAGGTTCCAAAGCCAATTATCCCAGCTGGGAAGATTTTAGAATATAATGGGACCCTTGAATTATTCTATACTAGACCTTTAAGGATGAGTGTTTGTGTATTTGGTTAGGGCGGGTGGGGGCGGGGGGGGGGGAGAGAAAGGTTATGACTTCTAATCATCCCTATTTCATTATTCTTATCTCCTAGCAAGGACATCCTTGTTGTTGGGTCCTTTTCCATGTGTCTTAACTTCTTTATCCTGAAGACAGGAGACGCGCCTGGAAGGAATTATTAACACCAAAAGTTATTTGGAGTTACCATTTATATAAACAACATCACCTAAACTAAATGAGAAAGCCTGAGAAAAATGCTTAGTAGCATACCTGGCACATAGTTAATATTCAACACATTGTAGCTGCAATCAACTATGTCACGTTGCAAAGCTGTATCTAATATGTGAGGGATACCCTACCCTCACCCTACAGTCCGTGGTGCTATATGTAACACCTACTATATTGCATATAACATGCAACCTCATCAAATGTTCAGGGGCTATTTCTAGACTCTGGTCTAAGTCTAAGTCACTGAATGGTCTCTTTCATGAAGACATCAGGGAACAGGGAACATCAATTTGCCAGGCACAACCACCGAGAATTGTCCAATGAGATAGAAACTAAAACAAAAAAAGCAAAACAAAAATCTTTACAGTTAAATAGCTGTGATCCGAGCCCATATCGAAAACCTGCTGACCTTGAACTGGCATCTATCTCTTCTCCCTCGCCACCCACGCCAGGTAAAAACAGTGCATGTCATGCTTACACTTTCACCTTGGGAAGGGAGGGCTGTACTGATGAGGATGTTGTAGAGAAGTTCCTGGCGGAAATAAGCAGCATGATGAATGCATCTTCCCTCACAAAGCTCCCTTGTAAACATGGTTGTTTAAAGAAAAATATTACCTCTAGCATTACCCCCGTCCATCTCTTTAACCTCTACACACACACACACACACACACACACACACACACACACACACACACACATGTCAGGAAGAAAAAAAACACCTTCATACCCACCCTCTTCAGTTCATTCACAGAGGCCTGCAAATTAAGCCGACAAAGGACAGGTTAGCAAAAGAAAAGGAGAGATTTTTATTCACATACATATCCAGGAGCTCACAGAAAAATGGGACTCAAGGAAGTGATTCGGACTGGGGTCTTCTATGCCATTTTCGTAGGGGAAGGGAAGGGGAGGAAGGCACTTATAAGAAAACAAATGGCGTTCAGGAAAGACAAATGGACCCTCCAGAGAACTGACGGGAGATAAACTAGTTTGGCGACCCTGGGGACCCATGTGTGGTGCTGACCAGAAGGTCTCTGAGAAGAAAGATCAGAGATGTCCCCGGAGGGCCTTTATGACAGTGGAGCTTTCGGGGAGGCTCTGCTTTTAGGCAGATAGGAATTTCAGGAACTCAAATGCCTCCAGCTCAAAACAATTCTTATGCCAAAGAGGCATATTTTGAGGTGGCATGTTCCCTTCAACAACCAAGCTGGCCTAATATATTACTCTTGAGGCCTATAGAGGTAATGTGAACATTTTAGAGTTGAGAGAGGCCTGGGAAACCACCCCTGCCTTCTTTTGTAAACTAAGAAAGAGAAGGGAAGGCTCCCAGAGGGAATGTGCCTGCCTGAGATCTCATGTTGGGCGGGGAGAAGCCGCTGAAACCCTCGGCTCCCCGTGATTCCCAGGGTCGGCTCCCCCGACGGCAGCAGCCAAGAGAGACCAGGGAGGAAAAAAAAAAAAAAAAGACACAGAAAGATGAGGCATAAAGATCTCTTCCTCCTCAAGCTTTTCAGGCTTCCTCGGGTGCTGCTCCTTTCGGAAAGCGTGAACAAACAGACCTGAGCAGTTCTCCCGTATGGGGCCAGGAGGGGAAAAAGGCATGAGAGGAAAAGAAATTATTTAAATTGACATGCTCTCTCGTGATTGCTTGCAAAAACAATCACTTTTTGATGATACAGCAACCTGATGGGGAAGTAATTTATAGATAGCATTTCACAGAGGGTGAGGGAGGGGTGGCTGGGTGGGGATCCTGCAAAACCTGACCGCACAGAAATGTAGAAGGAAATACTGTTCAGGAAAAAAATAAAAATAAAAAATAAAACAATAAGCTTCTCCTGCGCTTTATATGTTGAAAAGTCTTGGCCGTCAATCCTCATTTTGACATTCATCCCAGATCCATTTTAGAGGCAGCCCACAGACTCAACAGGGCGAGAGAAAACGCTAAATCATAATTACCTCATAAAAGCCAAGCCTGTTTCTCTGAATGCTTGAGAACTGGTATAGCTTCTCAAAATATCATAAATCTATTGTGTTCTCTCCTGTTTTACTTAACAGCCAATTAATGTTACTGCTTAAAAGAATTAAAGCCAGGGCCCAGAGGAGGTTGAGAGTAGGGGAAATCAAGGTCTTTAAACTTTGGCACGCGGGAGAGCACACGTGCACATGTAGCCCTCATTACAGGCTCATTAAAAGGCTCGGCCGCAGAAAAAAAAAAAAAAAAAAAAACCCTGCCACCATGCACATCCATGGATAGGATCTTGTTCTGATTAGCATACTGGAAAGGAAAACATTTTTCAACACAGTCTTGAGTCGGTTTTAATATCCGAGAGGCTGACACCGGACGCGAAGGCGGGAGATCTCGCTCCTCTCTGGGAAGTCCTCCCGCCACCCACGAGGCCTCCGTAATCAGGGGGAGCTGTGGGATGCATCAAAACAAGGCACACACCCAGCCCTAAGGGGGTCCTCATGGCATCGCTGACTCTGGCCCCAACAAGGTCTTACGATGCCGCCACGCATCGCCCAACGAAGACCATGATAAAACCCTGGGTTTTTTCCTCACAAACCACTTGGTCACTCTCGTGAAGAGAGTGCTGTCAGGTGGCACCCTAAATTCTCAGCAAAGACCGAAGCAGCTGGCTGTGCATGCTTCCGGGCTGTGCATGAAAACCAGCTTGGAAAGATGTAGAATCAGGAGCCCTTAGGTTCTGACCGTACCTCCTTATGGCCTTGGGCAAGGCATACTCCTTGGACCTCAGTTCCTGGCTCTGGAAAATGAAAATGTCAGTGATTTTCAGTGGTCCCCGGGGCAGAGCCATTCTAAAATGACCTAGGATATTAGTTTTGTCATATGTGAATCTCTCTCTCATATTGTGAGGTCTGACCAGGATGATATTCAAAATACGGAACCACCAGTGGGGCATGGGTACCAGGATGACTGGCCGGCTGGTTGGAATGGGGTCGGTCACTACATTAGTGACAGGGGACATGACAGGCATGGCACTACCTGTGTGGGCTGGCTCAACATCACCCCGGTCCCTGAGGGTTGTCAAAGTAGTTCTGAACTGAGGCTTTAGAAGGGAAGGGGAGGGGGGCGTAAGATGATGTGCACGGCCAGGAGATGGCCAAGAGGCAGATGACTATTCGAAAGTGGGACTCAAGGAGAGAGAATCAGATCTGGGCAGAGAATAGTGAGCGGGGGTCTTTAGAGTCAGGCTGACTTGGCTCAGATCCTCCTGCAGCCCCAGGTGTGTGGCCTTCAGGGAGTTACTTAACTTCTCTGGGCCTCAATTTCTACATCTGTAAAATGGAGATAAAGTGGGGTGTCACAGAGGAAACAAAACTAAACACACGAGGCCAAATATAGTATATATCACAACTTATTCTTGATAATGCTTCAAAACGCCTATAAAATTTACCTCCCAAGTCATCTCTCAGTGGGTCTACTGCAGCCAGATTTTCCTCTAACAGTAGAACAGATTAAATTCTTAGCCTCAGTTTATGGGCCGTTTTGGATGGGGAAAAAAAAAAAAAGAATTGGATTGTAAATTTAATCACCAGAATCATCCTTCGTGTTGTGAGATGCTAACAGCGTGCAAGGCATCCCGGGAACAGAGATCATTCGCGCGATCTCACATCTCCCATGCACTCTGGGGCCCAAGTTCACTGAGCGGAATTGGGAGTAAAATCATTTGCACCAATTATATTAAATCCATTCTCTCTCTCTTGCACCTCCATGCCTCCCTCTCTGTGAAGTATACACCGCT
The DNA here is from genome assembly GCF_009762305.2 of Zalophus californianus. Classification (NCBI taxonomy): domain Eukaryota; kingdom Metazoa; phylum Chordata; class Mammalia; order Carnivora; family Otariidae; genus Zalophus; species Zalophus californianus. The sequence continues at coordinate 133,676,437 of NC_045601.1, forward strand.
GAATTTATCTAGGCTGGATAGGCCAAATGCATGCATCATGCCACTCTACTATAATTAGATACACATCTCACACGATGGGTGTAAGGAGTGAGGGGTGAGTGCTTGTCAAGGGCACAGCATAAGAGCTCGTACGTGTTTCATCAGTACAAAGTGCTACTCCCTTCCCTCCCATTTGAGGAAGCCCAAAAGATGACTATATTTTTAAGAGAATCAGACAAATCACATTGTGTGGAAGCCCTACCCTCATCCAACATCTTCATCCTTTTTTTCTAAAGATTTTATTTATTTGAGAGAGAGCACAAGCAGGGGGAGAGGCAGAGGGAGAGGGACAAGCAGACTCCCCGCCTTGAGCATGGAGCCCCGCCCAGGGCTCCATCCCAGGACCTGAGATCACGACCTGAGTCGAAGGCAGACGCTGAACTGACTGAGCCACCCAGGCGCCTCTCAACATCTTTATCCTGGAATGTCCCCGGAGCTGACAGCTATAGACAGAATGTGTCCTAGAATTCATATGTCGAAATCCTCACCTCCACTGCGTTGGTATAAGGAGGTGGGGCTTTGGGAGGTGATTAGGCCAGGAAGGTGGAGGCCTCAGGAATGGGGTTAGTGCCCTTATAAAAGGGGCCCCAGAGAACTCCCTCACCCCTTCCGTCATAGTGAAAATGAGGGAATCTGTGAAGCGGGAAGTGGGTTCTTGCCAGACACCAATCTGCTGGCACCTCGATCTCGGACTCTGTGCCACTCTGTGGTCCTTGAATCTTTGGTTGCAGAATCGGGATGTAGTGCGGAACAGAGGGATTCCGTCGGGCTGGAGTCATGCACTGGCTGGGAAAGACTATGTTTCCTGTGGAACAGAATCCAGCAAGGAGGTGAGAAAAAGGAGTAGGGTGAGAGGCGTAGGTGGAGCGAGCAGGAACACAGGCTTGAGCTATCTGGGGAGTTTGGAAAAAGAGAAAAGACATGTGCATTGGGGGGTAAGGTGGGGACACTTCCCAGGAAAGGGGTGGGGGCGGGGTTGTGGAAGGTTCTAGAGGACTTTGTAGCGTACTAGGAATGCAACCCCATGTAAAGGGAGCAAAGTTCTCATTAGCCTTCAAACACATTTTAGGAACCACCATTCTTCCTAACTTTTGTAGCTTACTTAAAAAAAAAAAAATCTCTCCTCTTGTAGTATAGTTCTTTCATTCAACTGTCACGATTTCTCTTCCATCTTGAACCTCAGATCTTGTTGCGCTTCTTTCTCTTTTTCATTTTGCATTAATAACCAGGAAGTTAATTGCTCAGGTCAATCTCCGAAATATCAGTTTGTAACAAAATCCATAGAAATTTGCTGAAATTAAATAGAGCCCCCCAGTTCAGCAGTATTCAGAAGGTCTCCCACGCCCTACCCACAGGCCAGAGTGGGAGGACGGAGACATGCTTTCCGAGGACTTCCCTGAACATTCTGTACGAGTTGTCAAGTTGTCGCTCTCCCAGCCTGAGTTATTCAGGGTGCCGCCACTCTCCACTGCAGACCTGTGACCGTCAGTCACAGCAGGCTCATCCAACAACTTGCACTCCGAGGAGCCTGAGCTGCCTCCCGAGCATCTCTTACTTCCAGAGGCGTGAAGACAGAGGCACGTCTCCAGCCCCAAGGACTCGCATGAGGCTAGGAACCTTGGAAGGGCCGCGTGGGACCACGGCTGCCGTCCCAGAAATGGAACCAGGGCCACAGATTAAACAACCCGTCTGCAGAGACCTGTCCAGCAGACATTGCAAATTATTAATACCCCCTCCTGCTAAATCCTCAGAATTTGCAAAAGAGTGCCTCAGCAGCTGAAGCCCAGTCTTCCAGCAAAGGACTCTACCCCCACCCCACCGAGAAAGGTGTGAACAAGAGAATTAGTCATGGTCTGTCCTGGGGAGTCTCAGCTGCTCATTTCCTTCTTTCTGAAAGTGAATGTGACACCTGACACTAAGCCATCCAAGAATCTTAGGGCATCTGGCAAGCCAGTGAGTTGGAGTTTGCGTGGTTGCTTTCACAATTAACAACTTGCAAAGATACGTTTCTGAAATCTCAGATTTACCTTCTTAATGATGCCAATGCCTCAGAGTTAACTGAGTAAAAATCTTTCTTTCGCCAGTCACAGATAACCTTTTTAATCTATAGGATTTCAATATATCTTCCGGGTCTGCTAAAATGGAAATGAACAGTTGCTGTATTTGTTTTTTTTTTTCCTTAAAAAAAAAAACAAATTTTTTAACAAATATTTTTTTTAATATTTTTTTATTTAAAAATGTTTTTTTCTTAACAAGTATCTACTACTCCTGGGACTTGGGGTTGCAAGGTCAGACACAGATATGGTATATCAATGCTGCACCTGGATTCAGAGGAAAAAGGGTCTTGGAAAATAGTCAAGCGGACAGGTGGTAGGGTCCTGTTATCCTGTGATGGACACTGCCGAGGTCCTAAGGGGTAGGCTAGGGATTCCCAGGAGTGTCTCTGTCACTTTTCATGTATATGTCTTATCACAACCCCCTCCAGGGACATGTGCCTGCATCCACTTCCCAGCTGCTGATACCCAACTGCCACCAGCTTCAAATTCCTTCTCTGATAGGAAAGACAAAGGGCATAGGAGGTGGGATTTATGATAATTGTTTGTGTCCAGAACTCTGTCATGTTTCCGATGTTTATTGCACCATATTAAGAAATTAGGATGTTAGGTGTACTGCACCCGAAGTTTTTTTTAAAAAGCGTTCTGCCTTATTTCCAATGCCTTTTGGTGGACTTCAGGCAGGGGACAATCAGGCAGCTGGGAGTCTCTACGTGGACAGCAGGAGGGGAGGGAGCAGGGAGAGAAGAGCCCTAGGACCCGGTCAGGGCGTAGCCCTGCAGAGTGGGTGGGCATTCCATGTCTCCACCTCAGCTCACCTGGACAGTGGTGCCCCTAGCCACCACCTCCCTGCTCCCATGCCTCCTTGGTGAATTACCTTTCGCTTCCATCGTATGATGATGCTTGATATTATCTGAAACAATAGTAGAGACTGTGAGTCATCTAGCTACCATTTCCTCCCTGGACTGCTTCCTTAGTATGATCCTTACAACTCTGCAAGGTCTGGGGAACCTCAGAGGTATGTATCCTCACCTCAGTTCTACTGGCTCTATCACCTCGAATCTCTCACAGTCTTTCCAAAGGTTCATCCTTTTTCCATCCTCCAGTGGATGCAAAAAATAGTGCATCTCAGCGAAGAGATCCTTTATGCCCCAGTGTGAATAATTCGATTAACATTTACTCATGAACTTCCTCTCGACCTTTCTCGTCTTTTTTGTCTCCTTCTGTGCTTGGAAAATTGGGCCAATGCTTTTCAAGGCCCCTTCTAAACACAGTGATCTCGTTTTGTTCTATATTTCTGATTAGTACATGTCCAGTAGACTCTCAACTCAACTTTAAAGTTGAATCTAAAATGGTATTAACTATGGTCATTTGATACATAACTATATTAATTTAATCTACATTAATGCCCCCATAGCTAATATTTTTCTTGTTATAAAATCACAGCTAGAAAAAATTAAAAGATCTAATAAGCCGGGGCTCTAACCTCCAACCATTAAAACTGAGACACACATGGAATTCTGCAAAATATCCAGACTTCACTGTTTTCATGTCTATTCTTTTTTTCCTCTGCATGGTGTAATGGGAAAACAGGACAAAACAAAACAAAAACATCGGACTTGGGCTCTTAATTCATTACTTTTTGTTTTCATGACCTCAGGTAAGTCATTCAACCCTGCTCCCTGCCCCCATCTCCTCATTTATAAAATGCAGGTTTGGATTATATCACATTCATTTTCAAAAAGCTTTTTTTTTGGACATGGAAACCTTTCTTCAAAAGAAATCTTCGGGAGATGCACAATGCATATAACAGATAAAAGCAGAGTTCTCTGGTTGAAAAAGGGATGGCGAGACCCTAAGACTCACCGCCTAGGTCCTCTTAAGCAAATTTCACCCATCCCCACCACCTTTTAACAATTTATGATTTCTCACACAAGCACAGCTTTGGTCTGTGTGAGCATTCACATTCACCGTACCTGTCTTTGGTAGAGTCTACCCGTAAGCGTGTGACTTTGTGTGTGTTTATATGAGCATATAGAAGAAATACAAATTTCCCACAAACACCTTGAAATCTACGACTCGGAATGAGAGCAAACGTCGCTAGTGCTTCGAGTCCCAAGCCTAACCCAGAAGGGCAGCCCCATACACACTGCCCCCAGGGGTCGCTGCCCGCCTCCTGGGCAAGGCAGTGGATGTCTCATTCATATTCCGGCAGATGCAGCTGCTCTTCCCCGCCTGGTCCACTTGGCCCCATTGTCTCTCCTGTGGGACACCAAAATCCCTGCCGGTGGCCATTGTGTCCACTGCTCCACAAGGCAAGGTTGGCTCTTGTTGGTTGAAGGTTCCACACATCACTGCTCTGCTGAGCATGTGCGTGGTATGGCTATTCCATTGTGAACAGTACCCCACGAGGCAGTGCAACTTCTTGGTCTTGGCTCTTGGGCATCAGCATCCCCAGTGCAGTGAGCACTTGCTGGACCAATGCCCTGCAGCACGGTGGGAAGACTGCCTCCTTACCCACTCACATTGTCACCGCTTCATAGGACTCAAACAGGTGGCCAGTGGGTACTGGACCAGAAGACACATCTATGTGACAGATCACACTATGCAGAGTACTACCCCTCCCCAAGAATGAATAAGTCAAATTCTTTGTGCCTGGTTTGTTTCTCCCCTAATGCTCTTTCAAGAGGCTCCTCAGCCCTTGTGCAGATCGACTTCAGGTTTCTGAATCCCAGCTGACCCATCTTGGGCTCATTCTGAGACCGTTGACCCAGACATGTGGTTGAATCTGTGCATGGTTACAGTATAAATCAATAGCATCTCCTTATTGATATACCCACCAACTGGAGAGCTCGGATCTTCCCTCACAAGTTTTCCTTTCGGGATGCATGCAGAAACTCTTCACCTACAAAAGGCAGACATTAAATACCAACATTTTCAGCTGAAATCCAGTGGGGAACCTTGTGAACAATTATGCTCTGCATAAAAGGAGGAGTCTTTAGATCCCAGTAGAAAAGTCTTAACTTCACTACGCAGTGACACCGCTTTGATTTTTGGCAACCGGTTTCAGAACTAACACGAGTAATACCTATGCCTAAGAAATCTGCTCAGATCAGTATCTCCCCAAGAGTGACGTGCACAACCCCCTGTGTTATGAGATTCTCCAGAAATAAAAGAATGCATGAACAGGGTTTTGGGGAACTCCACATTCTATGTCTTAAAGGATCCCAATATGCCTCAACACACTCAAGATTAGAGAACTATTGAATAAAGAAACTTTTAACTTTTTATAACTCGTTTTTAAATACACTGACAATAAAACTCTTTTTAAAAAATCTAACCCTTTTTAATATTCCTCCGAAGTAATGTTTTATGAAGTGCATTTTGAGAAAGTTAGCTTAGAATGGGGGTCAGCAAACTATTGCTGTAAAACATCAAATAGGAAAATATTTCAGCTTTGCAACCCTACGCTTTGTAGCAATTACTCTTCTGTGCCACAAAAGTAGCCGTACACAACACATAAACCAGTAAGCGTGGCTCTGTTCCGACAGAACTTTGGTGACGGACATCGAAATTTAAATTTCATGTCATTTTCTTGTATCACGAAATATTTTTCTTCCTTTGGGTTTTTCCAGCCACGTTTAAAATTCCAATGAACATTTAAAAATGAAAAAGAAACTTAACCCTAGGGCTGTACAAACATAGGTAGTGAGCTGAATTTGACCTGTGGGGTCATATTTTGCCAGTTCCCAGCTTGGCAGTAGTATCAGCTAGTAAAAGAACTGAATATCTATGTAGATACCAGGCCCAGAGTCCCTGGAGCAGAAGCCCCATCTGGTCTGCTTATCCCCCATCCTATCTCCATACTCAGTTTGCTGCCTAGGACTGTGGCAAACCATATGGTACATGCTTCTAAATATTTTTTAAATGAAGGAATAATCACCAATTCAATTTACCTGTCAATAGCATGACCAGAATTTAGTTTGTGTTGGCCCTGATCACTGGATATGTCAGCGTAAGTGGCAAATGGGAACCCATGACTCCGATGGGTTCGTTCAATGCCAACAAGAATTTCACACCTTTTTGAATAGCATTTGATTGCAATTACACATTGCTACAGCTGCCTGGTGTACAAATTCAGACCATTAATGATCAGATCGGCCAGCTAGAATAAAAATAAATGCATTAGAAAAAGTTGCCTCGTCTTTGCAAGATAGGAATTTAGATTCAGTGGTGACATCTGGATCGGAACACATTCTTCCTTTATTTGAAGCTGCCTTTTTCTTCGTGCTTCCTGGAAGGGGTCTGTTGAGATGTCCCCCGAGGCCTCTGTATGTCTCCATCAGTCCCAAGAAAGTTTGTTGCAACAAGCTTGACTTCTGGGCTTACTCCCCAAAGTTGGGCTCTTTCTGGGACTGTCCTGCCCCTTGGAAGTTTCCATTGGTACCATGCCGTCGTTTATTGGATGACAACTTCCTGCCTGGCTGTAGTCCTGTCCCCTCGCTGACACCCTCCCTAACAAACTCCACGCTGCTCAGTGCTCCTTCCTCTGAACATACTGATCGATTGATCAATTCATCAATTCATTTGTTCAACAGGTGCTTACTGAGCAGCCAGTATGTGCCCCATAAAATGCTGTAGCCTAGAAATCTAAGCATGAAAAACAAAAACTCCCTTCAAGGAGTTCATAACACAGTGGAAGAGCCAGACAATGAGAGGGGCTTGGACCACACTGAGAACCTCTCCACCAGCCCTTACTCACACACAGCCTGGGACCTTCAGTTCCCTTTCCAGGGGTGGATGCTATTCCTCTCCGACGGGTTATGGTTCCTTGAGGGCAGACACTATGCCCTCTGTTTCACCTCAAAAGCACCTCACACAGTGATTCCTTACATAGTAGATTCTCAGCAAGCATCTGATTGGTTTTGGAGCCGTGAACAGAAAGCATAAATAAACTAGGGAAGAGACATTGCAGACTTTATTTTGCGGTTTTGACACTGGATGCTTTGTTTCTCCATGATGGATTCACCCAGACTTTTGTGCTGTTGGGGAGCAGTGGTCCCAAGGGTAGCGAGTAGGGGGGGAAGGTCAGTGGATTCTGGGCCTGCTCTGGATCCTGGAGGACAAACAGCTGACAGGGGAGGGGGGGAAGGGTGGCCAATTTCCTTGATGGCCTTTCTCTCATGACATAGGCCATTGTGTTGGGTGGCCCCTCAGCTACAGTGGACCTCAAAGGACTCACTTGCTAGATCTACCCCCACCTCCGCAGGAGTGCCCCAGTAGACCAGATCCTGTGCAGGGGGCAGTGGTGACACTTTTGTTTCTATAGGAATTTTCGAAACAACAGAGTAGCTTGAGTCTAATGGCTGAGCCAAGCCGTGCAGCCAGACCTCTGACAGGGGTGGCCCTGACCAGCCCCGGCTATTATACCAACCAACCACACGGCAACCTGGCCACGCCACCCACACAGGTACAGCTGGTACTCGCGCCTCCGTTTCCCATGGACAGGTGGTGGAGTCTGGTGGTGAAGGTTTGGAATTAAGAAGGCCTTGGTTTTGTATCTCTCTGTTATCTGAGACAAATCACTCTTCCTCTGAGCCTTAGTTTTTGCGTTTATGAAATGGGGAAAATGATACCTTTTTTTTAAGATTTTATTTATTGATTTGAGAGACAGAGAGAGTGCATGAGGAGGGTGGGGAAGGGCAGAAGGAGAGGAAGGAGAGAGAATCTCAAGCAGACTCCGCACTGAGGGTGGAGCCTGACGTGGGGCTCAATCCCAGGACCTTGAGCTCGTGACCGGAACCAAAATCAAAAGTCAGACGCCCAACCGATGGAGCCACTCAGGCATCCTCATAATATCCTTTGCTGTTGTTGGAGGATGGCAGGGGAGAGTGTTTGTAAAGGGCTGGGCACCAGCATATGCTTCACAAATGTAGCTGGTATTACTTATTCCTTCTTCCCATAGGGTCATTTGCAGGACCGTGCTCACTCTGGCCCGCTGCAGCACGTGGGCCTCCCAACTCCTGGGACAGTCCTGCGTTCTGCACAGTGAACCACGGCTAGATTCCCAAGGACATCACCCTGGGGCCTTTGGGTTTGACTTTCCATGGATCTACTAAGTGCTTTGCCATCCCGCCATCTGTTTCTCATCTTCGTGCACTGTGGTTCCAGATTATGATGTCTCCTGCCCTTAAAGAATATGGGGCTTGTGTTTCTGTTTATTGTTCTCTTCGCTGTTTTGGAGCGATTCTTGAAAAAAAGGAGGGTAGAAACATCTTTGCTCTGTCATCTAAAAACCTGGTTAATCTCTTCCGATATTTTGATGAGCACAACACATAATAGGATATTTTAGAAATCAAACGTAATCTCTCCCCTCCCTCACCCTCCTCCCCTAGGCCCTTAAATACAAGAAAGTACACAATAGTTTCCTGCCATCAGCACATTCCTCCCGCCCCGTCCCACAGGCCCTGCTCTCGGATGAAGCAGTCAAGGCTAGGCTTTGCCTGACGCGTAGGAAAGAGGGATGTAATTGGAGGGAGGAGAACATTACAACAAACCAGCTGCTCTTCAGAGGTTGATTTTCCTTTTGGAAAGCAGCAGAAGCAATCACCGTGGCTCATTAGAAGGCCTAACACACTGGCTGCAAAACTATATTTGGAAAACCGTATTCACTTAGCTCTGAAGTGGTGAGAGGGTGTGAAAGGGTGGAAGGAAGAGGAAAAGGCAGATCGGGGCCTGCCTGGGTGTAGACTTGAATCAGCAAACAGGTCATTTGAATTGGATTCTAAGAGTAACAAGTCAGGGATGGAGCGGGGACCGCAGGCCAAGTATGGACCTGGGTCTTGACACACCGAGCACTGGGAAGCTCCAGTCCGTTAGCAGAGGGACCTTGCCCACGGAGAGGTCATTGGGCCAAGTGGGAAGAAGGTAAAGATATAGTTAATGTAATGTGCCCTGAGAAAGTCCACTCCAGGCTCAGGTTTCCAGGAAGCTGTGGCATGCGTCTGTGCACCTGCTCTGAAGTTTCCCACCGAATCACGTCCAGGCCCATCGGATGTAATGGGCCACTCCATTCCATCTTTACCTTTCTGCAGCTTTCTGACCAGGAACTGTCGACACCACAGGCTACAAGCTCTCGTCTTGTACTTGATCAGAACCAAAGGAAGTGTCCTGGGACTGGAAGGACATACTCCGGGCAAGAAAGGCATGCATGGTTCAGGAAGTTGGTAGGGTGGGACTAGCCCAGAGAGAACTTGGAAAGTCACCTCTGCTCTCTTCTGTTGGATGAGAGCCCCGGGAGCCATTCCTCCCAGTAACCCTTCTCATATGAGTTATGTAACATAGCCATTTAATTTATATGTAGGGGCGCCTGGGTGGCTCAGTCGGTTAAGAGTCTGACTTTGGCTCGGGTCATGATCTCGGGTTCGTGAGATTGAGCCCCGAGCAGGACTCTGTGCTCAGCAGGCAGTCTGCTTAAGATTCTCTCTCTCTTCCTCTCTCTCTGCCCTTCCCACTGCTCATGTTCTCTCTCTCTCTCAAATAGATAAATAAAGTCTTAAAAAAATGATACTTAAACAGTCCCCAGTGTTGATACAGTTCTTTATATTTTATAAAGTACTTTTACCAGGGCTGCCAAGAGCTGCTTCTTGTTAAAAAAAAAAAAAAAAGGTCCTCCCAGCAAGGACGGAGGGTAGAGGTGGGAAAACAGTCTTTATATAGCATTTGTATTAATATGCAACACAGACAGGACAGGATCCAGGCCCCTTGGGATTCCTTAGTCTCAGTAATTTCTACTTGCTTTCCCCCTGCCCCACTGATGACCCCTGGCTTTCTCATAAAATATCTCATTAAAACTCATGTAGATATTATTGTTCCTATTTTACAGGAATTAAATGGAGTTGGAGAAGTTTTCATGACTTGCCCAGGGCCACCCATCGACATAACAACATGGTGGAGACATGGACCCAAGTTACTCTCATGTCAATTCCTGTCGACCACAGGGCATTAATCAGAAATGTGCAATCCTTGACAGAAAAGCTAAGCGCCAATAACTGAAACAGTAGGTAGGGTTGAGTTATCTTAAGTCTGGGGAATTTGCCCCAAGGAAGCAGGTTTCTACTGTTTTTCTGGTCTGCCATCTTTATTTAGCATATGGCTTCCATCTTCATACTCATAAGCTGTCTGTTATTCCTCAAGGCATTACATCCTCATTCAAGGAAGACAGAAGAAGTTGTTGTCCCAGGGCTGCCATACAATGTACCACAGACTGGGTGGCATAAAATGATAGACATTTATTCTCTCAAAGTTCTGGAGGCCAGAAATCCAAAATCAAGGTGTGGGCAGCGCTGCCCTCCCTCTGAGGGGTCTAGGGAAGAATCCATCCTTGCCTTTTCTGGTTTCTGGTGTTGCCAGCCTTACTTGGCAATCCTTGGCTTGTAGATACATCACTCCAACCTCCACCTTCATCTGACCATCTTCAACTGGTCTTCAACCCTGGGTGTCTGGACCTCTGTATTCAAATGTCCCTCTTCTTCTTCTTCTTCTTTTTTTAAAGATTTTATTTATTTATTTGACAGAGAGACAGCCAGAGAGGGAACACAAGCAGGGGGAGTGGGAAAGGGAGAAGCAGGCTTCCTGCTGAGCAAGGAGCCCAATGCAGGGCTCCATCCCAGGACCTTGGGATCACGACCTGAGCTGAAGGCAAACGCTTAATGACTGAGCCACCCAGGCGCCCCCAAATGTCCCTCTTCTTATAAGGACACCAGTCATATTCGATCCAGGGCCCATTCTAACTCAGTAGGACCGCATCTTAACTTGAGTACATCTGCAAAGACCCTATTTCCAAATAGGGTCGCATTTATTGGTGGTTATGACTTATTTGGGGATTTAGATTTCTCTACCCTGCACAGAAAGGTAGAGAAATTACTAACAAGCTTCTTTGGTGTCCTATGGCCACACTAGCTGCAAGGAAGCCTAGAAAAATCAAGTAGAGGTACACAAGGGAGAAGGAAGTTGGAATGGAGGACAGGTGAGTTGGATACACAGAGTTCTTATTTAATCAGCTTCTTGGTTTCAAGTGAAAGGGAACTAACATCTATTGATCATACGGTAGTCGTGGCACTTACTAAGTTCTTTATCTACATTATCTTATTTAATATTGTACATCCTTTCTATGTGTCTCCCTATTGGATTGTCAGCTCAATGAAAGCAGGGCTATATCTTCCAGTTCTTTTGTACATCATACAAATTGGAGCCCAGTACCTTACCAGGTACCTTACTGCCCCTTCTTCCCTAATTTCGGCTCGTCTATTCTTTCCCAAGGGCCTCCTGATGCCCACCATGGAAACTGGCCCATCTGGGATGTTGTTTTCTTTCTCCTCCTTTATCCTTGTTTTGTTGTTGTCATAAGGGAAATGAGCAGCACTTATGCCACAGAAGTAATTCAGTGGGCTGCCCCTCTGTGACCCAGGAAAAAGTAACTTCCTGTCTAGGTACTCCTACCTTGGAGGTACCGTGCACGAGAAAGACTACAGGATAAAGAATTACCATTTTTTAGGAAGCTAAATTTGAATTCTGAAAAGGAATCTAGAGTCATGTGCTCTGCTCTCTAGAATCACAGCTGGAAGGCACGCCCTTCTATTCCCAGTTTTTGGACCCATGCTAGCTTGTCCTAATCCCCATAAGTGTTTCTGAAGGGAAAGGAGAGGGATGTTAACACCAAGATCCGATATCTAAATATCACACCTAGGAAGGTAAAAATATAGGTAGCTATCAGCTAGATGGGAAGGTAGACAGGGTATCTGGACAGACGCTATGAAGTTCTGGGTGTCTGCAATGTTCACTCCTTGTGCTTTGAACCAGGGTGTCCACCTCCCTGGGCACAGCTGAAAGGACCAAGGATGAACACCTGGCCAAAAGGCAGCCTGCAATGGCAGTGGCTCTGGGCCAGAGGTGCACAACGGAAACGCCTGGGGAGACTTTCCAAAACACCAATGTCCAATTCAACTGGACATTCTCATTTATTACGTATCTCTGGATCCCCAGGAAGTGTGCTTTGAAAAAGCTATACAATTGCTTCTGATGTGCTTCCCAGGTAAGCTGTGTGCTGGCTTTACAGAAATGTTGCCCAAAAGGGGTTGGGCAACTGCCTAAACTGAATAGTGATTAGGTAAATCAATCCAACCCTTTTTGGAGGAATTTGACTGCAGGACCCGCAGAGAGGTGGGGATGCTGGAGAATCCAGAGTGATGGAAGTGGTGAGCCAGGGCCGCTATTTGGCTGATACGTCAGAGCCCTGGCGCAGAAAGCAAGGGATGCTTGATCTGAGCAGACAGTGAGCAGGGTAGATGCTGTGTCATCAGAGGCGCTGTGACGTTATAAAGCTCTGACTGGACCCTCAATAGTGATAGCCATGCTCATTTCTCAGGAGGGCCTGCCTGCCACCTCCAGGGTCCCCTGACCCCTTCCTTGCTTGCCTATCGCACATCAACGCTCGCTTGCGGAGGTAACCTGGGGTGTCTCTGTCGTTTGCAAACCGGAAGAACTCAAAACAGAAAAACAGAGGGACAGATTCATTCAGTACTCCTCAGGCGCTTATTTAATAATGAGAATATAAAGAATATATGTATTTTTCATTAACGAAGTGCTGAGTAAGACAGACTGTATCCTTATTTTTATGGAGCTTACGTCCTAGTCGGTTAATCAAACAACTATAATGAAATTGACAAGAGGTTTCAGATGAGGCTAAGTGCTGTGTTTGAGAATGAGGGGGGATGGGCAATACTTTGGGTATGCTGGGCAGAGAAGGCATCTGGGGTGGTGGCCTTCGGGCTGCCTACCTGCATAGCTATATATCTACCATGAGAACTGTGATTTTTTTAATGCTAAAAGTTCCTTAGAGATCGTCTTTGAATTGTTTCACTTTACAGATTAGGAAACAGGCTCAGAGAGGGGAAGAGACTTGTCTGTGGTCACACAGCAAGTTAGTACCGGGACGTAAGATTCCCATCTCCTCACTCAGTGGAGGTCTCTTTGGGTGTCAGAACTGCTCTTGCCAGGGATTCTATCCGCTGCTTTAAGAAGGGATGGCTGGAGGGGGCGGGGGGCGGGCAGCGAAGGGGAGGGGGGTGGCCGAGAGTGTAATGCTACTTCTCTTTCAATTATCGACAGTCTCTTATTCTTGTCATCACTTTGGGCCAGTTTCTTTCTTACCCGAAGGGCTTGCAGGGCCGCGGCAAAGGGTGGAGGGCCAGGCAAGTTTTGCAAATTACAAGGACTCCTTGGTGCAGGAGCACCCCATTACCAGTTACCACTGGCTGACAGCTGTCTGAGCATCTCTCTTCCCCAGAGATTGCCAGGAGAGGAGCCGAGAAGAACAGGGAGGCAGCACCGAGGAAGGAAAGATGATCCTCCTCCACTCACTTAGACTTGCACTGGCATGAAAATAATCATCCACTAAAGGCGCGTTTCCACCCTAACGTGATCATGGTCTCCAGTGATTTGCCATTGCCTGCCCCTTCTCCCTTTCTGGTCTGCCTGGGCTTCTCTCCTCCTTCCACCACGCCTCCTCCCCCACTTCCTTCTTTCTTTCCTCTCTCTCCCTCACACCATGTTACCATTATTGTCAGTAGAACGAGCTGCATGCATGCCAAATCAGGTCATTCACAAATATAGAACAAACGTCTGTCACTACAGATTTACCACTATGACTAAAGCATGGCCCTTCTGTCTCTGAAAAGTGTGCCCATTAGTTCTGTGGGATCACAGCCCCCAGAGACTTTACACCCTCTACCTTAGCTTCACCGAGGTAAGCATTCTTCCAATAAACACCTGTTTTGGGATATCTTTGAATGATGTATTGTGGTGGCTCCATTTGTGTTTCTAAAGCCCAAAGTCAGGCTTTCCCGGTGCCCCTCCACCCCACCTCCAGCGCGCCGATGCAAAGCCATTTTCTGGAGTTTAGGACTTATCTTAGTTTCTGGCTGAAACCGCTGGAGGATACTTGCTGAAAATTAGATAACTAACAACAGCATTAAAGAAAAAGAGGGTAACGCAGGCAACTTTTCACAAAAAAGAGCGAACCAGAAACACGACAACTAAATGCAACACATAATCCTGTACCACATGAAAAACACAAGTAAAAAAGAAAAGAAAGAAAGAAAGAAAAAGAAAAAGGAAAGCTAACGAAACATCAAACCCTACTTAGTTAGGTTATTCAGAATTCTGTGTCCGATGTTTTAAATTAATCATGTACTTCCACATCGTTAAAATCAGAGCGATTCTCCATTCAATCGGATATTGCAACATACTAGATGCCAACTGAGAAAAAGAAAAAAATACAAGAAGAGGAAAAAAAAAACAAAAAGCGGTAAAAAAGGACAAAATATGCTTTTTAAATACCTATTTATCTTTAAAGTGGTCTTGTTTCCAAATGGTTTTGTCCATGTCTGCTCTGAATCTTACAGATAACTAAAGCAACACCAAAGACACATATTTATGAATGAGAACTTTGGTAATGAAGATTACAATTCAGTACTGAACCCCAAATTTCAAAAAGTTGGAATCTTTCTACAGTTTTCACAGTTTCCCTAGAACAGTCCAGATAAATCCTAGGGGACCTCCAAAACTCTACAAAAAACAAACAAACAAAATTGCAATCTACTGCCCATACACCTTGTTTCTATTTTGATTCTTAGGTTGGGTCTATTTTCATAGTTGATAATTAAAAAGAATTTTTTTTTTTTTACATGAAGGCAGCAGAAACCACAAAGGTTTTAGAAAATCAGCCCTGTTATTACTGCCCCAAATAACTTCATTACCCAATTGACCCCAGTTGTAAATGCCTTTGCCGGTTAATTATTACACCATTGCTATTGTTATCAGCATTGTTATTATTTTGTTCTTTTCTTTGATCATTAGTTTGCTGGTTCAACCATCATACACGGTTATAATAGAAATTCATTCCCTTGTGATGGCTGTTGGACTGCCTATG
Organism: Zalophus californianus; assembly: GCF_009762305.2. Classification (NCBI taxonomy): domain Eukaryota; kingdom Metazoa; phylum Chordata; class Mammalia; order Carnivora; family Otariidae; genus Zalophus; species Zalophus californianus. The sequence goes on from NC_045601.1 coordinate 133,691,521, forward strand.
GGAAATGACTTGATAGTCTTGCAAACACTGAATCATGCAGTAAATTAACACTCATTTTCATGCACGTTTGCTTGCATGTTGATGACCTGGAAACACATGCTTACACTCCATATTTTTCCTTGTTGCTCCTGATTTGTTTCTTCTGTGGTAGGAATAGAACAATATGGGCTTCCTCCAGGGGACAAAACAACACCTAACTCTGCGGCGTGGAAGGGCGAGAGGAGCAGATGGATACAAACTGTGCTCACAGAGGGCCAATAGAGCACACACAGAGAGGAAATGCTGCTACCTGGTTTCCCACCTGGGTACTGCCAACCAGCTTGGCAGTCAGGCAGCCCGGGGACTGGGAAGGCGTGGGCCAAGGGGAGAGCAGGGTCCAACAATGGCTCATAGGACAGTCCCTTGAGAGAGGGTATTCTAGGTAGATTGCTCCTCAAGGCCTCACTCTCCCGACACCGAAGAGTAGAAATGGATGTCAATGGACGCCCTGTCTTCACTTCATCAAAGTGAAGCCTCTCCTGGCTTGCTTCAGTCTTTTTTGTCCTTTTGTTGGCATTAAGACCAACTAAAATAGTCTTTTATTCACCAAACATCAAGCATTGCTTGGTGTTTAGAGTGAGACAGGTAACAGGTTTTTGCATTATGAGTGGGCTTTGGGCAGGTTATCAACACCTTCCTCAGGGGAGCTGTCCCACAGAACTTTCTGCGGTGAAGGAAATGATCTATCCCTACACTGTCCTAGATAGCAGCCACTAGCCACATGCGGCTATTGGGCACTTGACGTGGGCTACTTTTAACTGAGGAGCTAAATTTCAATTTTATATGCTTTTGATTCATTTAAAATTAAATATAAATTCAACTCAATTTTTATTTTCCATAATAAAAGGGTTTTTTTCTTTAAATTACCCTGAGCCCTCAGAGCAGTGTATTCTAAAAGTACATTAACTATTGCTTCTCTTATTTTGTCTGAATCGCAGGTGGCTAGCGGCCACATACTGGGCAGCACAGATCTGAAGTACAACTCTGAGCTGCCTGCAGATCTTTCTGGCTATTCCTGTGTCAATTCTGCCAGCAACGTGCTCGTTGAATTGCTTCCATCTAGCTATAAAAGACCTTGGTGCCTAAATCTTCTTATTATAAACCAGGATTCAGGCCAATGTTATCACACCCAAGTATAGGATTACGATCTATTATCTGATGACTCACAAATTGACTTTCTACCCCCGAGTTGACCTTTTTGGGCTCATGTAACACTTTATCTACTCTGGCAGTGGGCCAAAACCTCACCCAAGACATACTGAATCAGAGTCTCTGAAAGGCCAGCTTTGCTTAGGAACTTACAATTTTTACAAGCTTCTCAGGTGATTGTTTTGCAAACAGCTCAAGATCAACTCCTGCCACGTCTGCACGGCATTTCACACCAGATGTATCACCACCAATTCAGCCGAAAATGACAAAGATCCAACTCCTCTACTTCCCTCTGGCTACTTCTGCCCTTCCCAATTTGTCCGAACCCAGGGACAGTGCCATAGTTTCCATGACATATTGTAAATCTTAGAGTCAGTATCACTTTTTTGACTAAAGTACCAATCCTAGGGTGGCTGGTACCTAGGAAACATTCAACAGATATTTAATCACTTTGCCTTTTCTTGTGTCCTTTTTTTCTTATATCTGATTAGTTATAAAGCAAGGTCCTTTCCCCACATCCCATCTCATGTGTCCATTTTATTCTTTCTTTCTTCAACCTCCACAAAGTTAGCTGATAATTTAATCATCTTTGTCTGGCATTACTATAGCCGTCATCATCATCATCATCACCACCAGGACAACCACCATCATCATCATCATCATCATTATCACCAGCACCACCATCATCATCAACATCATTATCATCATCATCATCACCAACACCACCATCATCATCATCACCACTACCATCATCATCATCACCACCACCATCATCATCACCACCACCACCATCATCATCATCAACATCACCACCATCATCATCATCATCACCACCACCATCATCATCATCATCACCATTATCATCATCACCATCACCACTATCATCATCATCATCACCACCACCACCATCATCATCATCATCAACATCATCATCATCATCACCAACACCACCACCATCATCATCATCATCACCAGCACCACCATCATCATCATCATCAACATCATCATCATCGTCACCATCATCATCATCATCTGTAGAGGTTCCCTTTATATCAATCCACAAAGGAACCCTGTGAGACAGAAATTATAATTCTTATTTTATAGAGGATTACACTTAAGGAAACTTACCCAGTGCCACTCAGGAGCACAGCCCTGATCTGGGAATAACCATTCTGGTGTAAACCACCATGGAACATAGACTGGTATTCCATAAAGACATGACCACAATCAGGCTGACCATGGTCCAAGGACTCACACCACAGTGGAGATACTTACAGTAGTCCTACTTCATTAAGGGTTTCACCTGATCCTGATCAAAAGTAATGAGGTTCACATGAGAAATCTACAGTGGTTGCATCTTTATATTAATTGTTCTTTATGTATTCATTATTTGAGTTTTTTTCACACTTACAGAGTAAGTCCTTCCTTTTTTTTCAAATATTTACTGAACACCTATGTGCCAAATGCTATGCTTGGCATTTGGAGTACAGTGCTGAATAATCAAAATAGCTTTTGGATGTAAGACAGATGATATCTTTTCTATTCATTTTAACAAATTTGTTAAGCACCTTGATATTTCAGGGACTGTGCTAGAAGCTAAAAAAGTAAACAAAATGGAGATAATTTTTGGCTTATTGAGTATTAGATATGCATACGTATGCTTAAGTTGAGTGGTTAATAAATAATATGGGTTTTATGCCACATGGCACAGATTAAATAATTATCTTTGAAATACTTTTCCTGTCTCTCTATGCATTTTAGTCATGTTATTTTTTGGCTTAAAACTCCTCAATCTTCAAGTTCAAAATCCTTCCCCTTAGAAATAAGGCCCTTCATATTGGTTTCTGTGCCTGATTTTCCAATGTATTTTTCCAGCATATCTTCAAAATATACCTACATCAGAACAAAACTAAACTTTTCAAGTTTCCTGGCAGGTACCACGCATGTCTGCTTTTGCACTAATTTTCCATTTATCTGACATCTACTCCCAACTCACATGCTCCCATCTTATTCTGCAAGGCTCAGCTCAGACTTTAACCTTTCTGAGAGGACCTCTCACCTTTCCCATACAGCCACTCCTATGTCCTAGCAGAATTTGTTACCTTTCCTGCCATAAGGTGTTTTGATGTGGGTAGCAGGACTAATCTCAGTCCACCTACGGAGCTGTGTAGGATATGTCTCTACTCAATAGAACACAACAGAACTTTCTGATGGCAAGTGTCATTTTGCCAGGGTAGCAAAAATTTTAACTTCAGTCACCTTTAGGATCTGCTGTTCCCACCCCTGGGCTGTGCCATGGGGCTGCAGCTGTACAGTGTTGAGTGGGGATGGGGATGGGAGTCCTCTGCTCAAGGACTCTCTCCATATAGCCCCTTGGGGTGTTTTGCCATTTTGTTGCCTCTTGGCCATGCCCAGTTATATCTTGCAAACCTATCTTTGGTCTCATCTGCTGCCTAAATGAGTCATGCATCCATTTCTCTTTGCAGTATTTTCACGGCCACAGCAGGATGCCCAGGAGCCAGGCTGGCTTCCTGCTGCTCTAAAACTCACAGGCCTCAATCTCTTCACCTCCCCCTCCTCCTTGCAATATGAGGGAGAGTCTAGTGTGATAGGGAGAAGGTGGGGAAAGAAAACACTTATGCTTCAGCCTAATCATCCACCTGGCCACCAGTATTTGTCTATTGTTTTAATATCTCCCCATTCTGGGGCTTAAGCTTTTGAAAACAAAAGCCGGGAAGTATACCAGCCTATTTCTTCTTTCAGTCCTGCCAGCTTCTTTGCCTGAGGATGTTAATTTGAAGCCTGCTTGAATGGAGGGGAGGTAGGGGAGAGGGAATGAAATAAGAATCTCATGGATTATTTTTGCAGAATAATATACTGCTTTACCTATAAACCAATAAGTATCACACAGTAGAGTGTTTCTTGGTATTGTGAGTTGGCTGGAGGCTGGGTCACTACTTAGTTACCCTTGCATTCTCTGAATCCTGAGTAGCATCTAATGTATAGGAGACAACAACCATTTATGAATGAATGAGTGAATAAATGAATCAAAATGTCAGTGGCAGCTCTCCCTTGCTTGAAATCTTCAATGGCTTACCAGCAACTATATCATAAAATTACAACTTTTTAGCATGACAGTTGAGAACTTTCGTTAACTCGTCTCAGTCCTGTTTTATGACCCCATCTTATTTTTCATTAATCTCTTTATTTGTAGTTTGATTTCTCCACTAAGCTGGGAGCCCCTTCAAGGCAGAGATCATATCATATTCCAATCCAAATTCAAATGTAGTAAAATGTGCTTAATAAGTGCTGCATTAATGTATTATTTAAGCAAAATTCAGAGCATCCACTTATTATTTTGTCAAGATTCTAGTGCCCAAAGCAGGCTGATCTGGAAAGTGTTAGCTCTAATAGAATGGTGACTGCCCAAGGCATAGGTTTTTCTAAATCTTTCAAATTGTAACTATATGGTTATTAGTTTTGCCTGCTGGGTAGCAGGGACACAAAAGTGTTTGTGACCGTAAGAGGAAGGGAATCACAGTGTGAAACTGAGGGTGAATATACACGAAATGAGCTGCTTCAGAGCAAGAGTAATTATTATTCCCTTTTCCCCCCTGAATCAGCACCTAATAGAATCTGCAACACAACAGGAATACTATATTTTTTGAAATCAAGTACTGTGAGTCTGCCAACTTTATTCTTTTGTTTTCCAAAATTATTTTGATCGTTCTAGTTTCTTTGCCTTTCCCTATAAATTTCATAATATTTTTGCACCTACAAACAAAATAAAACCTGCTAGAGATTACATTAACTCCATAGATTAAGTGGTAGATGATTGACATTCAACTCTAGGGAGTTTTCCAATCCATGAATATGGTATGCCTCTTCATTTATTTATGTCTTCTTTGATTTCTTCCACTAGCACTTTGTAGTTTTCAACATGCAGATTCTGTACATTTTTTAATTAGATGTCATCCAAATGTTTTATTTTGGGGCGTTATTATAAATGGTATTGTTTTAATTTCAGTTTCCAATTGTTGATTGCTAGTCTATTGAAATATAATTGATGCATGTGGATATTGTATCCTGCAAGCTTATCAAGTATACTTATTAATTTTAGGAGGATTTGGGTAGATTCCATGGATCTTTCTATGTAGATAATTATGCCGTGTTCAAATACAGTCCGTTTTCCTAATTTATATGCCTTTTATTTCTTTTTCTTGCTTTATATTACACTGGTTAGGACTAATAGTACAATGTTGAATCAGAGTGGTAAAAACAGGTATACTTATTTTGTTTCTAATCATAGATAAAAGCCCTTTATAAAGTTAAAGAGCTTTTCTTACTTTGCTGAGAATTTTGATCAGGAATGGATGTTGAGTTTTTTCAAATGACTTTTCTGCATCAATTGATATGATCATATGGTTGTTCTTTTTTGGTCTATTCATATGATGCATTACTTTGATTGGCTTTCAAATATTGAATCAATCTTGGATTACTAGGATAAATTCCACTTGATTATGATGTATTGTCTTTTTATATATTGTTGGATTTCATTAACTAGTATTTATTTAAGAATTTTTTTAACTATGTTTATCGTAGATATTCTTTTGCAGCTTTCTTTCTTTTTAACGGCCTTTGTTTGCTTTTTATATTAGGGTTTGCTGAACAAAAGAATAACGTGGGAAGTAGGCTCTTCTCTTTAAATCTTAGGAAATTCTACAAAAATTTCAGGAAAATTTATGTAGAATTTGCATAAATTCATCCTTAAAAGTTAAATAAAATTAATGACTAAAACCATCTCAGTCTGAAAATTTCTTTTTGGGGAAAGATTAAACTAAAGTCCATTTCTTTAATAAGTATGAAAATATTCAGGTTGTCTTTTTCTTCTTGGATGATTTTTGGTAGCTTGGGTGTTTCAAAGAATTGGCCCATTTTATCTAAGTTATTGAATTTATGTTCATAGAGTTTTTTCTAATATTCCTTTATTATCTTTTTGTTTTTAAAGATTTACTTATTCATTTTAGAGAGAGAGAGGGAGAGAGAGCATGAGTGGAAGGGACAGAGGCAGAGGGAGACAGAGCATCAAACAGACTCCATGCTGAGTGCAGAGGCCCATGCAGGGCTCGATTTCACCATCCCAAGATCACAACTGGAGCTGAAACCAAGAGTCCAGCACCTAATGACTGCACCACCCAGGCGCCCCTCCTCTACTATCTTTTTAAAGTTTATGGGGTCTGTAATTATGTGAGCTCTTTTATTCCTGATAGTAGTGATTTGTGTCCTTTCTCCTTTTTCCTTTTGTCAGCCTAAATAGAAGTTTATCAATTTTATTTATCTATTCAAAGAACCATTTTTAATTTCATTAATTTTCTTTTTTTTTAAGATTTTATTTATTTATTTGACACAGAGAGAGATAGTGTGAGTAGGAACGCAATAAGGGAGTGGGAGAGGGAGAAGCAGGCTTCCCGCCAAGCAGGGAGCCCAATGTGGGGCTCAATCCCAGGACCCTGGGATCACAACCTGAGCCAAAGGCAGACACTTAATGACTGAGCCACCCAGGCGCCCCCTTTACTGTTTTTTTAAATAAATTCCATTAATCTCTGTTCTTATCTTTATTATATCCTTCTTTCTGCTTCCTTTGGATTTCTTTTTCTTTTCTCCGAGTTTCTTAAAGTGGAAGCCTACATATTTGAGTTGAAGCCCTTATTCCTTCCTAATAGAAGCATTTAATGTTATGAATGTCCCTCCAAGTACTGCTTTATCTTCCTCCAACAAATTTAAAGATGTTGTATTTTTATTTTTGTTCAATTCAAAATATTTTAAAATTTTCTTTGAGATTGTAGCTGACAGAGGTGAATGGAGTGGTCTAATAATAAATCTGAGTGGTCATTAGGTATGGTTAACTGGGTGATGTTAACATTGTTTTCCCTCTCACTCTAACTGAAGTGAGGCAATCCATGAAAGATTTTAAGAAATAAAACATGGCATAAACTTTACCGTGAATAGTTTAAATATAATTTAATCTTCAGCAATTTAATGTAACAGTTGCCCTGCAACTTAGTTCTGGGAAGATCCTAGAACTAAACTCTTGAAATTTCAGAATCAGAAAACTTACTTTTGCCAGTAGCAACTCATCTTCCAGAAACATGTTACAAAGTTGTTTCTCAGATCCTAATGTGCATAAAGATCACTTTGAGATCTTATTAAACACAGATCTCTGGGCCCCCACCTCAAAAGATTCTAATTCCTTAGATCTGAGATGGCACAGAGATTTGCACTTCCAGCAAGTTCCTAGGGGATACTTATGCTGCAGGTCTGAGGACCACTTTGAATAGCACTGTTTTACAGCATTAGAAAATATTACCCAACAAGTCCTCTTTGGCATGTCTTCATACTTTGCATGATTTTCTTTGCCTTTTCTTTTTTTACTTTTTTGAAATATTCTTGTCTCCTTTCTTTTTCTCTTCCTGCCATCTAAATATGGATATTTTCCAAGATTATAACTTCTTATCTTTTCATCTTCCTTTCCATTATAAATTCAACAGCTACATATTGAAAATCCACTAATTGTTAAATTTGGCTCTAGGTACCATGTAAGGCAAAACCAGTAGAGTCCATGCCCTTTGCTCCAACATTATCTTCTCTGTGAAAGTTTTCTAAAAACTTTCTCACAAGCATGACCATCTCTTCCTTTGCTTTCCCATAGCTCTTTACTTGTTTCACTCATGCGGTTTTTATTTCATTCTATCTTGGTTGGGAATTCCCTGAAACAATATCTCAGATCTTAATTGAAAACAGGATCTGTACTGGGCAAAATTATCTCAACCTCTAATTTTTATTCTGTCACCCATCTGCATTTATTTTTTCAGGTTTAATAATTATATCAGCCTTGGAATTGATCAGAAAATTGTGACAATCTTTTCAACACAACACCACCTTATCCCAAAGTAAATATATATTGGAGTTATTTTGATTAATTTTGATTAATATTTGGAGATGTGGCAAGGTGACAGGGAAAATGAAACAAAATTCCACTTCTAAGCATATTGGCAGAAGACAAGTATTTATGGCATTTACTTTTATCTGCTTTAGTCAATCAACATATATTGACAAACCACAATAGGCAAAACACCATTCTATTATATTTGCATGAATTTTTTTTCTCTAACATATATCATGCTGCCCCCCAAATTTTGTGGGAGAAACAGAGATTGGCCTTGCCATCTCCATTCTGTGTGTGGCAGCAATCAATGAAAATAGTGCTCATCTCTGTGGATGTCTGTGTGTTTAAAGGGGGGGAAAAGTGGGAGCAGAAGAGAATTTTTCACGTAAAGTTTGAGTAAAACATGAGCGGAAACCTCTCCAAGCTATCTGCCCTGTCCTCCAGACTCCCTTCTCTGTGGTATAAAGTGCTCACATAGAAGTCACAAGGTTACAATGGAAATCCAAGCCTGACATGATTTACTAGATGCTCACATGTTGACCTCTCCTAGACAAATAATTGGAGTGGGAGGGCATTGGGTTAAGAGAAAGAAAGGGGAGCCTGGAGTAAGCCAGTAGATTGGAATCAAAGAGATTTAACAGAATGAATAGTAGGCATTTCCTGGAGAAGGAGGGAAGTAGAGTTCTACCTGTCAACCACCCTTGTGACCATATCAAGTTTGGAGTATCACAGATATTCTGTCAGGGTTTTCCAGGACAGGGAAGAGGAGCTCCCCATAACTTTTTGTATTTCAGTGGGGACACATCACACTCACATTCAACTTATACACATTCAACTGCATGTTTGGGGAAAATCAACAACCACCACAACCATATTTTTTACACAACATGGCCCCTAAATACATACTCACTACTTAGTCTGGGACAAAAAAAAAAAGAAAGAAAAAGAAAGAGAGTCGTGTTCCGACAATGGAAAAAAACTGGCTCTATTGGCCCCATTGAAAGGTGGTGTATGGGGTGCCTGGGTGGCTCAGTCATTAAGCGTCTGCCTTCGGCTCAGGTCATGATCTCAGGGTCCTGGGATCGAGCCCCACATCGGGCTCCCTGCTCAGCGGGAAGCCTGCCTCTCCCTCTCCTTCTCCCGCTGCTTCTGTTCCCTCTCTCTCTGTCCAATAAATAAATAAAATCTTTTAAAAAAAAAAGGTGGTGTAATATATGCAAAGCATGCATACTGTTCTTTGTGGGTGATTTCCATGGTGGAAGAAAGCTGATATTTCAGTACCCTTGGGGCTTCCATAGGCAGCCATGGAGTTGGGTCAGTGCCCCTCAGAGAAAGCTCTTCTAGATCATTAGTGGTTGAGAGTAAGAGGAAGGAAACCACCTTTCTCTCCCTTTCTATCTTTCTGTATATTCTGCACACTCCTCCTTCTTCCCTCTTTTCCAAATCCCCTATCAGAGAACTTTCCTCATTTCACAAGATAAGGCAATGAGGGTAATGCTGTGAAGGCTTCATTGAAGGGAGAAGCCCATGCATTGTACTTTTGGTGAGAGCTCTTACCTGAGATAAACCAAGTGGACCCCTCAGGGCTCATGGGCCCCAGTACAACACAATAACTACATCCAGAAAAGCACCACAGCTGGTGCTTTTCTAAGCATGAAAGACCTAGGTTTGTCCTCATAATGAGATCAAGTTTGAGATAATAGCTAGGTAGGATACCACATGGAGACATTTCTACCCATGTCCAAAATAACTTTTTCTAGTCAAATCGCGATCAAGTTTTAAGAAGCAGGAAGTTATTTTAAATTTTGCTATTGTGCAGAATTGTGGAAGAAATGTATAATTAGAAAAAATAGCCAGATATTTTGAAAGAAAATGGAAGGTAAGGGACAAAGTGGGAACTCAGTACCGGAGCAAGTTGCTAATTCATCAGTAGGCAGTGTGATTGCTCTAGAGGAACAAGGTCATCAGGAAAACCTTTGCTTAGAAACTAAATTAAGAATAAGGTCCCCATTGTTTGTCTTACAGTGGCCAGAGTTCATGAGTGTCTCGCTTTGTCCCCAGGGGCTCTGTTTCTCCACTCTAGGCCAGCTCTGATTAAGAGGAAGCCATATATCTTCTAAGAATATTTCTGTCTCTTGCTTAACTCAGTAACATTAACAGAGGGAAATGAGGTTATGTGAACTTCCCATGGATATTTCTATGGGAGGGACTGAGCTGATACAAAGGATTCCCTGTGAAACGCATCCAAATAAATAAAGTTGGATTGATTCTAGTGATTCCTTTTGGTTTCACAAGCTCAGGAAAGAGGAAAGAATATCTCAGAGACAGTGACTCCATAACTACCTGCAGATGACCAAAATCCGTGGCTGGAGACGCCCCCACATAAAATAAAGCAATGCAAAATCTTCCACTTGCAAATGGATTAGATGTGGAATATTTTAATGACTGAGTCAATTCTGTTGTGAACAGCTTCCTCATTGTTTCATTTTTTTATATAAAAGGCTATCATTGCTTGACAGCTAGTGAGCTACGTTGAAAACCTACCTCATCTTCAAAATCTTCTGGAGAGCTGAAAACCTATACTAATGAGGAAAATAAACTCTTAGGCAACAAAGTTTAGATTCTTTCAGAATTTAGCAAATGTGAAAATTACTACATAAGAAAAGAAATTTTGCAATCTAATCCTAGAAACAAACTGCCAAAAACCCCCTTCTCTCTCCACACACTCTTAGATTTCTGCTTTTCAGGATGTATTAATTATAGCCCCATAAAAAATATTTAACCCTAATATGAAGAAAAGAAAGTCCTTTCCCTAAGCAAGGGATTAGAATATGTTACATGTTTCCATTTTTGGTTGTAGGGTAGAATTACTTTTGGTCTCCTCTCTGAAATATGAGTAAAACTTGAGTCTCTAAGGGGCAAGGAGGAGCTGAGGTGAAGCTGAATTGGAGGGAGGGAGAACAAATGTCTTCGAAATTGATCTGTAGATTCTATCTGCCTCTGGAACCACCTGAGACACAGAATCCTTGACTACGCCTCTTCAGTCCTTCCTTAATCAGTGACATTTTTTGTGCTCATCCTCTCTCCTCTGATTTTTTATTCATCTCCCGGAGTGGTGAACCAAGGCCTTCGAAAGAGTAGGTATTCAATAAATATCCCATGGATGAATGGATCTTTCTTAATCGCTTCCAGGCTTTAAAGGCTTGTTTGGCTCTATCTCTCAACAGATACTAGTGTGCATGGAGTTCAGAAATCAAATTACAGTAGTTACCACAGGAATTACTTCTACTTCATTAACAGCCTGGGCACTATATACTATACTGGGTAATTGAAACCTGAAATTACTTACCTCCAAAAAATGTAAATTGGTATCAAATATAGATGGGAAAAGGGGAAGGCTTTAATTTCTGGATCCACCTAAATATCACAGAAATACTGTAGGTATCTTCTGCTTCTTTCCCTCTTTCTTTTTGGTGGATAACTCAGACCCAAAAGGAGGGAAAAAAATCTCTCAAAAACGCAGTTAGAAGCTTTAGACAGAGAAACATGGCCATGATATAACAACATTCTTGAGAGTGTCTGTCTCCTTCTTTCAGAAAGTCATCAGCTTTTGTCTTTATCAATAACTGCTATCACAAAATCCCTTGTTACTAATATAAATTATGAATACAGAATTGGTTACAGAGATACCATAGCTTCTCTGGATCTGGTCAAATGAAAGGGAATTGACTTCCTTGATAGAAATGTTCTCAATAACAAAAGTAAAAGAAGAAAGAGAAGATTTGCCTTGATTTTAGTCCCCTTATACTTCTTACATCCACACCTTGAAAACAATCTACTGAAAATGTTCATGGACAGAAGGTTCTGCCCAGCCTTTGGAAAAATGCAGTATTAAGTCTACATTCTGCAATGACCTGAGTTGACAATATCAGTAAACATATTTTACTCAAACAAAAGTGTTCAAAGATAGAATAAAAGTAAAATCCCAGATATGGAGAGATAAGGCTAGGACATCCCACAACACTCATCTGAATCTCCTTTCTTAAGAGTACCAGCAAGTGGAGGGTATTGTGGGCCTGGAAGAAACCAAAGACATATTTGACCTAAATGTGGTTTTCTACTTGACCAAAATGAGACAGTAGCAAATATTCAATTACACACTGAATAGACTCCAGAGCATTTCAGAGAAAATCAAGTATAGTGACGTTGAGGCACCATCCTATCATCTGTGCAAAGTCAGATCCCTGGGATAAGTCTTAGGGCTTGTGTAATATTTACATAACCTGCATCTGTCCAAAATCGGCTCTGGGGAACTGTTCATAAAAATGTTCTTGGCTCTTCCCAATTCTCTGTTTTGTCTCCTTGAATCCCTTCATCCCTTTCAACATATGACAATCCTCCAAAAAAAAAAAAAAAAAAAAGAATCTCATGGTCTTCTTAAGCCATTCTCTCTCTCCCTTTTTTTTTTTTGAAAAAATATTCATTGTTCATTATTGAGTCTTCTCTTCTTCCATACAACACGGTGCCCAGCGTTCAGTATTCTGGACAAATAACTTTGTAAAGCACTTTAAAAGTGTATTTAGATGATGGTTAATATGGGTGTTTTTCAACCATTGGTGAGAAATGAGTAGGGTCTGGCTATCCAAAAACTGCAAGGTTTGTGCCCCTGGTCTTTGCTGTGTGAAACAGCTGTGCAGCCAGAAAGCAGAATGAATCTTTGGGGAACAGTGGATCCAGCTGTGCTCATGGAATTCACAGTACAAAAGTGGAGAAAGAAGCTTGAAAGACCCAGCCAAGATCGTAAGTCTCAATGTTGATTGCGGTAAGAATTGCATTAATGGGAGACAGATGCCTTCCAAGACTAAGATTTTTGGTCTTTTGGGTCAAGTTTTGGTATAGTTCAGGGGTCAACAAGCTAGGGTACACAAGCCAAATATGGACCATTGTCTGTTTTTATACAGCCTGTGAGTCAGGAGTCATTTTTTACATTTTTAAATTGTTGGGGAAAATCAAAAGAAGAGTAATATTTTGTGACACATGAACATGGTATCAAATTCACATTTGAGTGTCCAAAAGTAAAGTTTTATTGGAGCACAGTCACATCATATTGACTAAGGCTGTTTTTGTGCTCCACCAACAGAGCTGAAGAGTCGCAACAGAGACCATATGGCCTGCAAAACAAAAAAACAAAAAAACAAATAACAACAACAACAACAAAAAAAAACCCCTTACACTCAGGCTCTTTTCAGAAAAAGTTTGCAGATCCCCAATAAAGTTCATTCTGAAATTCAACTTTGGTCCTTAAATAGATACCCGAAAACTCACTCAAATACATGGATTACATTTAGGGGATTGTTACATCATCCACTGGGGAATGAGCCATTCATTTTTCTCAAGTAGAAATGGACTACAGGACAAGTGGCATAAAAGACATTTGACCAACCTATTAGAGAAATGCAAATTAAAACCACAACATGATACTGTTTCACATCTATCAATTTGTCAGAAAATTTTAATTTGATGTGTTGTGAGGATACAGAGCAATAGGCATGCACACTGCTGGAGGAAATGAAAATTGGCACAACCACTTTGGAGAGCAGCTTGGCAATTCCTAGTAAAATGGAAGGTATGTTTATAAGATGACCTATCATTCCATTCCCATGTTTATCCTCTATTTTGAAGAAATTCTAGCACATATGCAAGAGGAAATCTGTAAAAGGATGTCCAATGCAGCCTGGTTTATGCGGTAGTCATTAATGCTGTTAGCCAGATAGTGTGGTGTTCCCCATCCCTCCCAGGCACATGGTAGGTTGTGCTTTTAGCTTCCTTGTGGCTAGATGGAGCCCCACAGCTAGTTCTAGCCGCTGAGTTTTGAGCAGAAATGACACATATCATGGGTGGAGAATATACAAGGCCAGTGTGAGACTCTTCCAAGTTATGATAACCTATAGGTCAAAGAAGAAATTACAATGAAAAACGAAATACTTCAAATAAAATAATAATACTCCATGTCAAAACTTATCATTATACTACAAATATGTATCATTATATTACCAAATATGGCACTTCAAAGCTATAGCTTTGCTTAGAAAGAAATTTATAGCTTCAAATGCATACATATCAGGAGAGAAGAAAAGTTTGAAAAGTCAATAAACTTTGAATCTTGGTTTGGATTCCACAGAAGCAGATCCCAAGCCAAGGGATCAAGGACAAACAGTTTATTGGGAATAAGCTAGTCTGTGAGGGCTGCTATAGCAAAATACCATAGACTAAATGGGTCAAACAACAGAAATGTATTTCTTCACAGTTCTGGAGGCTGGAAGTCCGAGGTCAAAGTGCTGGCAGGTTTGCTTCCTCTGAGGCCTCTCTCCTTGGCTTGTAGATGGCCACCTTCTCCCTGTGTCCTCACGTGGACTTCCTTTGTGTGTGTGTGTGTGTGTGTGTGTGTGTGTGTGTGTGTGTGTGTGTGTGAGTCCTAATCTCCTCTTCTTATTAGGGCTCACTCCATGACTTCATTTTAGCTTAATCACCTCTTTAAAGGCCGTATCTCCAAATACAGTCACTTTCTGAGGTATTGGGGGATAGGGCTTCAACATATAAATTGGGGGGCTGGGGTGGACACCGTTCAGCCCATAACAGGGAGGTTCGGGGAACACATGTAGAAACGCAAGTAGCAAGTGGGACAGAGAAGGGAAGGTAGCCAATAAAGGGAAGATTATTAAGGCCCCATAACAGCAGATAACTATAGCTTGATTGCCAAAGAAAACTCTAGAAAACTATATAAAATATGCTTCAGAATTATCCTGGCCAAAGGGCAAGAAGCTGGAGTATTTATACCCTGACAGCATTTGGTCTTTAGTTAAGGGTTTCCTTGGGCCATGTTAGGTGCATCTAGTCTTCTGTGTCTGCAGACTTAAGTGGGTTCAGGCAGTTGGAGGGCAACCTCTTGACCAAGAATTTGGTGCTGGCCCTTGGAAGTCAGGCTAGTGTGCACAGGAATAGCAAGGGGATCCCAAGGCCTATGGGCAGTCTCAGCAGGACCAGCTTAACAGCGCTCTTCAGAAGTTACAAAAAGAGCGGCAGACAGACTTACAGGAACACAATAATGAAAACAAATTTAAATGTATAAATAGATAAGATCCACAAAACCATAGATTGGTTCATTAAAATACCAATAAAATTTAAAAATTACTGTCCAGACTCATCAATTAAAATAGAGAAGAGGCACAAATTTTAAAAAATGTCAGATATTTTAAAATAGGGCATCATTACAGATCCTGCAAACATGAGATTATCAAGAGAAGAAACAGAAATAAAAGAGAGCAATTCCACTCTTTCTCAAAAGAATTGAAAACAAGTCCTTAAACAAATGTACACACACATACATGTCCATAGCAGCACCATTCACAAAAGCCGAAGGTGGAAACAACCCAAATTTCCAACAAAGGATGAATGGACTAACAAGCTGTGGGATATCCATACAATAGAATATTCTTCAGCCATGAAGTACGCAAAGAAAAAAAGAGAGACAAACAAAAAAACACCCTTAAATACAGAGAGGAAACTGGTGGTTACCAGAGGGGAGGTTGGTCAGGGGATGGGTGAAATAAATAAAGGAGATTAAGAATACACTTATCTTGATGAGCACTGAGAAATGTATAGAATCGTTGAATCATTATATTATACACCTGAAAGGAATATAACAGTCCATGTTAACTACACTTGAATAAGAACAATTTTTAAAAGGGATGAAGTACAACATACATGAACCTTGAAAACAATGCTGAATGAAAGAAGCCAGACACAAAGGCTAGTTTGATCCCATTTATATGGAATATACAGAATGGGTAAGTCCATGGAGACAGAAAGTACATTATTGTTTGCAAGTGCCTGTGGGTTGGGCAGGGGTGAAGGGGATGGGGAATCACAGCTTAATGAGTACAATGAGTACAGGGTTTCCTTTTGGGATGATAAAAATACCCTGGAACTAGATAAAAATGCGATTGCACAGTATTGTGAAAGTATTAAATGCCACTCAATTGTTCACTTTGAAACAGTTAAGTTGCTTTTTAAATTAAAGTTTATTTATTTATTTTAGAGTGAGAGAGAGTGTAGGGGCTAGGGGAGAGAGAGAGAAAGAATCTCAAGCAGACTCCCCACTGAGTGTGGAGCCCAACATGAGGCTGGATCTCACGACCCTGAGTGAGATCATGAACTGAGCCCAAACCAAATGTCAGATGCTCAACCGACTGAGCCATCCAGGTGCCCCAACAGTGAATTTGACATATGTGAATTTCATTTCAATTAAAAAAAATAGAGAGGATGAGAAAAGAAGTAGAAATACCTGGCAGTATTTGAGAATGGAGTACAGACATTCGCCAGATCTACAGTTGCCACTCCCTGGCAGTTTTTAATACTTTGCTGATCTTATTAAATATTCACACTTGTCCCATGAGGTAGGGATTACTAATAATCCTCATTTTCACAGAGGAAAAAGGAGTTGATGGAAAACAGCCTGATCGCTTCTCTGTCTTTGTGTCACTTTGTGTTTTGCCGAGTTGATCCAGAGTTCCTCTCTGGAGAAGCAGGACCGAGAAGCATAGATGAGGTTACTTTAAGGCTTGGAGTCCTCTCAACTAAAGGAAATGAGCCAGGGAGGAGTGAGGTGCTCTGACATTCCAAATATAGCCTGTGCTTGGCCACTTAGGAAGATGGATTTGTTGCTAGCAACGAGTATGTTGAACGTGTGTGATTTGGCATGTCTCGAGCTGTGAAGTAGATGCAATGCAGGCAAAAAATTGATGATGTTATGGGGAGGGGCTGTGCAGGGTGCTAATTGCCATACGAAGTGCCTGGAGGTGGGGTGGAGGGGAGGGGAGAATCTCTTCCTTTTTAATAGATTTTCAGGGTGGGAAAGTCATCTTGCAACCCCCAAGCATTTGGGAACAATTGTACATAACACAGAAGGCACATGGAACATGAGGCTGGGAAATCTGGACACTCCCTGCACACTTGGCAGATTCCTGGATGTCGGAAAAGATCTGTGGCCCTCTTACTGCTTCTAGCCATGCATACCAAGCCCGGAAGAGCCAACAGAAAGCAGAAGAGCAGGTACCAATGACTGTGGGACTTCAAATCACCACCTACGATTACTTCTGTGATCTCTGGGGAAGTAGGCAAAATGTGTTAGGTGAGATAGGAGCAGAGTTAAGATGTAAGCCTGAACCACAACCCTGTAGGCATGTGGTGAAGCAAATTTGTTGGCACCCTTTAGGATTTACATTAGAAGGCACATTTGTGAAATCTCTGTGAACCATATATGATGTTCCCTGCAATTATACCTGGAGAAGTAGGTTAATGTTGAGTGTTTCTTTTAATTTTATCAAGGAGAAAATTATATTGCAGATGTTAAGGTGAAAGTGGAAATTAGCATGGAATCATAGGTCCAGAAGCTGAAAAGGCTTTCGACTAAGTCCTAGAAAAAAAATCAAACTCTTGAGAGTGGAGGAAGAAGAAGAAAGATTAAAGTAAAATTAAAAACAGAAAGCCTTAGACTCACACTTTAGTTCTTAAAACTCTAAAACTCGTGAGTTTTTACTGTCATCTAACCATCAAATTGACCAGCATTTTCTATTGCTTTGAACTCCGATTTTAAGGCCTTTCTGCCACTTTCCTGCCTTAATTCAGGCCTGGGTTATTCTTTCCTTTTTTCTTTCTCTGATAACTATATATTTTCACTGGGGTAAAATACATGTAACATAAAATTTACCATTTTAACTATTTTTAAGTGTGCAATTCGATGGCGTTAAGTATGTTAACAATGTTGTACAACCGTCGCCACTATCAAGAGTGGTGCGAGAGGAGAAGGACTTTTAAGGATGAGTTTTCTCAGTTGGTTCTGGGAATTGACTCTCCAATCTGATTAGATTTTAAAATGCTAATGATTCTATTTTCAGTAGTAAAGAGTACTGATACAGTCCAGGGCAAGATCTGGCAATAGAGATACATAAAACATTTCCACTGGATACTTCTACTCAACCACTTATAAGAAGCAGGGAGCTGAGTGACCATGTATATGATCATTTTGAACATTTTTGGTAAGCTAACAAACACAAGGAGATTGGTGGCTCTTCCTAATATCCTTGGACAAAGTGGGGACAGAAGAGGATGAGTTCAGTGGTTCAAATTCCCAGCTCGAGGGCCACATAAATGACCCGGAAGCTTCTATGTGTGCCCTCAAGGAGATCCTTATCTCCTGAAATTGCTGCAAATCAAACATAGAATCTCATCCTGTGACTGGTTGAATTATAGTGCAAGCTAGGGCATTTATCAGAAAGGAAAGGAATTCTGAAAGTCTGAATAGGGACATATGGGAAGTCCCTGATGAAACTGAGGACATTGAGCCCCTAAATTCTGATGAGCTTTCTTTGCTGGTGGAAAAAAGCTCTCCATCTCCAGGGGAAGGGAACTATTTCCATCCCATCCCTTCCACTTTCTTTTCAGGGGGATCAGCCCTGAGTTGAGTGAGGAAATTGTATTGGCCTTCGCAGAGGTGGTTGCCATACAAGACAATGCTGATTCTCTTCAGGATCCACCCCTACTACCCCCTTTTTGCTTCTAGACATACAATAAGACGCAAGGTTCAGCAAGTCCCTAAAGGTGACATACAAAGGGTGACTCATGAGGAAGTGTGCTACTCTCTAAAAAACTATTTCAGTTTTCTAATTTATACAGACAGAAATCTAGGGAGCACACATGGTAATGGCTTTTAAGAGTGAGGGAAAATGGTGGGAAGAACATAAAGTTGGATCAGGCCAAATGTACTGACATGAGCTTGCTAAGCAGAGATTCTGCATTTAATGTTGCAGCTCAGAGAGTTAGAAAAGGGCTCTAAAGTACGCTTGGTTGCTTGGTTGAAACATGGACCCAAAGGTGGCCCCCAGTGAGTAAGTTATAAATGCCAGACCTGTGTTGGTCTTGAAGTAGAGGAAGGGAAATTGGAGTGTTAGAGTGGATTTTTCATTGAAGACCTACTCACCCACTCTCAAAGGGTAGAAAAGACATACCTTTCACCGTGATTGTGAGAAATAAATTCATGAGGAGAGTTCCAGAATCCTGAAAAGCTCTGTGATCACTCTTCTATGTAGGTCAGACCTTAACCATAAGAATTATAGCCACTGAATTAAGAAAACTAAGTGTAATGGAGGTAATTGGAAACCAGGGTGGCAGGAGCCAAGTGGTGGCACTCAACTGCCAAAAGCAAGGTACACATGATTACCATAATGAACAGCAAAATCAAAGCAGCAATATGAATAGGATGGTCTGACTCATGCAGACCTACAGTGTTGGCTAGTTGATCATGGTGTTTCTAAATGTGAATTAGATAGGAAGCCTACTAAATTATGACTTGACCTATGTGGAATAATAAAGAACTACATTTGATCTTTACTCCTGGTTCCTGGCATAGATGTCCTAAAACCCTAGGAACCTGGTAGGTCTTTCCTTATTCAAAAGGTGCCCTGGGGGCGGAGCAAGATGGCGGAGGAGTAGGAGACCTAGATTTCGTCTGGTCTCAGGAATTCAGCTGAATAGGGATCAAAACCATTCTGAACACCTACGAACTCAACAGGAGATCGAACAGGAGAGTAGCAACAACTCTCTGAACAGAGAAGCGACCACTTACTGGAAGGTAGGGCGTATGGAGAAGTGAATCCGAGGCGATATTCGGGAGGATAGACGGCGGGGGAGGGGCCTCCGTCGGCCGCTTCTGGCAAGTGATAGAGCCGCGGAGCACAAAATCGGACCTTTTAGAAGTTGGCTCGGCGGAGGGACGTCGCTGCAGTGGCTAAGCGGGGGGTGGAGTCCTCCCGGGACAGTGTGGTCTCAGGACCCTTGGGGTCACAGAGAGACCGGGGGTGCCTGAGTGCGGCAGAGCTCCCAGGTATCAGAGCGGGGAAGCCGGCTGCAGAGACGGAGCAGAGTCACGGGCTCTCAGCTCGGGGTTGCCATAAACTGTGATCTGTGGCCCAGTCGGGCCACTGCTCCTCCAGCAGGGACCCAACAAGCGGCAGATCCGGGGAGACTCCCCTTCCTTCCCGGGGAGGAGCGGCGCGGGAGCGCACTGCAGGGATCTGCTGGGTTTGGAGACTCCGCGCGGGGTCAGGTGCCAGAGATAGAAATGCTCGGTCACAGGCCGGGTGAGCACGGAGTGCGGCCGGAGACCGGGGACACGGAAGTGACTGCTTTTCTCTGGGGGCACACTGAGGAGCAGGGCCCCGAGTTCTCAGCTCCTCCGGGTGGAGATTGGGAGGCCACCATTTCTGCCCTGGTCCTCCAAAGCTGTACCAAGAGCTTGCAGGGAACAAAAGCTCCTGAGAGCAAACCGGAGCAGCTTCCTTAGCCCAGACCGACAAGGGCGGGGCAATTCTGCCTCCGGCAAAGACATTTGGAAACCACAGCAACAGGCCCCTCCCCCAGAAGATCAGCACAAACAGCCAGCAAGCCAAGACCAAGTTGATCGATCAAGGAGAATGGGAGAACTCCAGCGCTAGGGGAATACTGCACATAGATTCATGGCTTTTTTTTTTTTTTTTTTTTTACCATGATTCATTATTTCATCAAAGTTAATTTTTGTTGACTATTTTTTTTTAATTTTTCTTTTTCCCTTTTTCAACCAACATCTTATCAATCCCCTTTTAAAAAAAAAAAAACATTTTTTATTTTTCATTTTTAGAGTCATATTTTATCCCTTCATAGTAGTTACCCTTATTTTTGGCATATATATATAAGTTGTTCTCTCTTTAAAATTTTGAGGTACAGTTTCTTCTAACAGATCAAAATATACCCTAAATCACTAGTGTATGGCTTTGTTCTAGTCTCCTGCCTGATCACATTCTCTCCCTTTTTCTTTTTTTTTTTTCTTAAATCTTCTTTCCTTTTTCAAACAACTTATCTTACCAAGTCCTTTTATAAAATCTTTTATAATTTTCATCTTTACAGTCATCTTCCATCCCTCATTGTATCAACCCTTATTTTGTACATATATGTCTTTCTTCCTTTAAAATTTTAGGAGGCACTTTTTTCTAACAGACCAAAATATGCCCAAAATCTAGTGTGTGGCACTGATCTATGCACTAGCCTGATCATATTTGATCATATTCTGCTTTTTTTGTATTGTTTTGTTTTTGTTTATATCTTTTTTTTCTTTTTTTTTTTTTCTCTTTCTTTTTTCTTTCTTTCCCTTTCTTTTCCCCTGGTTTCAGGTCTTTTCTGATTTGTATACAGTATATTTGCTGGGGACGTTGTAAACCTGTTAGCATTTTGTTCTCTCATTCATCTATTCTCCTCTGGACAAAATGACAAGACGAAAGAAATCACCTCAGCAAAAAGAACAAGAGGTAGTACCGTCAGCCAGGGACCTACTCAATACGGACATTAGTACGATGTCAGACCTAGAGTTCAGAATCATGACTTTAGAGATACTAGCTGGGCTTGAAAAAAGCATGGAAGTTATTAGAGAAACCCTTTCTGGAGAAATAAAAGAACTAAAATCTAACCAAATCGAAATCAAAAAGGCTATTGATGAGGTGCAATCAAAAATGGGGGCACTAAATGCTAGGATAAATGAGGCAGAAGAGAGAATCAGCGATATAGAAGACCAAATGATGGAAAATAAAGAGGCTGAGAAAAAGAGAGAGAAACAACTACAGGATCACGAGGGCAGAATTCGAGAGATAAGTGATACGATAAAACGAAACGACATTAGAATAATTGGGATCCCAGAAGAAGAAGAGAGAGGGAGGGGGGCAGAAGGTATATTGGAGCAAATTATAGCAGAGAACTTCCCTAATGTGAGGAAGGAAACAGGCATTAAAATCCAGGAGGCACAGAGAACCCCTCTCAAAATCAATTATAATAGGTCAACACCCCGACATCTAATAGTAAAACTTACGAGTCGCAGAGACAAAGAGAAAATCCTGAAAGCAGCTCGGGAGAAGAGATATGTAACCTACAATGGTAGAAACATTAGATTGGCAACAGACCTATCCACAGAGACCTGGCAGGCCAGAAAGGACTGGCAAGATATCTTCAGAGCACTAAACGAGAAAAATATGCAGCCAAGAATACTATATCCAGCTAGGCTATCACTGAAAATAGAAGGAGAGATAAAAAGCTTCCAGAACAAACAAAAACTAAAGGAA
Organism: Zalophus californianus; assembly: GCF_009762305.2. Classification (NCBI taxonomy): domain Eukaryota; kingdom Metazoa; phylum Chordata; class Mammalia; order Carnivora; family Otariidae; genus Zalophus; species Zalophus californianus. Next base: position 133,713,856 of record NC_045601.1, read on the forward strand.
TTTGCAAACACGAAACCAGCCCTCCAAGAAATATTGAGAGGGGTCCTCTAAGCAAAGAGAGAACCTAAAAGCAGCAAAGAGCAGAAACGAACACAGACAACAGACAGTTAACAGTCACCTTACAGGTAATACAATGGCACTAAATTCATACCTTTCAATAGTTACCCTGAATGTAAATGGGCTAAATACCCCAATCAAAAGACACAGGCTATCAGATTGGATTAAAAAACAAGACCCATCAATATGCTGTCTGCAAGAGACTCATTTTAGACCCAAAGACACCCCCAGATTGAAAGTGAGGGGGTGGAAAACCATTTACCATGCTAATGGACACCAAAAGAAAGCTGGGGTGGCAATCCTTATATCAGACAAACTAGATTTTAAAACAAAGACTGTAATAAGAGATGAGGAAGGACACTATATCCTACTTAAAGGGTCTATCCAACAAGAAGATCTAACAATTGTAAATATCTATGCCCCGAACATGGGAGCAGCCAATTATATAAGGCGATTAATAACAAAAGCAAAGAAACACATTGACAACAATACAATAATAGTGGGGGACTTTAACACCCCCCTGACTGAAATGGACAGATCATCTAAGCAAAAGATCAACAAGGAAATAAAGACTTTAAATGACACACTGGACCAAATGGACTTCACGGACATATTCAGAACATTCCATCCCAAAGCAACGGAATACACATTCTTCTCTAGTGCCCATGGAACATTCTCCAGAATTGATCACATCCTAGGTCACAAATCAGGTCTCAACCGGTACCAAAAGATTGGGATCATTCCCTGCATATTTTCAGACCACAATGCTTTGAAACTAGAACTCAACCACAAGAGGAAAGTCGGAAAGAACTCAAATACATGGAGGCTAAAGAGCATCCTACTAAAGAATGAATGGGTCAACCAAGAAATTAAAGAAGAATTAAAAAAATTCATGGAAACCAATGAAAATGAAAACACAACTGTTCAAAATCTTTGGGATACAGCAAAGGCAGTCCTGAGAGGAAAGTATATAGCAATACAAGCCTTTCTCAAGAAACAAGAAAGGTCTCAAATACACAACCTAACCCTACACCTAAAGGAGCTGGAGAAAGAACAGCAAATAAAGCCTAAACCTAGCAGGAGAAGAGAAATCATTAAGATCAGAGCAGAAATCAATGAACTAGAAACCAAAAGAACAGTAGAACAGATCAACGAAAGTAGGAGCTGGTTCTTTGAAAGAATTAACAAGATTGATAAACCCCTGGCCAGACTGATCCAAAAGAAAAGAGAAATGACCCAAATCAACAAAATCATGAATGAAAGAGGAGAGATCACAACCAACACCAAAGAAATACACACAATTATAAGAACATATTATGAGCAACTCTATGCCAGCAAATTAGATAACCTGGAAGAAATGGGTGCATTCCTAGAGATGTATCAACTACCAAAATTGAACCAGGAAGAAATAGAAAACCTGAACAGACCTATAACCACTAAGGAAATTGAAAGAGTCATCAAAAATCTCCCAAGAAACAAAAGCCCAGGGCCAGATGGCTTCCCAGGGGAATTCTATCAGACATTTAAAGAAGAATTAATACCTATTCTCCTGAAACTGTTCCAAAAAATAGAAATGGAAGGGAAACTTCCAAACTCATTTTATGAGGCCAGCATTACCTTGATCCCAAAACCAGACAAAGACCCCATCAAAAAAGAGAATTACAGACCAATATCCTTGATGAACATGGATGCAAAAATTCTCACCAAAATACTAGCCAATAGGATCCAACAGTACATTAAAAGGATTATTCACCATGACCAAGTGGGATTTATCCCTGGGCTGCAAGGCTGGTTCAACATCCGCAAATCAATCAACGTGATACAATACATTAACAAAAGAAAGAACAAGAATCATATGATCCTCTCAATAGATGCAGAAAAAGCATTTGACAAAGTACAGCATCCTTTCTTGATCAAAACTCTTCAGAGTATAGGGATAGAGGGTACATACCTCAATATCATAAAAGCCATCTATGAAAAACCTACAGCGAATATCATTCTCAATGGGGAAAGGCTGAGAGCTTTTCCCCTAAGGTCAGGAACGCGGCAGGGATGTCCACTCTCACCACTGCTATTCAACATAGTATTAGAAGTCCTAGCCACAGCAATCAGACAACAAAAAGAAATCCAAGGCATCCAAATCGGCAAAGAGGAAGTCAAACTCTCGCTCTTTGCAGATGATATGATACTGTATGTGGAAAACCCAAAAGACTCCACCCCAAAACTGCTAGAACTCATACAGGAATTCAGTAAAGTAGCAGGCTATAAAATCAATGCACAGAAATCAGTGGCATTCCTATACACCACCAACAAGATAGAAGAGAGACAAATCAAGGAGTCGATCCCATTTACAATTGCACCCAAAACCATTAGATACCTAGGAATAAATCTAACCAAAGAGGCAAAGGATCTGTACTCAGAAAACTATAAAATACTCATGAAAGAAATTGAAGAAGACACAAAGAAATGGAAAAACGTTCCATGCTCATGGATTGGGAGAATCAACATTGTGAAGATGTCAATGCTACCTAGAGCAATCTACACATTCAATGCAATCCCCATCAAAATACCATCCACTTTTTTCAAAGAAATGGAACAAATAATCCTAAAATTTGTATGGAACCAGAAGAGACCCAGAATAGCCAGAGGAATACTGAAAAAGAAAAGCAAAGCTGGCGGCATCACAATTCCGGACTTCCAGCTCTATTACAAAGCTGTCATCATCAAGCCAGTATGGTACTGGCACAAAAACAGACAGATAGATCAATGGAACAGAATCGAGAGCCCAGAAATGGACCCTCAACTCTATGGTCAACTTATCTTTGACAAAGCAGGAAAGAATGTCCAATGGCAAAAAGACAGTCTCTTCAACAAATGGTGTTGGGAAAATTGGACAGCCACATGCAGAAGAATGAAACTGGACCATTTCCTTACACCACACACAAAAATAGACTCCAAATGGTTGAAAGACCTAAACGTGAGACAGGAGTCCATCCAAATCCTAAAGGAGAACACAGGTAGCAACCTTTTCGACCTTAGCCGCAGCAACTTCTTCCTAGAAACATCGCCAAAGGCACGGGAAGCCAGGGCAAAAATGAACTATTGGGATTTCATCAAGATAAAAAGCTTTTGCACAGCAAAAGAAACAGTCCACAAAACCAAAAGACAACCGACGGAATGGGAGAAAATATTTGCAAATGACATATCAGATAAAGGGCTAGTATCCAAAATCTATAAAGAACTTATCAAACTCAACACCCAAAGAACAAATAATCCAATCAAGAAATGGGCAGAAGACATGAACAGACATTTCTCCAAAGAAGACATCCAAATGGCCAGCAGGCACATGAAAAAGTGCTCAACATCGCTCGGCATCAGGGAAATCCAAATCAAAACCTCAATGAGATACCAGCTCACACCTGTCAGAATGGCTAAAATTAACAAGTCAGGGAACGACAGATGTTGGCGGGGATGTGGAGAAAGGGGAACCCTCCTACACTGTTGGTGGGAATGCAAGCTGGTGCAACCACTCTGGAAAACAGTATGGAGGTTCCTCAAACAGTTGAAATTAGAGCTACCGTTCGATCCAGCAATTGCACTACTGGGTATTTACCACAAAGATACAAATGTAGGGACCCGAAGGGGTACGTGCACCCCAATGTTTATAGCAGCAATGTCCACAATAGCCAAACTGTGGAAAGAGCCAAGATGCCCATCGACAGATGAATGGATAAAGAAGAAGTGGTGTATATACACAATGGAATATTATGCAGCCATCAAAAGGAATGAGATCTTGCCTTTTGCAACGACGTGGATGGAACTGGAGGGTGTTATGCTGAGTGAAATAAGTCAATCAGAGAAAGACATGTATCACATGACCTCACTGATATGAGGAATTCTTAATCTCAGGAAACAAACTGAGTGTTGCTGGAGTGGTGGGGGGTGGGAGGGATGGGGTGGCTGGGTGATAGACATTGGGGAGGGTATGTGCTACGGTGAGCACTGTGAATTGTGCAAGACTGTTGAATCACAGATCTGTACTTCTGAAACAAATAATGCAACATATTTTAAGAAAAAAGAAAAAGAAGAAGATAACAGGAGAGGAAGAAAAGGGGAGTATGTCAGAGGGGGAGACGAACCATGAGAGATGATGGACTCTGAAAAACAAACTGAGGGTTCTGGAGGGGAGGGGGGTAGGGGGATGGGTTAGCCTGGTGATGGGTATTGAGGAGGGCACGTTCTGCATGGAGCACTGGGTGTTATGAACAAACAATGAATCATGGAACACTGCATCAAAAACTAATGATGTAATATATGGTGATTAACATAACAATAAAAAAATTTTAAAAAAGGTGCCCTTTTGAGCACACCTGAATTTATGTTAATAAGGTGATATAGTTTGGGCCCTTAGGTAGCCCCAGGATGGGGCTGATCACTAGAAAGAAAGGTCAAGTGATTACAGGATTGAAGGCTTCAGCACCACCCACTGACCTACAAGGAAAAGGGATGGGGCGGGCCAGAGATTAAATGCTACAAAACTTTTGAACTATAAGATTCAACGAGCTTCCAGGTTGATGAATGCATCCACATGCTGGGAGGGTGGCATACCGCGGTTCCACAGGCACAGAAACTCCTGTGCTTGAGACCCATCTGGACCTTGCCCTCTGTACTTCTTCATCTGGCTATTCATCTGTATCTTTTATAATAAACGGCTCAATGTAAGTAAATCTTTACCTGAGCTTTGTGAGCCACCCTAACAAGTGATTGAACTTGATGGGAGGGTTATGGGAACCTCTGCTTTATAGCCAATTAGTCAGAAGCAGAGGAGACAAGCTGCACTTGCAATTGGCTTCGAGAATGGGAAGTCTTGTAGGACTGAGCTCTTAAACCTGTGGGACCAGAAGCTATCTCCAGTTAGATAATGTCAGAAGTGAGTTGAATTGTAGGACACCCAGTTGATATCTGCCAAGAACTGGACAATTGCTTGGTGGTGTTGGAAAACATTCCAGGATCTCTATAGGCAGACAGGTACTACATTAAATGAACAAAAATCTAACTACAATCATAAAGCAGAGAGTCATGCCCCCCGCAATCAATTCTCAGACTTGAGCCAGCTTACAGACCCAGAACCCCTTGAATGAAAGAGAAGCCAGGTCCCCTTGAAAAAAGATCTCACATGTTTCAATGATTAATCTTTCTCCCAGCTTTCCGCAGAGGGATCTATGGCCTTTTACCAGGGTAAATGTGCACTGTAAAAAAGGAAATAATAAGACATTTGAACTAACACTGAACTAACACTGATTCCAGGAGACCCAAAATGTCACGGTGGTCTACCAGTCAGAGTAGGGGTTTATAGATGTCAGTGATCAATGGGGTTTTAAGTTGGGTCTCTCTCACAGTGGGCCCAATAGGTCCCTGAATCCATCCTGTGGTTATTTCCCCAGTTCCAAAATGCATACTTGGAATAGATGTACTCAGCAGCTTGGTTCTTTGACCTCTGGAGTGAGGGCTATCATGGTGGAAAAGGCCAAGTTGAAAACATTAGAAATGCCTCTACCATAGAAAATAATAAACCAAAAGCAATACTGTGTTCCTGGGGAAATTACAGAGATTAGTGCCACCCTCAGAGACTTAAAAGCTGCAGGAGTGGTGATTCCCAGCATATTCAGTTCACCTTGCCTATTGGACCTGAGCAGAAAACTGATGAACCTTGAAAAATGACAGCAGGTTATTGTAAGCTTGACCAATTCCAGCTGATATCTAACGTGGTGCCATATCTTGAACAAAATTAGACCTTGCCTGGTACCTGGTACACAGCTATTAATCTGGCAAATGGACTTTTTATCCACACCTGTCAATAAGGACTACCAGAAGCAGTTTGCTTTCAACTGACAAGGCCAGCAATACACCTTCACTGTCCTGTCTCAGGGGTGTATCAACTCCCTGGCTCTATATCATAACTTATTTCACAGGGATCTTGATTGCCTTTCCCTTCCACAAGATATCACACTGGTTCATTACATTGACGGCATTATGCTGACCGAATCTAGTGAGCAAGAAGCAGCAACTACTCTAGACGTATTGGTCAGACATTTGTGTATCAGAAGTGGGAAATAAGTCTGACAAAAATTCTGTAAGTTTCTACTTCAGTGACATTTCTAGGGGTTCAGTAATGTGGGGTGTGTTGAAACATCACTTCCAAGGTGAAGATTAAATTGTTGCATCTGGCCTCTCCTACAACCAAGAAAGAGGCACAATGCCTTGGTCTTCCTTGGATTTTGGAGGCAACATATTTTTCATTTGGATGTGTTACTCTGACCCATTTATAAAGACCCAAAAAAGCCCCTAGCTTTGAGTGGGGCCCAGCACAAGAGAAGGCTCTGCAGCACGTCCAGTTCACTGTGTGAGCTGTCCTTCCACTTGGGCCATATGATCCAATGAATTCAATGATGCTTGAAGTGTCAGTGGCAGATAAAAATGCTATTGGGAGCTTTTGGCAGGCTCCTATACATGAATCACACTACAGACTATGAGGATTTTAGCGCAAAGCCCTGCCATCCACTGCAGAAAACTACTCTCCTTTTGAGAAACAGCTCTTAGCCTCTACTGGGCCTTAGTGGAGAGTGAACAAGTTACATGTTATCTGAGTTGCCCATCATGAACCGGGCGTTATCTGACCCACCAAACCATAAACTTGGATGTGCACAGAAGCACTCTGTCATCAAAAGGATATGTGATTAGGCCTGAGCAGGTCCTTAAGGCACAAGGAATTTCTCTTGTAGAACTGGCAAAAAATGCCTATAGTCCCCATTCCTGCTACACTGCCTTTTAGCTCCTAGCAGAAGAGAAGACTTGAGTGTGGTTTACAGATGGTTCTTCATGATATGCAGGCATCACCAGAAAGTGGAGAGCCGAAGCACTCTAGACGCTGGCTGGGACAACCCTGAAGGGCAATGATAAAGAGAAATCCTCCCAGTGGGCAAAATTTTGAACAGTGCACCTGGCTATTCACTTGCATGGAAGAGAAATGAACAAATGTGCAATTCTATGATTATATACCAATCCATGGGCTGTGGCCAATAGTTTGGCTGGATGGTCAGGAACTTCGAAGGAACATGATAGAAAAATTGGTGATGAGAAAACTTGGAGAAGATTTATGTGGTTAGACCCCTCTAAACGGGCAAGAAAAAGGAAGATATTTGCATCCTACATAAGTGCTTACCTAAGGGTAACCTCAGCAGAGGAAGATTTTAACAGTCAAGCGGATAGGATATCCCATTCTGCAGATAACAGTCGGCCTCTTTCTCCAGTTACCACTGTCATCATCATGATGGACTCATGAAGAAAGGAGTCATGATAGCAGGGATGGAGGTTCTCCCTGGGCTCAACGACGTGGACTTTCACTCACTAAGGCTTACCTGGCTACAGCCACTGCCGAGTGCCCAATCTGCCAGTAGCAGAGACCAACATGGAGTCCCCAATATGGCACAAGTACCTGCCGTGATCAGCCAGCTACCCAGGGGCAGGTTGATTGCACTGGACCACTTCCATGGTAGAAAAGGCAGCATTTTGTTCTTACTAGAATAGACACACAAGTACAGATTTGCCTCCCTGCAGGCAGGGCCCAAATAACCATCCATGGGTGTACAGAACACCTTGTCCGCTGTCATGATATTCCACATAGCATTGTTTCTGATCAAGGAAATCACTTCACAGCAAATGAAGTATGACAATGGGCCCATGCTCATGTAATTCATTAGTCTTACCATGTTCTCCACCATCCTGAAGCAACTGGTTTGAGAGCATGGTATAATGGCTTTTTGAAGACTCATTACAGCACCAGGTAGATAGTAATATTTTGCAGGCTTGGGGCCAAGTTCTCCAGCAGGCTGTGTGTGCTCTGAATCAATGTCTAATGTATGATGCTGTGTCTCCCAAAGCCAGGATTTACGGGTACAGGAATCAAAGAGTGGAATTGGAAGTGGCACCACTCACTATTACCCCTTGTGACCAGCTACCAAAATTTTTGCTTCCTGTTCTCTCAGCCTTATGCTCTGTTGGCCTAAAGGTCTTAGTTCCAAAGGGAGGAATGCTTCCACCAGAAGACACACAAAGATGCTATTAAACTGGAAGTTAAGGTTACTGCCTGGCCCATCTAGACACTCATGCCTCTGAATCAAAAGACAAAGAAGGAAATTACTGTGCTGGCTGGGTTGATAGATCTTGAGTACTAAGGGGAAATCGGATGACTACTCCATGATGGAGATAAGGAAAAGTATGTCTGGAATACAAGGGGTCCCTTATGGAATCTCTCAATATTACCGTGCCCTGTGATTAAGGTCAATGAAAAACTACAACAACCCAATCCAAGCAGGACTACTAATGGTCCATATTTGTGAATGATTGTTTCACTCTGCCAGGTAAAGAACCACAACCAGTTGGAGGTACTTGTTAAAGGCCAAGGGAATACAGAATGGGTAGTGGAAGAAGGTAGTTATAAATGCCAACTATGACCACATGACCAGTTACGTAAACTGAGGGTAACAGACTCAGGAGACAGAAACCTGGATCCTTAAGGACATTTTTGAGTGGGTGACTCAACCAGCCCTGAGGTCTGCCCCACCTCTGGACTTCTTACTAAGTGAAAGAAATAACCTTATTGCGTAAGTTGAGATTTTCTTATACTTTTAGCTCAAATCATCCCAACCCATACAGTGTGTGGGAGTATGCGATACTGTTGCTATTATGAGGATCCCAAATACCAGGCCATGAACTGATTCCAGAGATAGAAGTAAAAGACAGCCTTATATTGCCACAATCCCTCAAATACTTCTCTTACCTTCCAGACTTCTGAAATTGCTTTACTAGGAGACAAAAATTTATTTTTCCATAATTAAATATCGTCCTGCTGATAGACAAGAGAAAATACGAGTAGAAAGAAAAATACCTCAGGAAATGATCAGTCCAAAAACTAATAAAGCATACAGATTTCAACAAGATGCATTTCACGCTACCAAATTAATTTTAAAAGATCCTAACACTCAAATGACTGGCCAGGTTGTGCTAAAATTTCTGAAAGCAAGAAAAATTTATCAACTTCTTTGATAAGTATCTTAGTTTGCTCAGGCTGCTATAAAAAAATACCTTTAGACTGACTTAAGCAACAGGCATTTATTTCTCACGGTTCTGGAGGCTGGAAGTCTAAGATCAAAGTGCTGACAGATTTGGTTCCTGGTGGAAACTCTCTTCCTGGCTTATAGATGGCCACTGTCTTGCTGTGTCCTCACAAGGCTTTTCCTGGATCATGCACATGAAGAGAGTGAGAGTTCTCTGTCTTCCTCTTCTTATAATGGCCTGAATCCCATCATAAGGAATTCCCTCATGATCCCATCTAAACCTAAGTACTTCTTCAAGTCTCCACCTCTAAATGCCATCACAGTGGGGATTAAGGATTGGACATAGGAATGGAGGGGGTGCACAAACATTCAGTTCATAATGATATGCAATGTTAAATATTTTTATTGAAAACCATACAAATACTCATAACTTTGTCAACGTCCTGTAGCCAGTGACCACCAGACACACAACACACCTAAAATTGACCAAGCTGGGTTTAATGCCCATGGAGGACCATGGGAAAACTCAGTAAGTCCTAGACAGGACTTATGATAGGATTTGTGTTAAGTGTTTGGGGAGAGATTTTTAAAAAAGTGGAGCGTTGCTCTGGATTGGATGCTGTCAGGAAATGAAAGTAATTCAAGAATGAATCTTATCTAGGAAGAGGAAAGAGTAGGGTGAGGCTAAAGCTCAAATTGGTAAAGAAGTAGTAGTCACTCATATTATCCAGGATAGAAAGAAGCTTGGCTATTTTTATGGTTTGGACAATGTTCATGTTTTATCTGGGTAAAGACATGGTTATGGAATGGTCTTGTTTCTGTCCTGATCCATCATGGCCTCGTGGTGGCCTGGTTTAATGTTTTCTATTAAAGTGTTTATGTTCAACAGAGCACTGTAAATGCAAGGACAGCTCCTGGCTGTCAGCTGCTGCTTTTCCTTTTTCTTTCCTTTCAACCCAAACACAGTGTCTATCAGTCAGCTTGTGCTGCCGGAACAAAGTACCACAGACTGGGGGGCTTAAACCACAGGCATGGACTTCTCACTGTTCTGGAGGCTGGGAGTTCAAGATGAAGGTCCCAGCAGGATTGATTTCTGGTGAGACTTCTTTCCTTGGTCTGCAGATAGCCACCCTCTTGCTGTGTCCTTACATGGCTTTCCTTCTGTGCACAGAGAGAGAGCCAGACCTCTGGTGTCTCTTCCTCTTCTTAGAAGGACATGGGTCTTATCAGATTAGGCTTCACCCTTATGGTATTATTTAAGCTTAAAGGCCCTATCTCCAAATACAGTCACCGTTGGGGTTAGGGCTTTAACATACAAATTGGGGGAGGGCATAATTCAGTTCATAGCACTGTGCATCAGAGTCTAAGATTTCTAGAGAGATCTTTCACAGAAGGTAAAAGTAATGGACATGTTGATGGTGGTACTACCTTTTGCAGGAGAACTTCGAAATGGCAAGCATCTAACAAAGCAGGGTGGAAAAGGTGTGTGATGGCTCAGAGGACAAAAGGGACCAGGGTTGGCTCAGATGGCATTAGGGTGGTGGGTTAATTGGTAACTTTTTAATTATTAATTTTTTCATGTTTCTATAATATTGCTGTTGCAGCAATTAGATACAAATACCTATGGGAAAGTTGATAAATAGATTTAAACTTTTTCACCCGTTGGAGTAAGTGAAAGCTAGTGGATGCTTGTCCGTGTGCTTTGTTGTGCCTATGGGTGAGACAATCAGAAGGGGAGAGCAGCAAAACAGTGAGGTGGGGAGGGAGCCCCTGGAGCAGGGGGCTTAGCATAAGACCGGGAAGGGCGGCCAGAGAAAACCTGGAAAATCGACCACCTTCCTGATTTGCCTATCATCCGTCTGGCTGCATCATCAGCCCATAATTACCCAAATCACTTTCAGGCTCTGCCTTCAGAACTGAGCCAAGCTCTTATGTATGGCTGCGACCCCCACCCCCCACCCCCGCTGCCAACCCCCACCCCAAGTAGAAGGCAAGGAAGAACAATTGAAAGAATAATCTCTAGGGGCGCCTGGGTGGCTCAGTCTGTTAAGCATTTTGCTCAGGTCATGATGCCAGGGTTTTGAGACTGAGCCCCACATCGGGCTCTGCGCTCAGCAGGGAGTGTGCTTGGGATGCTCTGCCTCTCCCTCTGCCCACCCCACCTCCCCCCTGCTCATGCATACTCTCTCTCTTTAAACTAAATAAATAGAATCTTGAAAAGAAAAGAAAAAGAAAAGAAAAGAATAATCTTCAACCACAACCCCCACCCTCCCCTCAGCTGAAACTCTAGCTCCATCAAAACAACATTATAGCATCATTTTAGGTTTAAGGTGATAATTGAGAGCTTCCTTTCTGTCCATTTTTGTTGTTCTTTTTGAGTTTTTTACCTGAAAGAACTGCCCCCAACATAAGGAACAGGTGGGGTAGAGACATTCACTTGGGTTGTAGATCTTGAAAAAGTGCTCAAGGAGCCCTAAGCATGTGGACGGTCCTTAGTTTGGGGACAGATCATTATAGAAGACAACACACGGCGAACTTCGTGCTCAAAGTGGAATCCAAGGCTACTATCTAGACCAAATCTGTTTTCTGGATAAATCTGCTCCCATCTCTTGTAACAGCTGATTTCCTCTCACCTTTATGGTGTACCCCAGTCCCTCCCTACCAGCACACCCACCACCCCTCTCTTCCCCTCGGGGTCCCTTGGAGGATAAAAGAGTCCATTTCGAAGTGAAATGGCAATTGGAAAAAGCTTTTGGTTTCATATGGGGAAAACCTCATAAAGCATTTCTGTCTCTTGATTGGTGTTCACAGTAGCAGACTGGAATGCTTTCTCCAGCCAATTTGTAGCTGATCTTTTAAAATGGATCTCTCTTCTTGATCTGATTTGGCCACCCCCATCTCGCCTGCCCTGTGCATTTGCTCTGCTTCAACCTTTCAGCACATTTGTTAACTTGAGTGACATTGAAAAAAATCGCCACCCCGTTAACACGGAGTCATGCAATCCACAGGATGTGTATCATTCATTTAATTGGGATGGCTTGGTTGCCTCCCAGATGTTCCCTTTCAGCAGATACCATTGTGTTTTAAAACTTTGGATAATTATAGCTCTGTAAAGCTAGAGTACAAGATTTGTTGGCTCCAGCCAGCTCCCAGCTCCTTATGTAATAGCTTCATTGTTTGGTAATCGCCCTATTCACAGAGGAAGGGATCCGTGTCAGCCAAGACATCTATTCAAAGCACTTCCCCTGTGCTGGATAAACAGTAGCTGAAGCAGTCTACCAAGAGAACCAAAACACTCACGAGAGACTTGGCCACAAGTTTGACCAGAGCTGCTTTTCCCTTCTCGCATGGAGTTGTTCTGCAGAAATTTCTTCACCTTTTCTTTAGCAACGTATCAGCCTCCAGGCAGAGGCTTCCCCTTGGCGGGGGAGATCCCTGCTAAATGTGGGGAGCCCGGAGTGGGTGGGGCAGATCCGTGTGGGTGGTGCAGGTGGGAATGCTCTGCGGCCCAGAAATAAGATGGAGGGCCTGGGAGGAGACACAGAGTGCCAGGGGTGGTCCTGGCAAGAGAAAAAGGAGAGAGAAATGTCCCTAAACTGTTTCCTGGAAAAATTCAGAACGACCTCTGGGAGCTGCGTGGGAGGAGCCACTAGGGACGGCACAGGGCAGAAAGAGACAGAAAATTCTTAGATTCTGTGGGAGGTCTTCACCAGGGCGTCTACACCCTGAGGGATGTCAGTGAATGTCCCGGCCAGTTTCCTCCACTCTTCTGCACACCTGCTGATGCAGGAGCAAATGCACCCCCAAAAAGCCCTCCCTTCCTTGCTGGTGTTTTTGAGATTCCCTGGGAAGTCTTCTTGGAGGGTAATGATCTTGAGGCACACGTAGCCGGCTTCCTCCAAAATCCACGGTGGACCTAAGAGCCCAGGGCTGCCCCACCGTAACTGGAAGGCGCTCAACTAACCGCTCTCCTTCCCGCTCGTCACCCACCCCGACCCCAATGCCACTCTCCCACCTCCTCGGCTGTTCTCTGAGTCCCGGTCCTGCAGGACCCCAGGGAGCAAGCCAGGGTCCTGAGAGGAGGCAGAGGAGAATGAGAGAAAAAAACACAGGGAGATTTTAAAAGTAGTGATACAGGCCCCCATCTAAGGCAAATTCCATGTAGTGTCGAAATGCCATAACCTACCCTCCAGTATTGACACACTCATGATTGATTACTAGAAACATTTCTTCCTATCTATCTTCTATCCATCTATCTATCTATCTATCTATCCATCCATCTATCTATCTGTCCATCTGTGTAGGTACATACACACGTGCATACATAAATGTAATTTATATATCATACATTTGATATATATATGTATACATGCATATATATGTTAAAGGCATCATGGTTTGGGCATAAAGATTATTTTAAAATGAAAATATTTGAAATCTTATCCAAACGTCCCTTATCTGACTAAACCAGAGCCTTCCGAAAAATACAGCTACGACCGCCCCTGCTCCGAGGGGGTTTCCTGTGAATTCCAGGAAGAAGACCGGCGGTCCATTCCCATTAGCATCAAGAAAAACCCTACAGAACTTTCCCTACTTTCCTGCTGAAGCTCTAAGACCCCCACAACACACACACACACACACACACACACACACACACACACACACACACACACTTTTTATTAAATTGGTATATGAACTTTTACCTCTAAGTATTCCGTGAGTTACGCATTTCTGAAAACTCCCACATGCATGAGTAAATAAACCGTGTCTTTTCTCCTGTTCCTCTCTCTATTGCCAGTTCATTTGCAGGACCTGACCATTTAAACCCAAGTGGGTAGAGGAATCATTTTCTCCCAACCGTTTATATATACAAATGTATATATACATATACACACACACGCATATATACACACAAATTTATGTATACAAATAAACAGTCTATATACGTGTTGATACAACTTTATATATGTATGTTTACATGTATACACACACACACACACAGAGTTATATATTTTGATAACCAACAGTACCTACAGGCCCTCTTACAATACTGAGATCTGAAAATCCTCTGGCTACTGGTCCCACAATACCCCTTTGTCACCCCGCCTGACATGCACAGTGGCACAATCACCACGTGAAGTCGGTCCCCTCCCATGGGGGTCTGCTTCTGGAGGGTAGGCATCAGCTGTGCCCTGTCCTCTGCCAGGCACTCAAGATTCCAACCACAGCTGAAGTCCTTGGCCCTCTGGACACCAGAGTCACTGAGCCTTCTATTGTGCACAGGATGGGGGAGGGAGGGGGAGGGCGGGTCCTCTCTCTCTTCTCTGTGTGATTTTCTATTGGAGACTCTTTAAAAAAACATTCAGGCTTCTCCTCTACTATTTTGTAAGGCTTTAATGGAACATGGTGGAGTGTTCTCTTTAAAACCTGCCTTCTCCCCCTGGGCTTATTTATACCTGTCTCTGATGTGGCCTGGCAAGGACCCACCAGCTCCAGCGGGGACCTGGTCTGAGGTCCTCAGCGCAGTTTCCCCAGCACTTAGACCCTGCCTGGCACCTGGCCCAGCTCCACAGTCTTGGATCCATAATTCTAAACTCCGAAAGGCTTTGAAAACAGATTTTTTTTATAACCACTCTGGTGGCCAAATGGGAAGTGAAGTGATATAAAGCGCCATTTATCCCACTTAGTGTGAATATTCATATATTTTGCTGATACAGGACTGTGGAAATATTAACGTATTTGATTCACAGAGTGTCACTTCAGACCCCTTGGGATGTTACATAATATTTGGTGTATGCACCCTATTTTCTTTTAAACCCTGCAACACTGAATTCTAAAACCCGTCTGACCTCAGGGGCTTCGGATCTGTGCTTGTGGTTTAGGCAGGTTTCAATAAGTAAGAGCTGAATGAATGTCTGAATGGCTCCTTCCTCCCACACCCAGGCTTTATTCTGGGTCCAGTTCTCGGCTCTCAGCTACCTCCTCTGCAGTAGGGACTGCCCTCAGGCTCGTGCAAACAGGATTCGCTAGGTCTGCTCAGGTTCATTATGACCAGTGGGGCAATGACCCACGGCTGGACCAAAGCTGGGTCCTGAGTGCACAGTTTCATAAGAAAACAACCATTCTTAGTATCATATTAAGAAAGAAATAGACAGGGAGACACAATATTTTCAGGTCTGAGCAGGTATTTAGGTCTGGTCAGTTAGCAAGGAAAAAAAAAAAAAGCCCCAGGCAGTTAATCTTGCTAGTGGTCGCAAACACCTGAATATGGTAATTGATTGACGCTCTAGTCATCTGGTATCCCAGTGGACTTGGTTGGCTACATCAAGCCTTTTTCAAGGCCCCGTCCTGCTCTGTACTTGTATGTAGGATTTCTACACGTTCAAAAAGGCCCCCAAACTGATGAACTCAGGGCCCCACAAAACACGGATGCTCTTTTGGGAGCTGACGGCCATTCCTGGCCCCAACTGGGCCGCACTCTTGAGTTTCCCGTTCTTAATGACGGGGCATTTAGGCGGCAAACCTTCCTCATGTGAATCATGATGGCTTCTCACCACACAACTTGAATATTTCATGCTAACATACTCCCTCCCGTCCAGGAGTCAGAGGCCTGAGATAATAAGAAACTCAAAGGGAAAGTCTGTACATGGCTGAGTTGGGCTTTTTTTTTTTTTTTTTTGCTTTCATTTACAAAAGAGAAAGATGATGCTCACAGGGCTTGGTGAGTCATTTACCTAAGATCATGTGGCTGATCAGAGACCCAGCAGAATTCAAACCTAGATCCTCAACTCCCAAACTGGTGCCTCTTACACTATTCTGTGTTCCTAATTCATTAGAGGCATTCCCTGGAAGAAACAAATTGGGTTTTACTTGTTTTTTTTTTAAGCGATCTTCACACCCAACATGGGGCTTGAACTTACAACCTGGAGATCAAGACTTGCCTGCTCTACTGACTGACCCAGCCAGGCGCCCCCTGGGCTTTACTTTTCAGAGCTAGTTCATGTAAGAAGCACCTGGGTCTTGCTGAGGAACCTGGACCTAATATTGCCAGCATTTTCAACAAAGACCAAGATCACTTTTGAGGTTGAATTTTTTTCTCCTTTTACTTTTTTTTTTTTTTTTTTAACACTAATGGGTGTTTCAGTAGGAATGTGATCTCTGTATGTGGGATACTAATACGCTTAAGCCACTTAATAATTTGGGGCTTCATTTTTGGTTAAGCTGGTGCTGAACCGATTTTTTGAGAGCAGTACTTGGAACCAGAGCAATCCATCACAGTGTGGCTGCGTCCTGCCAGTGTTGATACTCATGGTATAGTGGCAGGGCAGGCAAGCCAGAGGAGCCAAAATCATGGGGGCTGTGGGGCAGGACCACCTCATCACCCCTACATGACATAAGAGCATCCAGCAAGGTGGGCTTCCAGATGACGATCCCGCCGGGAGAATAGTGTGAACGTGACAAGGGATGGCACTATTGGCTTGCTAGGGCTACTGTGGCCAATACCACAAATGGGTGGCTTAACAGAAATGTCTTGTCTCCCTGTTCTGGAGGTTAGAAGTCTGAAATCAACGTGTCGGCAGGGCCATGTTTCCTCTGACGGCTCGAGAGAAGAATCCGTCCCATGCCTGTCTCCTAGCTTCTGGTAGATACTTGGCTTGTGGCAGCATGCCCCAATCTTCGCATGGTGCTCCCTTATGTGTGCATCTGTCCAAATGACCCCCCCCTTTTTTTTTTTATAAGAACGTAAGTCATATTGGATTAGGGGGCCACTTTCCTCCATCATAAATTCATCTTAACTCATTACATCTGCAAAGACCCTATTTCCAAATACAGTCACATTCCGAGGCTGGGGCTTCAATACAGAAATTTGGTGGGGGGACACATTTCAACCCATAACAGTCCACCCTCTTGCCCCTCCCCCCAAATTAATGTCCTTCTCACATGCAAAATACATTCACCCCCTCCCAACAGCCCCCAACGTCTTAAGCTATTCCAGCAGCAACTCTTAAGTCCTAGAACTTGTCTAAATAAGCTAAAGGTGAGACTCAGAGTATGATTCGCCCTGGGGCAAAATTCTTTTCCATATGTGAACCTGTAAAAGCAAATAAGTTGTCTGCTTCCAAAATACAAAGGTGGAGCAGGCTGAGGCTAGATGTTCCCATTCCAAAAGGGAAAAGCTGGAAGGGAAAAAATAAAAAGGTGTTATGGGTCCCCTGCAAGTTTGAAACCTAGCAGAATAAGTTTCATTCAATTTTAAAGCTTGAGAATAATCCATTTTGGCTCCATGCTCTGTCCCCTGAGCCCATCCACGTGTTGGAGGTTAATCTCCTTCACGTAAAGTCTACTGATATAAATGGTAATCGCATCTAAAAAATACCTTCACAGCACTGTCTGGACTGGTATTTGACCAAAAACCAGGGTACCATTGCCTAGCCAAGTTGACATATAAAATTAGCCACCGCAGATCATTTCTGAGTGAATACTATAATGTGTCCAAGATAGGGAAAGCCAGGAAATGGTAATAAAAAGAGAAAGTGGAGAGATCTTCTTGGCTGTTTGTCCTGGGCAATGTACCAGTGGGGCAGAACTCCGAGGGGTCATCAGTTAAGGATTGTGTAAAGAGTAGTTTTAATCTGTGACAGTGGTTTGGACCAGGGGAATGGACAGAAAGAACATTGTGTTTTCAGCCATCACAAAGCAAGGGAATTTGCCATGGCATAAAGGGTGGGAAACGGGGTGACTAGAAAGTCAGGGTGTGGTGGTATAGGGTGGGGTGTTAAGGAGAACTGGCTAAGGGGCTGGGTACGCTGGCAACCCCCCAAATTCACATGCGGGGCCCTAACCTCCATTGTGATGGTGGAACCTTTGGGAGATAATTAGGTTTAGATGAGGTCATAAGGCTGGAGCCCAGATGATGGGATTAGTGCCTCTTTAAGAAGAGGAAGAGACACCAGATCTTCCTCTCTCCCTGAGGTAAGCGAGAAGGAAGCCTGGAACTGAATCTCACCAAAAGACGAATCTGCCAGCCCTTTCACCTTGAACTTCCAGCCTCCCAGAACTCTAAGACATAAATGCCCGTTGTTTAAGCCCCCCAGCCTATGGTATTGTGTTATATAGCAGCCCTAGCTTACTACAACACGGAGGAAGCCACTAACGGCGTCCTGAACATGTCTCACCAGAACAATATTCTATTGTATTGTATTTGCCTGCCTCTCTGTATCCCTACAAGGCTTCAAGTTCCACAAGCTGGTCTTTTGAGAGGTTGCCTCCTCTGTAACCAGCACGGGACCCCGTCCTGAGCAGGCGCTCAAACAAGAGTTGTTGAATGAAAACGTCAATGGACTGCACCCAGCTTCCTCAAGCTCAGCGGTGACAACAAAATTTCATAGTTGGGGAGGTGTGGAGCAACTTAGTTTGTGGGGTACAGTGAACCTCTCTCGAAGGCATGTTTGTCAAGCAAGCACGCAGTTCTTACCTAGATTGTGTGGTTGGTTGACTCCACTTGGGGAAGGCAGACAGTTGAGAAGAGGGAGGTGTTGAGACACCCCCAGCCACCCCCTGGAGGCTGCAAGAGCCTGGTGTTTGTATGAGCCAATGTTAAGATAAAGGACTTAAGGAGACTAGCCTGCAAATGCCTTTCTGTTCTCAGTTTGTAACCAGAGATCTTAATCTCTACACAAAGTAGATATTTGCCTCTAGACATTCTTTATTCTAAAGGGCATGGAAGGAGAAGGAAGGAAGGAGCACATTTTGAGGAGGAGAGAGAAGGTAAGTGAGAGTTTATGCTCCTAAAGAGAAATGCCTTCCTATTGGGTGCAGGGAGCAGCAAGTCACCCATTTAAATCCTCCTTGGAGCCTTCTGGGTGTCCGTCTGTCTGGAGCCCATCTTGTTTCTGTGCAGGAGAGAGGGAGCTGAAGCGGGCAGCTGGGGTTTATGATGATAACTTCATGTCAGCCTGTTCGGCACCCACACACTACCCAAAACATATGACATGTGATATTTCATTCCCTTGTATTGCTAACTTGCCATCTACGTTGCTCAGGGGCCCCCTTCCTTTGAATGAGGCTTGCGAGAGAACCAGAAGGCAATCTGTGCCTCTAGCTTCCCATTGACGACGAGGCAGCTCCAAACTGGGATTACTGATTTCCATTTCAAAACTGTGTTCAATTTAGTTGATTTAAACGACTTGACTTTCCTCTGTGAAATGACTGTGGCATGTGAGCTCAGCCAGTCGCTCTTTGAAAGGCATAAACACGCTCCCTGCAGGGACCGATGGAGCTCTGCCACCCATTGTTTATCTAAAAACAGCGTTTTCTTATTGTCGCTCAATTAGTCCAGACAGCGGACACAAATGACTTTCAACAGCAACATCCCAACGTTGCGCGTCACTCATAAAATGCCAAAGACTGCTCTAATAGCTGGCTAATAAAATCAAAATGCGCCTCTATTGATTCCACGATTACTCAAATCCTCACCCTTTCTTCTGAAATCTCTTCTTAATCTAATTACATACAATTTTTTCACTTTCATAAAAGAACACTAACCCCAGCAATCAACAATTCTGTTCTCAATTTATGAGCAATCAACCAAGTTTCTTCCGAATGTAAACTTTGGAGAGGAGTTTATTTTCTATAAACAAGCTAGCATATTTGTTCCCTCAAGGTCAAAATATTATTGCCTGTAGGGTTTTTTTCCTACAAACTTTTTTTCCCCTAAAAATTTCATGATCTGTCATTTCGCAGACACCCATGAAAAGCCACTCCTAATCACTTGCAGAAGATAAGTTTCTTCCTGTTTATACTGACTGCTGTGAAAATGCTATTATACGCAAATGTTTCATCTGTTTGGCAAACATATGCTCTCACACACACGCTTAGCTCACCGCAGAGACAGTTGTCTGAAATGGGAAAAGTCCTTTGCAAAGGACAGAAACGAGATGCAGTGAGCCTCTCAGCATTTCCCATTTTTCAAATCCGTCTTGGAAGCATGGGTGACTGATATGCAGAAATCACATGCGCCGTTGACTGCGCGAGTGCTGCGCTCTCAGTGGAAAGATGGCTCCTCTCTGATTCATGTCTCTGATTTACGCCTGGAGAAGTTGGGGGTCTGAGAGGTGGAGATTTAAGGAAGGTGAGCAAACAAAGGAGTGGAGCCCAGGTGTTTCAGTCATGCGCCCGGACTGCTGGGTGACTGAAGCACAGAATCCGAGAATTTGGGTGGTAAGGACCCGTCCTTTTTGTGGGGACCATGAGGGTCTGCTGTAGTTCAGGTGTCCTTGCTTAGCTGTATAATGGCCCCCTCCCCCGTGACAATTCCCCTCCCCCCACCCTTACCCCAACACACACACACACACACACACACACACACACACACACACACACACACTCTTGGGTAATATAACATTTCTAAAGTTTTCATTTGAGTTTAAGGTTGGTAAACATCCAGGCCAAACATAAAATCTCAAATCTGACACTCCCTTCCCTCAAGGCCGCTGCCAAGTGCCCTCTGGTTTCAGGTCTAGATGAGGAACCAACATGACCTCATGGCTGGAAACTCCATCTTTGGGCAGGCCTGGTCTCGCCCCATCTCTGCTCTCTCCTCAGGTGAGAAGGAGAAGGTGATGTTGGCATGGCAAGAGGAATTCCTCTTTTACCCATGGGCAGAGAAAGGACCCTGTCCGGGGCTGAAGGCCAAAGGGAAGGAACCTCCCATACACTTCTAAAGGCTGTGAATGAACTTGGAGTTGGCGGCTCAGAACTCTGCCCACCTGAGCACAGCTTCTTGTTTGTTTGGTTGGAGTGAGCTTCCAACGTTTCTTCAGAAGAATAGGAAGCATTAGGTCATTGCCAAAGCAGCACCTGGGTGTGAAGCCATCTTAACCTTGGTGCCCAGCAAAAGGCCTCTGCACTTGACTGGCTCTAAGCCACATGACTTTGGGTACATGTCTTCTGCCCTCAGTCTCTGTTTCTTTATCCTGCACATTTTCCTAATCATTCCTCTCCTTGCCTCCCCAGGGGGTGTGGACCCCTCTTTGTAAAGCACACAATGTTCTCCCGATGCAAATCCTTATTTGCCCTGATCTCTTCCTTTCATGGAATGATGACAAGTTCCAAGGAGAGGTAAGAGACGTCTGATGTCTGATAAGTGAATTAGAAAGACTACCTTGGCAGGAACACCCAGCATTAGCTTATTAGACATATGCTACTACTCAGGGGTCATCTGCTGCGTGTACGCCTTTAAGAGAAAATACATTTTTTATCATGCCAAATTCTCTCCGAGTGCTGTCAGTTGGTCAGTTTCTTTCCCACCTCCGCCTGCCCACATAGGGGGGAAATACCATCTCCATCACTCAGCTAGCTGCCTGGCGGAGTGATGGGCTTCCTTGGTTTCCGCCGGCTAACGTTGCAACGGCATTGCACTCTGGCTACTGGAACTTTCCTCAGGAAGCCACACGAGTGACCCTCAAACTGCGAGGGCTTTCTGGTGGTATTCACCCTGAAGCTTTAAGCTCTCACCCCTCTCCTCGGCTCTGGCCTCTCTTGCCTGCCCCCTCCCGAAACCACAAAGCAGTTAGAGATTCTAATCTCTCAACACAAAGTCACTCTGGCACCCACAATCAGATGTCATCTGAGGTCACAGTGGCCCGCCCGTGGTGGAAAGTTCCAATGCAGGTTGCAGCTGCGTTTACGATCTGCCTGTTGACTTGCAAAGAGCGCCCTGAAACCCAACAGGAAGGTGGTTTTCTGAGGCATGTTAAAAATGTATTTACATTTGTTTATATATGAGTGATTATTTTTAGTCTGAGGAAGAGGCTTGACAAGGATTGAGAGGCTCCTCCGTGGCCAGGAGTAACCATTAGGATTTGCACCTGCACAAAACCAGTCATTGGGTGCTCTGCTTCTGGGCTGTTGCCTCACATTTTTCTCCCGGCCAGTCTCCCAGTGCTTCAGGAAGAGGAGAAACTGGTCCCAGACCAGGCTTTCTATCTTATTTCTCTGTTCCCCTCCAGGCTGGCAGGGCCCCACTAAGCATGTCGCACTCAAGAGGCCAACCACTGAGCCTCAGGCTTCAAGAAGCTCTTTCTTGCTTCTGCAGGACAAAAGCCATGTGTTCCGATTTCTGCCCATGGTGCTGTGCTCTGTTATAATGACTGGGAGCTCCACTCACTCCTTTGGATCAAGGGAGCAGGTTGGCTGAACATCTATAATCCAGATGGTTCCGACATTGTGGTAGGAACTCCAGACTGAGGGACGGCCAAGGTTTAGAAAGATGTGCTGATTCTTTGGTATCTGGCTTTATACCCTTCTTTCGGATGTGGCACATAGAAGAGAACCCAGAGATGTACGTTATTGTTCTCCAGCTAATGCAACAGCCCTCCCCGCCCCCACCCCACCGCCATGTCTCCATGCAGTCAAGGGGGAGGGGTGGGGAGCATGAGAACCAGAACAAGTTAAGGCAAGATGAAGGGCATAACCCCAGAGGACCAATGGTTAACAGCAACTCTGGGATCAGTGACAGTGTCTGGGGCACTCACAAATCAGCAGTGACCATCTAGATCCTTCTGTACCTGTGCCGCCATGGATTGCTTCAGTAGAGTTTCTCCTATGGATAATTGTACCTGCTCTGGATACCCCTGATCTCAAGTGATGACCTGCCAGCCTAGGGCTCTCGAGTCCAGACAAGAGACAACGATGCAGTCAGCACTCTGCCCGTACTCCTTGGGAGCCCTTGATCATTATCAGGCACACCCGCTTCAGATGTGCCAAGCAGCACCTGTGTCTCTGCTGGAAGGCTACCCTCAGGGTTCTGAAACTACTTTGCCTGCTCATAGGAAAAGCAATGATGAGAACTTGCATCTTTCCAGGGATGTCACCCCTTAACCAGTGAATGACAGATGGGAGGGGGCGTTAATACTCCAGCTCCCCTGGCCTCTGATCAGGACCATAGGGTGGGGCACAGGAACGCTCTGGAGAGAGCATCAGTCACCCTTCACGAATTCCCTCCCTGGGACTTTTCATGACGTTGCACCTTTACCTGACATCCTTCCTTTCTTTGGCCATTTCTCAAACCGCCTGCTAGTTTTTCCTGGGAACATTCCTTGAATGAATCCCTCTGGGTCTGCTTCTGGGGAATCTAACCTAAGACGCAAGGTAAAGCACAAGAGGCAATTTTGCTCTGAGTCCCCAGCTCAACAACACAGCTTCCCCTCAGCTCAGATGGCTTCTCATCCTTTTAAAGTTCGGCCTTCCTAGGCTGTCTCACTAAGATGCTTAGAGTGAAGGACTATCATCCTGTTGCACTAACATAATGGGTGACTGTTTTCCCACTCCACAGAATCTTCTGGAAGATCTCAACTCAAAGTCAGCACAAGGGCCCTGGGGGAAATTCTGCTTCCTCAGTCTAAATTCAGAGAAACATGGGCCCTGGCCAAAGCTTCCAACCACACAACCACCTCATGTTTCCCCCTCCCTCTAGCCCAGCAAAAAAATCAAAGCCAATGGGGGCCTTATATGGCACTCACCAACTCTGGAAAACTTTTCAAAAATACTTTTAGTTCCTTTCTTATTATCTCCCCAGAGGCCAATAATTCCAGGAAGGAGAACTGTAGATTCATTGACACTTGGGAAGCCCAGCAGAAAATCAATCCTGTAGCTCAAGAAAGCCGAATGGAAACCCCATGGCTTCCCTATTGGGAGCTGTCAGCTCTGTCCTCCCTCCCAGCTCTGTGAGCCTTGGAATTAACTCTTCCCATTCCGTAGAGCAGGCAGGGGACGGCCAGGTACAGGGAGAGTAGTAAATGGTGCACATTAGAACTAGAGTTCCTCCATCTTGTCCTTCCTGCCTTTTATAAAAACGCCAAGCATGCCTCATTTAGGAGAAGCATCAACATTTGTTTCAGCCTGACATGCATGCCAGGAAACTCCTTCCAGATCTCTAAGAAGAGCTTGGGTTTGCAGTGATCACTGTTGCTCTTGGCCCAACCCTGGAAAAATTCTGAAGATACAAGCTTGGTCCAGAAGCCTACAGGCAAATACTCAGAAGTCCTATGGGTTATTCCATCTCAGTACATACTACTCATAGCAGGACTTGTGGGCATAAGAAACAGGAAGAAGTGTGTCAAGAAAGCTCTCGAAATCCCAATTCTTGCACTTGGTTTCAGCTGGCAAGGCCTGAGAGCCTCCTAATGGTGGACGGGGGCATGACTAGTCATGCGGAACTCTGTTCCTAGGGAGGATGCTGCTTGGATCTGTTAAGGAAAGAAGCTACAAGGGAAGGAGAAAGGTAGGATGAGGGAGGGGAGGGCTTTGAACAGCAATAAAATTTGCCTTTGTTTGTAGTAAATCATTCAGGTTGTGCCAGGTGTGCCCTTCAGGGCCTGGCCTCTCCACTCAATCCGCAGCTCTGAGGAAGGCCTACGGAGGCACATCCATAGTCAGCAGAAGTGTTTATAGCAGGAATGTCCACAGTAGCCAAACTATGGAAAGAGCCCAGAGGTCCATCGGCAGATGAATGATAAAGAAGAGGTGGTATAGATATACAATGGAATATTACTGAGCCATCAAAAAGAATGAGATCAATTTAGTTAACATATTGTAGAATTTAAGAAACAAAACAGGTGAACACAGGAAAGGAAATATAGGAAAAATAAAATAAGATATAAACAGAGAGGGAGACTAACCATAAGAGACTCTTAGCTCTAGGGAACAAACTGAGGGTTGCTGGAGAGGGGGTGGATGGGGGGTTGGGGTAACTGGGTGATGGGCATTAAGGAGGGCATGTGATGTAATGAGCACTGGGCGTATAAATCACTAAATTCTATATAAATCACTAAATTCTACCCCTGAAACGAATAATACACTATATGTTAACTAAATTGAGTTTAAATTAAAGAGAAAAAAGAAGGAGTGTTTGGGCTGGAGGAGAGATTGCCTTGAATCCCAACCTCAACAAAACCCTTGAGGACACTGCCACCCCAGGTGTGGCAAAGAATGAAGTAAGTGTGTTTTTTCTCTTCTCTTTCCTTTCTTGCCAATCAGAGTGAGTGAACTCTAAGCCCGCTATGGTGTTTTAATTATTTTTTGATTAAAAAAAAAAAGGAAGGGCGTTAAAATTAAAGCCTGCTATATAAAAGCGAAGCAATTTCTGGAAGGTCACGAGCTGCGGCTGGCAAATGTGCCAGGAGTTAGGAACAATGTACTCGCTGTTTGGGGGAGCAAACCAGCAAAGCAAATCCAGGCCGGAGAGGGTGTCTTGGCCCAACTCAGGGTTGGGTTTGGTTCTGGAGTCACACAAGCCTCTCTGAAAGTGACTGAACGGGCAGGGCCCACTGACAGTCCAAAGCATGTTCTCCAGGCTTGATGCCCCAGCGTTCGCAGGTGGAGTGTGACTCCCAGGGGGAGGAAGGATGGATGGGGAAGAAGCTGACTGAGCTCTCATTTCCCCATCACCTAGTACAGTGCCTGGCATGCCATAGGTGCTCATCGCGTACTTGCCAACGATATAGAAGCCCATTGAAGCCATCCTATTCACTGAGGAGGTGAAAACAAGATCCAGAGGGAGTTGCTAAATGGAGAAAAGACAGGGACCTTGTTTATTTCTCTCTTTTGAACTAAAAAGTAGATACGCCATCAAGATTTGTGAGAAAGAGCATGAAAGAAGAGTTGCTTTAAGCAAGGAGCCCATGCTTTATTGCCTCCACTTTAGAAGCAAGAAACCAGGGGCGCCTGGGTGGCTCAGTTGGTTAAGCATCTGGCTTCGGCTTAGGTCATGATCTCAGGGATCGAGTCCCATGTTGGGCTCCCTGCTCAGTGGGGAGCCTGCTTCCCCCTCTCCCTCTGCCCCTCCCCTCTATCATGCTCTCTCTCTCTCTCAAATAAATAAATAAATAATCTTAAAAAAAGAAGAAGAAGCAAGAAACCAGTTTAGTGTTGTGGATAAGATCTGGGACCCTATGGCCAGACTGGGTCAGGATCCTCACTCTGCCATTTCATAGTTGTCTGGCCTCGAACAATTTGCTTAACTTCTCTGGGCTTTGACTTCTCATTTATAAATTGGTAATATTAACAGGACCTGTCTCATGGGATTGTTGTGACAATAAATGACTTGACATACAGAGAGCATATATAACAGTGCCTACTACATAGGAAGTGCTACTGAGGAATTACTACCATGGTTATTGATTTTGATCATCGTCTGGGTCAGTCATGGTGCTAGGGACTTTACATAGATTGTCATAGGTCTCACATACACCATCTCTGTAAAATAAACACCATTGTATTTACTTTATAATTGAGGAAATGGAATCTAAGAGAGATTAAGTCATTTGTGCATGGTCAAGCACCTAGTGGTCGGTGGACATTGTATTTGAGCCAAGATCTGTCTGCTTCCAAAGCCTGTGCTTTTTATGTTAAGCTACATTCAAAGTGACACATTTGAAACTTCCTCTGCTTGCCATCCTGCCGGCATCGTCTCAACCACTGAAGCTTATGAAAACATGGCACTAAAGTCAGCTTCCCCTGGACACTGACAGAAGAGCAATTGTACATCTGCCAAAGAACGTATTCAGCACCAGTAATGGTTCTAGCTACAGTGGAATACTTTAGAGGAACTAAATTTAGGAGTTCTTAATTACAGATCTCCTAAGAGTTCAAGGATTAGAAGAGGCAAATATGAAGGAGATGGAATAATTATTCTCTACTCTGACTGGGGAGAGCAGAATTCCCTTTATTTACCTTAGGAAAATTACAGCTCCAGAACTCAGGAATATAGTTCTCAGCTACTGCATATTAAAAAAACAAGAGAGCCCCAAATATACCCAATCAACTGATCACTTTAGGGAAAACTCAGTCCAGCCCCCTGGTATAGAAAGCCACTAGTCCTGTGAGTAGAACCGCCTTCTTTGAGACACAGTTGCCTAGTGGCAGGAAAGAGAGAGACCAATGTGGGGCAGTTGCTAGAACAGAATAACATTACAGCTCTGTTGACTTCATGGCCTCATTCTCTTGACCTGGTAATTCTGAGATGAACCCCTCTGGATGTCCCCAGACACTATTCTTTCTGTGCAGTAGTCAGTAGACCAGATGTCCTTTTAAGTTTAATATATTGGAGCCATCAGGGTCTTTGATTGTGTGGGCATTTCCAAGTCATGTTTCTTTTTCAGCCCTACCTAAGCAACTGTGCAGCTACTCTGCCTTGCCCTCCTCTGGGGGTTGAAAGATGTAGTTGGAAGAGGAGCAGTGGGGTTTTTTTTGGCAGGGGGAGGGGGTTGTTTGTTTGTTTTTCATCCAATAGATTTTTAAACCTGGAACATAGTATGATTGCATACAAAGAGAAAAGTACACAGATCGTAAGTATATAGCTCAATGAGATTTCACGAAATGTTACTTCTACTTAACATCATATTTGAAAGTTCCCATGTATTTGTGTATAGTAGGAGTTAATTTATTTTCATTGCTCTGTACTATTCCATTCTATAAATATGCCGTCATATATTTATCTATTCTGCTGTCCATTTGATGAACATTTAGGTTGTTTAAAGTTTGAGGCTCTTATGAATAATTCTGCTGTGAACATTCTTGTGTATGTCTTTTGGTACAAATTTTGGGGTGGAGGAGGGTCATGTATGCCCAGAGTAGAACTGCTAAGTCAGGGAGTATACATACATTCATGTTAGAGAAATTTGCCAAAAGTGTTGCCAACACTTCCACCAGCAGTGTATATGCTCAAAATCCTTCCTAATATTTGGTATTGTCAGTGTTTTAAATTATAGATCTTCTTTGACTTATGTCCCAATAAACCCATCATACACTGAAAAAGTTGAAAATGCATTTAATACACCTAACCTACTGACATGATAGCTTAGCCTAGTCTACCCTAAGTGTGCTCAGAACACTTAAGTTATTAGCCTTCAGCAAGGCAAACTCATCTAACACAAAGCCTATTTGATAATGAAGGGTACACTATCTCATGTAATTGAACACTATACTGAAAGTGGAAAACAGAATGGTTATGTGAGTGCAGAGTGCTTGTCAGTTCACCCTCGTGATCGCGGGGCTGACTGGGGACTGTGCCCACCCTTGCCTCCGCATCATGAAGAGGATCACACTGCACATCGCTAGCCCAGAAAAAGATCTAAATTCAGAATGTGAAGAATGATTTCTACTGAATGCATCTCACTTTCGCACGAGGGTAAAGTCGAAAAACCCTGGGTTGAACCACTATAAGCTGGGGAGTGCCTGTGTGGTCATTCTGGGAGGCATGTGGTGGTAGCTCATTTTCATTTCCCTGATGACAAATGAGGTAGAGTACCTTTTAAAATGTTTATCGTCAATTTGGCTACCTTCTTCTGTGAAGTGTCTGTTCATGTCATTGGGTTATTTGTCTTTCCCTTATTGATTTACAGCTCTTGTATACTCTGGATACGAGTCTTGCGCAAGGCAAATAACTTCTCCCACTCTACAGATTGTCTCTATACTCTTTTAATACCATTTTTCTCAATGAATGGAAGGTCTTAAATTTAAAGGAATCCAATGTATCTCTTCCTTTACGATTAGTACTTCTTGTGCCTATTTAAGAATCTTCTTTTCCTACCCCAAGATCATAAAGATACTCTCCATTATTATCTTCGGACAGGGGTTGGCAAACTGCAGACTGTGGTCCAATCCATTTCACCACCTATTTCTGTAAACAAACTTTTAATGGGACAGAGTCTCTGTCATTTGTTTACATATTTTCTATGTCTGTTTTCCTTCTACAGTGGCAGATTGTATGACCCTCAATGCCCAAAATCTTTATTATCTGGCTCTTCAGGAAAAAAAAAAATTGCCAAATTCTGTTTGAGTTCACATTTGGCATTGGCATTTGTGTACGGTATGTGTGAGAAATCAAGATTCATTTTTTCTATATGTATATCCAGTTAAGCCAAGACCACTGGTCACAAAGATTGTCCTTCCCCCACAGCTCCGTGATGTCATATATCAAGAATACCTTGTGTGCATGCATCTGTTTCTGGATTTTCTATCTTATCCCTTGGCCCATTTTTCTAGCCTATGACCAGGGCCACTCTGTTCAAGTTGGTGCATTTTTATAGTGAGTCATGATATCCCCCCACTTGTTTTTCTTCAAGATTGTCTCTGCTGTTCTTGAAACTTCATGTCTCCAAATATGTTTTACCATCAATTTGACAATTTCCTCAAAACAACCTCCTGGGACTTGAATTGGTCTTACCTTGTCTCTACAGATCAGTTTGGAGAGATTTTACTTATTTACAATGATGAGCCTTCGTGAACGTCGTGTATTTTTTTTTAATTTATTTAGCACTCCTTTAATTTCTTTCAGTAATATGTAGGTTTTCTGACTGATAGCTCATGTGTATCTGATAAGTTTATTTCTAGGTACTTTGGACACTATTACCAATTTATATCAGTATAGCTTTTATGTTAAAAAAAAAAAGAGAGCAGAGAAAGAGAACCAACTATTGACTAGTCGCTCACCAACCATGCCCTAATGAAAATATTGTGGGAGT
Source organism: Zalophus californianus (assembly GCF_009762305.2). Lineage (NCBI taxonomy): Eukaryota > Metazoa > Chordata > Mammalia > Carnivora > Otariidae > Zalophus > Zalophus californianus. The sequence goes on from NC_045601.1 coordinate 133,743,554, forward strand.
CTAAAATTCCATGTCTCAAGAAATAAAAAGATTTGGATGGGAAAAGAAAATGCAAGACTGACACAATCACACGTAGCACACGTATAAATGTATTCCCTTCAGTCTCTCGTCCATGGGTTTTGAATGTCTGCGGGCATTGACTCGCGGGCTGTGTGCTCTAAGACTATAGGATAGCGTGAAAACGGTGCTAGTGGAATGTCAAACCTCCTGGATCCTAGGCCTGGGTCTTCACAAACTAGTTGTGAAATGTCAGGTAAGGTCCTCCTTAACCTCCCTGGACCTCAGTTTTTGAACCTCTACAAAGTAAGTTGACTCTAATTCTCTCTGACTTAACAAGTAAGGACAGGGAACCCTTTGATTACTGGTGGCTACCATCAGGATTGTCCTGGGTGTGATCTGGGGGCTCTGAATGGTCAAGAGATTTCTTAAGAGAAGTTGTCTTCCCACTGGTTTGGGAATGCTTGGAATGCCTTTTATAGAAACAAAGCTTTTCAAAGAAGTATCTCTGAGGGAGGAGACCCCCCCCCCCAAGGTAAAAACAAGCAGAGGCACAATGAATGCAGAAGAAACCACAGGGTCTGGGCACTGGTTCCTAAAAGGAAGTGGATTCCAAACAGGGGTGGAGAAGGATCAGGGGAAAAGCCTAGAGGCAGACATGTAATGAAGCTGGTAGTGCCTGTGTGAGAACTTCCCTTTTGAATCATGGGTTTCACAGGAGAGATAGATTAGGGTTCTGCTTTAGAAATCTTAGAGAAAAAGTAACACTCATGCTACTATTTTTCTTAGAATCTAAGAGTGACGAAGATAAATGGGCAGAGCAGCAATGGCTGTTTGTCAAAATTCATGCTCCTCTTTATCTAGGAAAACGGGGCTGGTGGGGTTGAGCTAAGCTGTCAGGGACTCTTATCTCCAGCCCCTCGTGACATCTGGGTTGGGCCAGTAGAATATGTATAGAAATAAGATTTGTCACCCTGAGCCAGGACAATCAAGAGGAATGGTTAGCTTCTCCACTCTCCCTTTCTCTTTCCATGGTGACATCCAAAGGACTCCCAGTTCCTATGAGATACCAAAGCTGCAAGCTGCAAGGTGCCTCAATCCTTGAGTTATCTCATGGAGCAAAATTGTGTTCTGCCTGGGAATACCTTTCTGGACTATTCTGGAATGAGAAAGAAACATTTGTTGTGTTAAGTGACTAAAGTTTGGGTTTATTTTTATTTTTTTAGAGAAAGAGAACTGGGGGGTTGGGGACAGAGGGAGAAGGAGAGAGAGAGAGGGAGAGAGAGAGAGAGAGAATCTTAAGCAGGCTCCACACCCCACACAGAATCTGACCAGGGGCTGGATCTCACAACCCTGAGATCACGACCTGAGCCAAAATCAAGAGTCTGACGCTTAACCGACTGAGCCACCCAGGAGCCCCTAAGGTTTGGGTTTATTTGTTACAGTAGCTAGTGTTACCCTAACTAATGCAGCTGGTTTCTTAAATAATTCACAGTATTGACAGAAAGGAATAAAACCCAATGTTATTATGTTACTGCCATTTCATTTGAGAGAAGATAAAAAATGAAAAAGAAGGGTAACTCAAAAGAAGCTTCCTGAAACTTTCAGTCATTGGAGAATATTCATAATTAGTGTAAAAGCAGGACAATAACAATGTCAGTATGTAATATCTGTGCTTAATAGATTTCCACTCCCCCGATTTGCATTTTAATTTCCTTGCTTTGGCTCACCAAGCGTTCTTATGTGGGATTCAACCTTTAGCAACAAATAAGACTTCCTTCTCTCTTGGCACCTCTCATTGCTCCCATTCCCCCCACACATGCATATCCCCACTGCCTTCTCCTTCCCACAAAGCTCACTTTTGGCAAAACGGTTTTCATAAACCACACATTTTAATGAATTAAGTGCAGTCTTGCCATCACGCCTGCATTCCTGCACCGCCCCTGACTTCCACACTCTTCCAGCTGTGGGAATTCTCCCTTACATCTCCAGGAAAGAAAAAAAAAATGCATTAGAAATTCTGTCTGTAAGTAGAGAAGTTATGCAGAGTGTAATGGCTCTTCTACCTTCTTTCTCGAAAATGCAAGAAGGAAGATGATTTTCCACATTGCATGTCCTCTGAGAAACTAAAAAATTCAGTGCTGTTTTTCTTTGGGCAGTGGCAAAGCTGGTTATGATCATAAATCCGCATAGTGCCCCCCCAACACGCTTTTCAGTGGCAGTTTCATGGATTGTCTTCTACTCCGCCAAAGACGAAAGTTGAGGTGTTTGGCAGCAGGGGAAATTTAGGGAATTTCAAATAAGTAAAGTACCTGAAATGTCAGTTTCCAAACCTTCTTATTTGACTACTGAGATTCATGCACATGGTTCAATTTGCCCAACATCATACAACAAGCCAATGGCTTCTAGAAAATTAAGCTGTGTTCAACCTTTACAGTTGATGTCACATGGAATTTCTAGCACCAGATCTTCCTGGATCATCACATCAGCCACAGGGCAATGATAGAAGCACCTGTCTCTGAGAGATGAGGAGACATCACAGTGCTAGGAGGCATGCCAGGTTTTAGGGTTTAGCCCTTCACCACCAAACCTATGTCCTCAAGTCTCCCTGGTGTTTTCTTCATTTCGTAGGGTGGCACCAACTACACATTAGACATTTGACGAGGGTCTGGGGACAAAAGACAGGACCTCTGCCCCCAAAAGAGCACGTAGTTCCCTGGGGGCAGATCCCTAATGCATGATTCTAATCCTCTACAGTAGATGCTCCGCATGTCTTTCACTCCTGGCACGCAGTCACTTTCCAAGCAATGCCTGCTTTTCTTGGGGAGGGAACAGCAGGGGCAGCAAGAGCAATAGCCAATAGCAAAATCATCAAGTGAGGAGGCGCCAACAGCTTTGCCTCCCAACCGAGGAGCATCTTACCCAACCTCCTTGCCACCCACCATCACCACCTGTAGGTTTGGAACCAAGAAAGGCTTTGGAAACTGAAGATCATGTGCTAATAGGATGTTAAAGCAAAACCACCCTCACCACCCACCACCAGGGGTAGTTTGTATAAATGCGTTATTCGTGAGCCCGGCACTTCGTTTCAGGACTCCAGTGCCTGGCACTTCGCTGGCTTTGAAAGTGTTGCTTATCCAGAGAGCTCAGAGTCGGCTTTTGGCAGAGGACTCAAAGCAGGCAGATCCAACCTTCTCTCTGTCTCTCTTGTGTTGCCAAAACATAAGACTCTTGGTTTTATGGGAAACTCGCGTGAAGCTCCTCCCAGTGAATAACCTGAAAATGAAAATCAGGTAGTAGAGGGACCAATAGAAGGAAGTGGAGGGAGGCTGGGAATCGGGAGATGTAGGATTTGGTCCCGAATGTACTACTTATCTAATTGCAACCCTTGAGCAAGCCCATTTACCTCTAGGCTTTCATTTTTTGTTTGTTTGTTTGTTTTACTTTTGGTCCATTTTATTATTTTACTTTATTTTTTCTCTTATCCCACTTTTTTTCCACCTTTGAAATAAGAAGACTAAAGTGGACTAAATTACCACTAAGGTTTCTAACAATTCTGGCACCAAATACATTACAATGTTGTTACTTCATTTTAGAGACACCTACCAAGTCCCTATCACATGCCAGTCACCGTGGCAAGGGCTGGGGTAAAGAGATGAAGTGAACAGACTTGCTGGACAGTCCAGCAGTTAAACGATCAGAGTCCATCAGGAGAGGCGGGATTGCAGAATGCATGGGGGGGTGGGGGGGCGACATTGTGGAGCAACAGAGAAGGGCACTGTGTCCTTCCAGCTCCATTCTTGTCACTTCCCCACTGAAGAGGATCCGAACAGGCTACCCCGAAATATGTCACTTTGACATATTGATTGTTTTGAGCTGAAAGCACTTGAGAAATAGAAGATGCAGGAAGTACTCTCATATCTTCCCTTCCAACCTTAAAAGTAGGACACATTCCCCGTGAGAATGGTGCCTCTCCACCACCTGAGGTGAATTTGTACAAACCAAGCCCCCCAAAATACCCTTATATTCCATTAATTTCCCTCCTATGTTTTCCTAGTCAATTTCCCGGTATTTACTGCCCCAGCCCAGACCCCTTTCCCTTCCTCTTGGCACATCTCCACACTGTATTTCTCTTTGGGGAATTGGTATAAAAGCTCTCAGGCCTATCCATTTCTTTGGCCCTGCATTTCTTTTTTAAGAAGACTCCTGTGTCCTGTAAAAATATTAATATCAAATAAAATTTGTATGCTTTTCTCCTGTGAATCTGTCTTTTGTCAGTTTAATTCCCATGCCCAGCCACAGAACCGAAGGGGGTAGAAGAAAAGTCTTTCCTCCTTGCTGCTACCCTTGGCTCGTCCCTGGAGGCTGGCCTCCATGGGCCCTCTGGGGTTCTCTGGCTTCTTGTTGGCTTCCATCGATGCGGACCATTTCAGGAGATCAGAGGGAGAGAGGAAGGGAGCTCAGGGGTATTTTTTTCCCTTCCTTGGAGGATGTCACAGTCAAAAATCACGACTCATCTTCAGCTGACCGGCTCTCTCTCTCTCTCTCTCACCTTTTCCCTCCTGACCTAGTGATGATGGCAGCTCTGCCCTATGGCCAGCCCAGCTTTCATATCACTCCCTGGGGTTCCGTGTCACCCTACCCATAAGTTTGTAATTAGTGCCATAAATAAATCTTCCTCCAGTTTAGATGGATCAGAGGGTGCCATCTATTTCCTGCTGGGACCCTGGCTGATAGAGGCATGAAATCCACTTTTGAGACGTGTGTGCATTGGAAAAGGTCGGGAGGATAGTGAGATGAAGAGAGGGAAAGAGCAGGATGGGAGAACAGAAGTGTCCCAGAGACAAACAAAGCTAAATCTTGAAAGATGTCTTGTAGGCAGCCAGCTAAAGAAAGGAGAGGAAGGGAGGGATAACTTCAGAGAGCAAAATGTGGACGCCCAGAGATAGGAGGGTGTCCCAGGGAAGGTGCAATGTTCAAGATGACTAGAGGGAAGACTCGTGAAGACAGGGGCTGGTAACAGGTGGGGCTGGAAGTGGGGAGAAGGGCGAGCTCACAACGGGCTCTGTTTGTCCTGTTAATAAGCTTGGATTGTATCTTGCAGAAAATAAGGAACAACTGAAATATTTTTAAACCGAAGAATGACATGATCAGGTTTGTATGTTGGAGGATTGCTCTGGTGAGCAGTGTGGAAGAAAGCAGGAAGATTGGTTGGCAAGAACGAAGGACAATTTGGACTTTGTCCGCAGTGGTGGAACAGAAGAGAGTGTGTCTGAGAACTACGAAGAAATAGAACTTGGTGGGGAACTATTTGTGGTGGAACATTCTAGAATGATTCCCAGGGTTCTGGGTTTGGCAAGCTGGTAGATGGTGAATCATCTATCAACAGAGAAACTACTAAAGGGGGATGTGATTCAATTCACCGTTCATTCACTTTTTTTTCAGGGTGCTAATGATTTCCCTTTGATTATTAGCTTTTATTAAATATTCAGCTTGTATATTGCTCTTCCATCCGTCGCTTCTGGGTATAATATTAGTTTCCTCCTCATATTAAGGATTAATCAATGGATACATCCATTGTTCCAGGCACAGAATACATACTCAATAAAGGCTATTATCAAAACCAATGTATAAACTCAATCCAGAATAGTCATAAAACTTATTTGCTCACACAACAAATACTTCTTGAGCGACTACTTTGTGCGTACCATTGTTTATTCCTTATGTGGATGCTTGTCAAGGAGCTGTGAGAAAGGGCGTATACTATGAAAATAATTTCTGCTTTCTTCTTTTTTCTTTGTATTCTTCTTTTTCTCCGTCCCTCCCTCTATCCACCTCCCCCTTCTTTCTTTTAGCTTTCTTTTCCCCTGTATGTATATAGCTTCTATTTCCACGAGAAAAAAAGTCCAGAAAGCTAGATTTTTAGAGAGGATAGAAAAACTTGCTTGAATTATTGATTCATAGCTTTATAATGCACCCAGGATAGTAAGGACATTTATAGATTTCATGAGCTGTTTAATATCTATTTGTGGAGCACCGCCATGTGCAATCATCTTGGACTCATTATGTTTCTTCGGCTACCCAATGAGTCATAATGAGCCTCTGAAAATGTAAAATAATGGGTTAGAACTAGAGGGAATGAAGTAACAGCCAAAGTCAGATATAAAATTATTATTACATGCAGTCTGTAAGAGCGATCAAGACAGGGGAGGGATAGAAGCCCTATTATTACGCGTGCACGCACACATGCCCACAAACTTTAAAGAAAGCTCTCTGCAAAGGGGGGTCTAAGTGGGGAGCCCTGTGAACAAGATCCTTAAAAGTGATGGATTGTAGATCTATTTCCCATTAATATTCAAGCAAGTGGGGGGTGGGGAGCTTAAATTACGGGGAAGAAATAGAAAAACCAATGGAGACCCCTTTGAGAAGATGGAGCCCTGTGCTAAAAGGATAAAAGAGACTTTATACTCCAGCACTTAAAATGAAGAGGAAGAGATCATTTCCAAACAGGGCACAAGAAATAGCTTCATTTCTCCCTATTAACCTCTGTTCCCCCAAAGAAAACCAGTTGAAGCAAGCAGGACAAAAGAATTCTGTGTGAACATAAAGAAGACTACCTTCTGTAATGGGAGCCATATTTTGGAAAAAATATTAATGTAATTTTGTCTTTCAGTTTGCAAGGAGAGGTCCTTCTTCCTAATTGGTTTCAGGGTCATCTGCCCAGAGGTCTGCGGGTAGGTCACCTGTGGTATGCAAAGAGAAGGAAAGAATTGATATTCAGCTTTTGATATTCAAAATCTGATTTGAAGCAAGATAATAGTCCTGCAAGAAGACAGTTTTCTTTGAGACCCAGTCTTTATCTTCCTTCATCTTCTCCTTTGGCTTACTAAGCACCAGCCAAAGGCACCCGGGATGTTAGAGTTCTCCTGCAGGGAGAAGAGTTTGTCCCCTGGAGGTACGACGAGGCTAGATGCTTGCTCCTCCTTGGGAGAAGGAGATGCCACAGGGGAAGGTGGGAAGGTCCTGCCCTTCCTGTCCCAGGAGCTGATGAGAGGAAGAATGAAGAGAGTAAAAGGGAGCATTTGATTTAAGAATATTCAGAAGGAACTGATGCCAACAGCAGGGGCACTGAGACAAAATGGGGGCGCCCCGCATTGGGAAGTGGATGGCGTGGGGTTGGAGACGGGATCTAGAGCACTTCTGGGAGATTTTGTCAGTTCCCGTGTGACAGTGAGGGGCAGAATATACAAATGGACGATGGCCAGACCATACTTAAAAAGAGAACTCTGACCCCAAATCTGCAGCAATCTGCCCAGGAAACCAACTCCTTATCTCCACTAATCAGCCTAGGAAGGCAGCCTGCTATATGTCCGTCTTCCAGGAAGCCAGATCGCTATCTCTAGTGCTAATCCAGGAAGCTGAACAGCACCTTCTCTAACAATTAGTCCCGAATGGCCAGGACTTGATGAATTACTGACAACCTCTTTAATTTTCATCCCTGCTTCCAACTTAGAACCAAGCAGAGAAAGCTAAGTATGCATCCCTAACCAATCACGTAGGATACCCCGCCACTAGTGAGCTCGCTTACAGCTTCCAATCAGGTCATAGGTGAAGCCTTCCCTTTTTCCCCACTATAAAAGTTTCCCACCCCTGTGCCTGCCTTTCAGTCTGCCAAAATGCATAACGGCTGACTCCCACGCTACACCAAGCTCAGAACAAATAACCTTTGCTTTTCTCACTTGGGTGGGCTTTCTTTATTTTGAGAGTAGAGAAGCTTCGAATGGAGCCAGTTGGTCTAAGCTGGGGGCTCCTATGGCAGGGCAGGCCTTCCTCTTGAATGTTTGTTTCTGCCAAAATTCACATGTTGAAATCCTAATGCCCAATGTGATGGTACTAGAAGGTAGCACCTTTGGGAGGGGCTTAGGTCATGAGAGTGGAACCATCATAAATGGGATTGATTTACGCTTTTGTAAAAAAGACCCCACAAAGATCCCTTGCCCCTCCCACCATGTGAAGACACAGCAAGAAGTCAGCAGTCTGCAATCCGGGAGATGGTTTTCCCCAGACCCTATCATGCTCCCACCCTGATCTTGGACTTCCATTTTCCAGAATGGTGAGAAATGAATTTCTGTTGTATAAAAGGCACCCGGTCTGTGATATTTTGTTACAGCAGCTCAGACAGACTAACACACAGGATATCACCCACCTACCCTGAGGAATAGAATGGGGAATCAGGGTTATAAGTGTTACAAATGGCTAATGCTGAGGAAAGATCAGTTCACCCAGAGAGAACCGCTAGTCCCCAAACCAAGTGAGGATCATCAACCTTAGTTGTACAGTCCAAGAGTAGGTAGCAAGCAGGTGGCCAAGGGGCATTGCTCGGAGACAATGGGAACCAGAAAACCCTGAGCGGTCCTTTTTCCCCTCTGCCAAGAAGACACAACGAGTCACATCCCTTCCTTTATACACCTAGACACAATCTTGGGGAGGAGCTGGAGAGAGGAGTAGAAGTATGAAAAATTGCCGAGATTAGGCATTTTTACTTAGGCTAAGTATTTGCTAACGGGGCTGCTTGGCTGACTTCGTTATTATTTCCCCTCTAACCAGCTCACCCTGAAGAGAAGATCAGTTATAGGCAAAATATTAAAACCATATTTCCTCTGCATGCTTAAATTGTAGTATAAACAAATTTTGCAAACCCGTAAGAACCAATGCTCACACATTTTCCCATTGCTGTGCTAAACAATTCTGGGATAAAGCCTAGTTTCCTGGTTTTGAGCTGAACAATGCTGGGCCCAGGCAAAAATAACTTAGGTTACTTACTCTGGTAAATACTTAGTCCTGGAAAATTAGCTTGTGGAATGACTCAAATAGCTAACTTGTCAAGACTGAAATTGGGATGTCTATTATTTGGATGTGTTCTCTTTTGTGAAAGTTTATAGAGCTGTACACTTACAACTTGTGAACTTCTCGGTACATATGTTGTTTTTTTTTTTAGCAAAATGTTTTTTAAAAATTGAACAGTTTCATCTTATGTTTGTGTTTCCTATTGTGGAGCTGTTGAGGTAGACACCAGACAACATCTTCTTTGGCCATTCATGGAGATTCCTACCTAGCACAGAAAGCTGGACAGCATTTCTGTCTTTGGACTTTATGATTCTATTTTCTGGTTCTTTCTGAGACAGGGAATTAGCATAGCATGCATTCTCCTGCCACCAATATCAGTCTTCAAGAAACAGCAGACACGAGAGAGAAAGATGGATTCCAGGAACTGAGAACAACGGTAACAACACAAAACCTTGAGTAGTCATTGGTTGGTGGAAGCTTGTCTTTTGGTGTGCATGTGGGAGATAGGTGGCTGAAGTCTGAGGGCTGTGAAGTGGGTCGAAGTGGCAGTGGGAGAAGAGGTTGGAAGAAAGCTTTGTAAATTCTGCTCTGGTCTTCCCACCCCCATGCCCATTCCTGGAGCCTGAGGACAGTCCTCTGTCATAGCAATGGCAGAGCACCGGTGTCCATACGTCTAAGGGCTTAGGGATGTGAGCAGTGCTAATAATACCTGGGCAGAAGAAACCCTAATTGAAGGTGGAGTTAGGTCTGAGCAGCTCCCCTTAGGCTGGTGGGTAGCCACCCTGGAGAATGACACCCCCCTGTGCAGATTCACTGTGAGGCATGAAAGTTAACCCTAACCAGAGAGGCTTCTGATGGAATGAGGGACAGTGGTTCTAGGGCGACTGGTGTTCCGATTCAGGACTCATGCCCTGCCTCCTTTCTAAGCTCACCACCCTTCTCAAATACATAGCACTTTAAAACTGTAGCAGATGTTCTCAAAGGACTGTGAGCTTGCCTGAGCACAACCAGACCCCAGAGGAACACTATGGCTGAAAAGGGCTACAGTCTGTAGGACAAATACTAATTGACGCAGAAGTTTTAGAAGAGTTGCGGCTTAAACTGATCACGATACATATAAGTGAAGAAACAGGGAAGGCATTATCAATATAAAATCTTGTGAGGACAAATAAGGTGAAGCGCTAGGTTTGAAAACACTGTGGGTTCAAATATGCCCCTGACCTAAGTGCCCCACACAAGTTCCTCACGTATTTCTCACAACATAGGCAGGTGCTGTTATTAAGCCCATTTTTCAGATGAGGGCCTTGAAGTACAGAGAGGGTTCGTAACTTGCCTGTGGTTATAGGCAGAGCTAGAATTGAATGCAGTCTATCTCCGAGGACAGCCTTTACCATATCCCATTCCCATGCTTAACAAAAGGTCCCCGTGGAAGAAAATGGCACCATGGATGCGGCCAAAGAAGACATGTATGAGCTGGACTTAGGCCAAGGCCTTGAAAGCATGAGGAATATATAAAATGATGGAAAATGAAAAAGGAAAGCTAAGAAATATAAAAAAATAAAATTGAAGTGTCAACATTCCAATGTTAAGAGACTTAAAAATAGAGATGGAAGCTAGGAGAACCGTATGACTCTAAACCAAATTGCTTAAGTGATGCCCTTACACGTCTCCTTGACTGAAAAGAGGAGGTGAGTTTTGTCACCTACATTATCTACCTGTCCCATTCCTGCCAATGGTGGGAGTTTATCAACAAAATCATGACACCTGTAGTCGCGATCCCCCTTAACTTTGGCTTTACCTTGTCAAGGTAAATGACCAATTCCAGCACTTGGGGTTTGTAATCGGGCCCAGGAGGGTGGAGAAAGCACAGTCACACAAATATTTGGGAGCAGGGAGGCACACTGGTCTCCATCCAGGACATAGCTAGTTAAACATGACTGTAGAGGGGGCAAAAGGGAAAGCACATCCTCTAGACCAGGGGTCCGAAGAATATAGCCCATGAGCCAAATCCAACCTGCCACTTGCTGTTGTAAACCATCTTTTTATTGGAACACGGTTATTTTCAAGCATTTTTTCAATGGTCTCTGGCCCATATTGTGCCCTACAAGGCAGAGTTGAGTGCTTGCAACAGAGACCGACAGAGACCGGACAGCTGGTGAAGAGAACAAATTATTTACTATCCAGACTTTTACAGAAAAAGTTTGCTGACCCAGTGAGAACCTGGCAGGACATTTTAAACCCAGCTTGTCCCGCTATCCCTTCGTCGCACCAAGTTCACACGTGATTCTGCCATTCCCCTGGACCAAGTAACTAGGACTCGCTCCCTCACCAGTGGGCTCCCAGTGGGAAGTTCAGCTCCTTTGTTTGCACCTGAGCAATTAAAAGGGAGGTTTTATTTCTCTGTGTTTTCAAGGTGCTGACCATCTATAAATTTGAGCAGGGCTCAGCCTTGTTGATGGGTGGAGTGAAGGAGGGAAAAGCCATAAACAACCAGAGGGCAGTTCCCTCCGCCACAAGCAGCCCTCAGTAGCTCACTTAATTTACACAAAGAATAGAAAGAGAACTTGACCTACTGCTCAAGGGTGGGGGGGGGCCGGGGGCAGAATCCAGCTGGAGCTGGGGCTGCGAGGGAAAGAAGGGGCTCTCCTCTGGACAGTCATTTGTTGGCATTGCAGTCATGGCCTCTGCTTGGACCTCAATCTCCCCTGCTGAGATGACATTTCACAAGGAGAAAAGGAGGTGGCTCCCGCCTGCAGAGGTTCCTGACTTGGCTGGAGTGTTCTGCTTCACTGACACGCTTTTTCTCTTCTCAAGTTAGCTGAGCACACAAATCATCCTGCACTTATTTGCGCAGTCCATATTGAGATAAAGGCAAGACAGTTTGACTGAGGGCAGGAGGAAGGGGGTGAAGAGAAGGAAGAAAGGCAGGGGCTGCGGTCTGGCCACACTGAGCCTTCCTCAAACTAGGTCACTGTTTATAGAAAGAGTTAAAAATAAACCAAGGGCCCTTTTCCAAGCTTTCTGACATGGCTCTGTACACCATCCCTGGAATGCAGTGTAATAAACATCACAGAGCGCATGACATCACGTCGAGAGAAGCATGAATCACGAAATCACGTTGAGGGAAAGGCAATGAATTCCAGACTCTACAAATTATCCTGGAGATGGATGGCATACGTGCCGTCTCTGGCTCTTCCTTCTGAGTTTTCCTGCTGGCTTTTCCCATCTTTCTAATGTCCACATTTTTACCCATGGGCGACCACATTCCATCTGAGCTACCATACACAGGAGTCTCTGTCCCCATCTGGCCAACAGCGTAAGTTCAAAGCCTGTCTCTCCTACAAAGCCTTGCCCTTCACCCCTCCAGCAACCTGTTACTACCTAACATTGCCTCAGTGACTCCTCAGCATGACCCTATAAGGTACATACTGCCATCACCAATTTACAAACGGGAAAAAGAGAGGGTCAGGGACATCCTATGGTCACAGAGTGAGGGACCTGTAGAGAGCGCTCTGAGCCAGGCCTCCTATGAGCTCCCCAATCACACCGGCAGCTATCCTTCTCACCTCCCCTCTGCTCCACTCACCTTCAGGTGGTTAACCAACTAAATGACAATAAGAATGGATGTTCCCTGTGAGCAGGGAATCTCGGTCATGCTCCTTGATGGATCCCTGGGCGCCAACCCAGTGCCTGCCTCATAATGGACATCCAATAAATCCATGCTTTGTGAGGGTCTACATAGTTGCCTATTAGCTGTCCACTTGATCTGCTTCCTAGTAGCTCCAAAGGTCTTTGAAGGGCTGGATTGTGGTTTTTTTTTAATATAGGACAAACCCAGTAACCTCCACCTCTGCCTCCAAGGGATTTAGATGGAAATAAAGTACCGAGTATAAGGTGAACCCACCCAGTCCACCAAGCATCGTTCTTTCTATGGCTTCCCTGCTGTCAAAATGTCTCCTTTCATGCCTGGGCATTGTTGACTCCATTGCTGACATCCCGCCTCATGCAGCAGCTCCATCTGGTAAGCAGATTCCTCCTCCCTGTTTGAATTCTATATCTATGTGTTTAAATAAGCCAGAAAACACTCCCTTCGCCAGCTCCAAATTAGTTCTTCCTTTCATGCCTTTTCTGTTTCCTGGCTCAGTGCCAGGCTCTCCCTCCATTAGAATCAGGAAGGAGTGCTCAGAGTCATATGTCTTCACCTAGTTAGCGCCTCTCTTCTGGGACAATTTCTCTTACGGTGGCTCCCACACATGCCAGGCTTCTCTCCCAGCCATTCCCAGGTTGTTAGTGACAGGGGCAGGGACGAGGATGTGCGAGTCCGAGCCCCGACTTTCAGCATGAGCGTGGGGGAAGGGGGTGGGGAGGGCGCACTGTATTGTCACAGGAGGCGTTCTGTCACGGTGATTGAAGGAAACAGTTTCTTGGCCACATGTCCAGGATGTGCTTTAAGGAAGCCAGGAAGGATGGTTCAGATCTTGTGAGGAGCTGTATTTGAAATCTTGAAATAAATAACAAAAGCTTGTATCTTCTTGTCTATCTCTACAGTTTTGTTTTGTTTTGTTTTAATGTTTACCTTCTCTCCTGAATTTAATAAAGCTTCCTGGAATTAAATCTCCCCAAGTCAGGTTCCATAGAAGGCACTAGCCGGCAAAACCTTTCCCTCTGGGCTGGCCGGTGTTCCTTTCCATCCTCCCCACGCTCTTCCTGCTGCCTTTCCGGGCACTTTACATCCACCCTCCTCCCCTAGGACCATTGGCTTCTTGTGTCTCTCCCCCCCCCCCCCATCCTCTCTATTCACACCGAGCCTGACTTATAATAGAAGGTCAACAGGAGACTATTGAGTGAATAAATACATGAATGAAAATTTCATGACATCACTAGTTTTTCCCAGATTTCAACGGACTGTCATAAGAGTATCACGAAAGCAGAAATGACCTAAAGGAAATCTCGTGATTTTTGAATTATTGCTTAGATTTTAAAATACACTGCTTTTTAAAAATATCCTGCATTCCTCCTGTTTCAGTTACCTGTTACTTTCTAACAACCACCTCCCCTGATTTCTTAGAAGTCTGCACTTGACAGGGATCATCAGTTCCCCGTTCTTCAGCACCAAATGCAATAGCTGAGGTTACTCACGAGACAGCATTCACCTGGGAGCTGGGGCTGGAAATTTCTGGATGGCCTCTTTATCCCCGGGGTCTTTCTCCATTGGGATGTTCATCATTCATTGATTTAGCCCAAGCTTTTTCACAGCATGGCAGATGGGCTTGAAAGGGAAGCATCTCAAGAGGACAAGCCCCAATGTGCCAGTGCTAATCAGGGCTTTTCCATCACATCGGCTGCTGTCCTACTGGCCAAAGCAAGTCATGTGGCCAAGTCCAGAACCAACGTGGAAGGGACCACACAAGGGCATGCAGCTGTCTACCGCACCTCCCATCCTTCCTGAATATTTCCTTGTCTCCAATACACCTTGTAGATTGACTCCCTTGTGGATTGAGTTGGTCGGCAAGATGTACTGAACATTGGCTAGATGCCAAGTGCTCCGGAGTGCTAGGAAATAGGATCCTTGCTTCAAGGACTATATGTTTTTATTTGGGGATCTACAAGATATATCTCCGAAAATATTTTAAGCCATGCACCAGTGTTATTTATGCATAAAATAAAAATAGTAGTAGTCAAAGCCGCCAAAGTCAGCACAGTGAAAAACTTAATTATCAGAATTAATATATGATCCAGATTGACACTGTGTGTGTGTGTGTGTGTGTAGAAGTTTGTTTTCTGTTGATGCCAATTCTAAGGATGAGGACTCCAATAATTCTCTTAAGGAAAAAATGCCCATGAATAAAACATAGTTGTAGCTCTTCATCATGATTATCACAATCTATATAGTTGTTTGGTTGATCATGTAGCATCCTTGCTCTTAATCACTCACCTAAATGATCATCCAAAGCTACTCTGAGGGACGTGAGTGACAGGTAACACCACCTAATACAGTGTTCTCTCAGTGTGGCCCTTAACCAGCAGCACCTTGGAAGTTGTTAGAAATGCAAGCCTCACCCAGACCTACTGAATCACAAACAGGCCCAGGCAATCTGTGTTTTAACAGCCCTCAGTGATTCTGATGCACACTGAAGTCTGAGAACCACTGCTTTAAGGACCACAGTAGGTTTTAAGGTGGTGATGCTATAGACTGTGTTCCCCCAGAATTTATGTGTTGAAGCCTAATTCCCAGTATGATGGTAGGTGGCGGTGGGGCCTTTGGGAAGTGACTGGGCCAGAAGGGTGGAACCTTCACAAATGGGATTAGTTAGGGCGCTTGTAAAAGAGACCCCAGAGAACTCCCTTGTCCCTTCCACAATGTGAAGTTACAGTAATAAGACAGCCATCTATGAACCAGGAAGCAGGTGCATCAAATCTGCCAACACCTTAATCTTGGACTTGCCAGCCTCCAGAACTAAGAGAAGTCTATGGTATTCTGTTACAGCAGCCCAAATGGACCGAGACAGGTGACTTAGTTATAGCAGGTAATTCTAATTACAGCGGTTCCCCCTTATCCATGGGGGATGCATTCCAAGACCCCCAGTGGATGCTTAAAACTACAGATAGTACTAAACCCTCCGCATACCATGTTTTTTTCCTATACATACATACCTATGAAAGTGTAATTTATAAATTACATATAGTAAGAGATTAACAACTATTAATAAAATAGAATAATTATAACCATACACTATAACAAAAGTATGTGAACATGGCTTCTCTCTCTCTTTCAAAATGTCTTATTGTACTGTAACACCCTTCTTGAGATGATAAAATGCCTACGTGCTGAGGTGGAATGAGCTGAATGACACAGGCATTGTGACATAGCACTAGGCTATTGTTGACCTCTGACCAGACATCAGAGGAGGATCATCTGCTCTTGGACAGTGGTTGACCTCGGGTAACTGAAACCACAGATAAGGGGTTGGGGGTGCTGTTGTGTAGCATGACTGCTCACATCCCTGCCCTCTGGTCAACGTGCAGCATCTACCCTAATAAGCAATCAGGGATGAAATCTTATGTTTTGGTAAAATCATGCAATTTTTCAGAGGTAAGAAAATTCTCTGGAGAATCTTCTATGGTGTAGATTTGGCATGTTATGTGTACTAACTTAGACATACCTAACCTTAAGTTCTTTTTATTCCTCTTGTATGAAAATTTCATGCAGATGCTCAGAATTTCAGGTTTAAGTAACTGCTAAAGGAACTCTGGTGGAGTGTCTACTTTACTCTCTTCTCATTTTCCTACTACATCCCAGGAAGAATGGTAGATGAGAACTCGGAAAAATCGAGTCAGAAAGTAATCACACTTCTTTGAAAAAAGTTTATCCCCAGACCCAAGATGAATATTGTAAAGAATTTCATCTTTCCAGAATTGTCAAACCATCTGGCAAAAGAGCTGACGGATACAATTTCTATTTTATTGACCAGATTCTCATATCCATTTCCTCTTGTCCTCATAAATGTAAATATTTTCCAGTTAAATTTTGGGGGTTGGCCGTGGTGGTGGGTAGTTCTCCATTGTTGATTTTTTCCTTTTGAAATGAAGTGAAGGCAGTTTAGAATTATGAATTAAAAGCCTTCCACATTCATATCTTTAATTCCACAATAGCATATCTAGGAATTTCTGTCAAATAATTGAGAACGTGTGCAAAAAAATAGCCATAAAGTATTCATTTTGTCACAATTTGTAATAGGAATAAACTGAGAACAACCAAAATATTCAGCAATAGAGGACTGTTTTTAAAAGTATGTATGTGCAGGGTGCCTGGGTGGCTTAGTTGGTTAAGTGTCTGCCTTCAGCTCAGGTCATGTTCCCAGGGTCCTGGGATCGAGTCCCACGTCGGGATCCCTGCTCATGCACTCTCTCTTTCTCTTTCTCTCAAAAATAAATAAAATCTTTAAAAAAAAAAAGTATGTATGTGCATACCTACAACTGAATAACTACAGATGTTAAAATAATTGATATAGATTATAAAAGAATATTATCTCACTTGGAAATATGTTCAGGCTATATCACTAACAGGAAAAACCAGATTTCAAAATAGTACGTATAGCTCCTTCACACGCATTAGGATGGCTGTTATATATAATTAAAGACAGAAAGTAACAAGTATTGGTAAGGATGCAGAAAAACCGGAACCCTTATGCATCACTGGTAGGAATACACAGATCTTCCTTGACATACAACGGGGTTACACCCTGATAAACCCATCATAAGTTGAAAATATCATAAGTCAAAAATGCATTTAACACACCCAACCTCCCAACCATCATAGCTCAGCCTGGCCTACCTTAAACATGCCCAGAACACTTACATTAGCCTACAGTTGCACAGAATCATCTAACACAAAGCCTATTTGATAAGAGAGTGTTGAATAACTCATGTAATTGATTGAATACTGTACTGAAAGTGAAAACCAGAACGGTTGTGTAGGATGGGGTGGCTGTCAGTGTTTTGGTCATTCACCCTCGTGTTGTCTCGCTGACCCTGCCCGGCATCACGGGAGAGGATCATACTGCCCATCGCTAGCCTGGGAAAAGATCAAAAATGAAAATTCGAAGCACAGTTTCTACTGGATGTGTAATGCTTTCACACCATCATAAAGTCAAAAAAATCCTAAGTCAGGGACTGTCCATATAATCATGTAGCCGCTGTAGAAAACAGTCTGGCAGTTCCTCAAAAAGTTAAACAGAATTGTCATGGGATCCAGCAATTCCACTCTTGGGATATTCGGTTCCAAAGAATGGAAAACAGGGAATCGCCTAGGTACCATATACCAACGTTCATAGCAGCATAATTCGCAATGGCAAAAAATGGAAACAACCCAAGTGTCCATCAACAGATAAACAAAATGTGATATATTATTCATCCATAAAAAGATAGGCAAATCCATAGAGACAGGAAGTAGAATGGTAGTTACCAGGCACTGGGAGGAGGGGAGAAGGTGGAGTTCTTAGGTCATGGGTAGAGAGTTTCCGTTTGGGACGATGAAGAAGTTTAGGAAATAGATCGTGGTGCTGGTCACGCAACATTGTGAATATTCTTAACGCCACTGAAAAATGGTCAGTTTGGTGCTAGGTGTGCTTTGCGAAAAGAAAAAAGAGGGGTTTGGGGTGAGCGAAATGGGTGAAGATACAAAAGACACAAATTTCCAGTTACGAAATGAACACATCAGGGGGATGTAATGCACAGCATGGTGACTACAGCTAGTAATACCGTATCGCATATTTGAAAATAGCTAGGAGAGTAGATCCTGAAAGTTCTCAACACAAGAAAAATTTGTAAGGGTGTATGGTGACAGATATTAACTGGACTTACTGGGGTGATCATTTTGCAGTATGTACCTGAATTGAATCACTGCATTGTACACCTGAAACTAATATAATGTTATGTCAATCGTACCTCAATTAAAAAAAAAAAGAAATACAAACATATAATACGTATTTTTGGTTTGAAGATGTCCTCATTTGTAGGAAACCACATTAGCTTAATGTTGTTGAAGGCTTTTTGGAGAGAAGGAAATGCTGCCACACTGTATGTACCCATAGATTCAACCTGATTTCAGAAATACCAAACTTTGAAAGACCTGCATCTTATAAATTAGGAAATGTAATTTTCCATAAGCATGGTAAAAAGTCTGGAAGATGCTCATAGCTAGTATTTTGGGTGATGGAATCATGGGTATTCTTTATCATTCCATTTACCGGGTACATATCCTCTGTTTCTTGTTTGTTTTCTTTTTTCTGTATACAGTACTATGTGTATAATAGTAATTTTGTATCTATTTAAAAAATGCTTTTTCTAGAATGATCTTTTTGGAACCCACGGTTTTACAGTTTCACCCACCTCAAACATCACACACTCCCACTCTGGAAATAATGTCAGAGAATTAGAAAGTCAGTGTGGAAAGACCTCTCTGCATTCAGTCAGGGTGAGGGGACTCGCCTTCACTAAGCTCGTTTTTGCTTCATCCAACTTCCCTGCACCCGGCATCCACATCAATATTTACACACTCCATCATTCCTTGGGTTATTTATTTTCCTTGGTTCATTTTGCAGTGACTAAGTTTTGCAGCATGGAAGTTGACAGAATTTGTCGCTGATATCAATCTTTATTAAAGTTTACTGCTGAGAGCTCAGAAAATGGCGGCGCTGGAGCCAGGCACAGGGCGGGAGCAGGAGCACCATCCGGCACTAAAGAAAAGCTAAGCTTCCTTTCTTAAAAAAAAAAAAAAAAAAAAGTGTTCGTCATTGTTATTCAGGACCTGAATTTACCGATGTTGACATTTCCCTGTGATGTGTTTAGTTTTTACGCAAATTCCTCAACCCTGCTCACCAGCCCCCACCACCCCAAGAGAGAGCAGGGACATTCCTCAGGGTCCCTCATCCTCCTCCTCGGGCCTGAGCGCTGAGTGCCAGAAGCTTCCTTGTGTTGTACAGCCAAGTTCTCACAAAGACCCGGCTTCTGTAGAGAACTCTTCCCCTGACGGACCTCCTCCTGGAGCTTCTGAAAGTGAAGACGCCAAGGCCGTGTGCCACAGGAAGGTGACTCTTTGTGTCTTGTATGGTGAGCGTATAAAGAGCAAGGGCTCTAGAAAGAACCCCGCTACCTGACTTCCCCGCTTGCTAGCTGAGATCTTTGACAGGTGACAAGGGCTCTCCACCTCACCAGTAACATGGGACAGAGACTATTTCCTCCCTGTCTTACTTTAGGCTGTCTTAACAAATACCACAGACTTCATGGTTTCTTTCTCACTGTTCTGGAAACTGGAGGTCCACGATCAGGGCACTGGTGTGGCTGCGTTCTGGTGAGAGCCTCTTCCTGGTTTGCAGACAGCTGCTTCTTCCTGACCTCACATGGCAGAGAGCAGAGAGAAAGCAAGCTGTCTCTTGTCTCTTCCAAAGGGGTGCTAATCCCATCCTGAGGGCTCCATCCTCATGACCTCATCACCTCCCAAAGACCCTACCTCCTAATGCTATTCCCCTGGGGGTTAGGGTTTCAAAATATGAACTTGGAGGCAACACAAACATTCAACCCGTAACACTACCTCAGGCAGTTATGTGATCAAAAAAGTTAATACATTTCAAGTACTTAGAATGGTGCCCAGAGCACAGTTGCACACAACAAAGATTAGCTTTTCCCAGGATAACTTGGAACAGGCTTCCATGAAAGCCAGAAATTCTCCTGGTGACTTCCTTTTCACCTTCACCAGGAGAATCTGTGTCGAGGGTGGCGGCTCTTCCCCACTGTAGATCTGTGTAAGAAAGAAGTAGCATTTCTAAGCTGGTCTTCATGCTGTACTTGATTAGTGTTGGTTGGCAGCCTCAAGCAATGAGGCTAGGCAAAAGAATGCTAGGACCAAAATTAATGCGAAAACTTGCCGAGTGTTCAGCCAAAGGAGATGGAGAAAAGCAGTTTAAACAGAGCTGCAAATAGCAATAGAGTTTAAAGCTCTCAGCCACTCTCTCAGATTAGCATGGTCTTACATGCAGACGAACGTGTAATCAATAGTTGGGTCATATCAACATTTTTAGCCATTCTGCCAAGCATGAACATCAGGTCCATAAGCAAAATACCTCCCTGAATTAGCTTTTGAACTTTTTTTTATTACTATTGAGTGAATTTTTACAAAGTGAACCCACCCATGGATTTGTCACCTAGATAAAGACATAGAACATTGTTAGCATTCCAGAACCTTCTAACAACTCTGAGTTATTAGCCACCTCCTTCCTTATGGTAGCGATTCATCTGACTTGAATCATCATAGATCTGTTTTTCTTATTTTCGAACTTTATATAAATGGTATAATGGAGAAGTACTTTTTTGTGTCTGATTTCTTTTGTTCAATATTATGATTGTGAGATTCATGCATGGTGTTGCATGGAAGAATTTGCCCTTTTTCTTTGCTGTATAATATGAATATTTTCTTGTAGGAAATATGCCATATAAATATATCCATTCTACTCTTGATAGACTTTTGTTTTGTTTTAAGTTTGGAATTATTACAAATCTTATTTTCCCATATAGGCATTTAAAACTACAGATTTCCATCTTAGCACCATTTTAGCCACACGCCACAAGTTTTGATATATAATATTTTCATCTTTGTTTCATTCAAAATACTTTCTAATTTCCAATATGATCTCTTTTTTGACTCTTTGATTATTTAGAAGTTCATTGCTTAATTTTCAAACATTTGAAGACTCTTAGACCTGATTCTGTGACTGGTTTCTAGTTTAATTCTACTGTGCTATGAGGATATACTCTGATTTCTATTCTTTAAAATTTGTTGACTTTCTTTATGGCCCAATATTTATTTAGTTTTGGTGAAATATTCCTTGGGCACTTTAAAACATCTGTATATTCTGTAGTTTGATGATGTAATTTTCAACACATGTCAATTAGATCAAGTTCTTTAGAAGTATCATTCAAATATTATATATACCCACTTGTTTTATCAGTTACTGGAAGAGAAGTAGTAAAGTCTTCCACTATATTTCTACATTTGCCCAATTCTCCTTTGTGTTCTGACAACTTTTGATTTATAGATTTTAAAGTTATGCATTAAGTGCATATAAATTTAGGATTCTTACATCTTCCTATTGAATCGACCCTGTTTTCACTAACTGAATTTGTTTGCTTCATCAACAAAAATTTCATCTTTATCTCTAGTAAAATTTCTTGCCATACCACCTATCTTTTTCTATTGATAATAGAGCTCTACTTAGTTAGTGGTTGCATGGTATATACTTCCAAATTTCCCATTTTCTTACATTTAAATTATGTCTTTGTAAGCAGCATATAGTTTTTTTAAATACAGTCTGATTTTTTTGTTTTAATTGGAATGTTCTGTCCATCGACATTTCACATAATTATTGATAAATGTAGATTTATAATTACCTCCAACTATTTGTTTTCTGTCTGTTCCTTCTGTTTGTTCTTTGTTTTCATTTTCTCTGCTTTCTAGGCTTCTTTAACATTTACTGATTACACCTCATTCCATTTTCTATTAGATTTTTAGCTATATCTTTCTATATTATTACTTTGGTGGTCACCCTAGAGATTGCAATATGCAAGTTTGATTTATTAGTCAATCTCAACTTGTGTTTTTGTCACTTTCTGGATGTAGAGTACTCCCTATATTTACTCCTTTCTAGTCTTTTGCACTATTATTTTCATGCTAATTCCACATATGTTTTAAACACCACAAGACATTATTATTTTTGTTTTTTAATCAGGCAATGTAGGTGTAGATTTGCCCACACATTTATCCTTCCCAGTGTTCTCCACCCCTTATCTGCTTTACACTGTTTCCTTCTAGAGTTATTTTGCTTCTATCTGAAGATCTCTACTTGGTATTTTATTCTCATGGTCCTGCCAACAATGAATTTTCTGAAAATGTTTTTCTTATGCCTTCATTTTGAAGGATATTGTGTTTCGGTATAAAATTCTAAGGGAGAAGTTATTTACTTATTATTTATGTTTAACACTTTAATGATGTCATTCCTCTGGCTTCTCAATTTCTATAGTCAATGCTATTACTAGTCTCTTAAGTGTACTGTGTTTTTCTTTTCCTCTGTCTACTTTGAACATCTTTTGATTTTCAACAGATCCAGCATGATATTCTAGTATAGTTGGAGGGGGAGGATTGTTTTTTTGTTTTTTTTTTTCTTTTGTTTTTATCCCATCTTGAAAAATCATTTGAAAAAGTTTCAGTCAAAATAAACATTGTGATATATAGCAACTTTGTATGGTGACAGATGGCAGCTAGATTTATCATGGTGATCACTTCATAATGTATATAAATGCTGAATGGCAAGGTTGTGCACCTGAAACTAATATTATATGTCAACTGTAAGTCAATAAAATAAGAATAAATATTCTGAGAATATTCTCAGAAAGAAGAAATACATTCTTTATTTTTTAAAATATTTTATTTATTTATTTGAGAGAGAGAGAGCACAAGCAGGTGGATTGGCAGGCAGAGAGAGAGGGAGAAGCAGGCTTCCGGCTGAGAAGAGAGCCCGACGTGAGGCTCGATCACAGGACCCTGGGATCATGACCTGAGCCGAAGGCAGATGCTTAATTGACTGAGCCACCCAGGCGCCCTGAAAGATATTCTTCAAATATCTTTATGATTACACACACATTAGACTATGTAAAATTGTTCTACAGCTCACTGATGCTTTTACATTTGTTTGCATTCTTTTCTCTCAGCTTAATATTAGTTTCTGTTCTTTTCTTCAAGTTCACTAATCCTTTATTTAGCCATGTCTAATCTGCTGCTAATCCCCTCTAATGTATTATTTCATCTCAGATTGTAGTTTTTACCTTCAGAAATTTGATTTGGGTCTTTTAAAAATATCTTCCATATCTCTACTTTCCTATTTGAACATACATGATACAGTTCTGAGAGTTATTTTAATGTCCTCCTCTGCTAATTCTAATGTTTGTATCAGTTCCAGATTGGTTTCAATTGATTATTCTCCTCACTATGGATCATGTTTTACTGTTCTTTGAATGCCTGGTAATCTCTGTTTGGATGCTAGACATTGTGAATTTTACCCTGCTGGGCACTGGATTTTTTTTTTAATTCAATTAGCCAACTTATAGTATGTCATTAGTTTCAGATGTAGTGTTCAATAATTTATCAGTTCTGTATCACAGCATGCACTGGATATTTTTTGTGTTTATGTAAAGAATCTTTAACTTTGTTCTGGGATGCAGTTATTAGGAAGCAGTTTGCTTCTTTCACATGTAATTTGTATGAGTTGTTTTGGCAGGTCCATAACTATGCTCTATCTAAAGCTAATTATTCTCCTCTTCAGGAGGCACACCATTCCTGAGTGCTCTGCCCAAATATCTCATGAATTAGGAGATTTTCCAGTCTGACTGATGGGAAGAGTTAGCAGTTGTTCCCAGCTTTTGCAAGTGCCAGGTGCTATTCTCTTTTTCTTTTGTCGCATCCCCCACTTCTGGATAGTTTTGGATATGCTGATGTATACTCTGCTGTATACTCAGGGGGGACCTTTGCCCATCCCGAGGGTTTCTTCCTGTGCAGCTCTCTCCTTTCTAGCATACTGTCCTGTGAGCTCTGGCCATGATAACCTTCCTGACCTCAGCTCCATGTCTTCAATTCTGCTTGTGTTTCCCCTCCTGCACTGCAGCTTAGAAGCTCTCTGGAGATAGTA
The DNA here is from genome assembly GCF_009762305.2 of Zalophus californianus. Lineage (NCBI taxonomy): Eukaryota > Metazoa > Chordata > Mammalia > Carnivora > Otariidae > Zalophus > Zalophus californianus. The sequence goes on from NC_045601.1 coordinate 133,767,634, forward strand.
AGCTAGGGCACTCATAGGATACCCCTTTGTTCTCTGTCCCTCTGGTGTTGCCATATGAGACGTCTTGAAAATTGTTGTTTTGCATATTTTGTATGTTTTTGGTTATTTCAGAAAGAAAGTAAATCCAGTCCCCTTTCCTCCACCTTGGGCAGAAGCAGAAAGGAGTGTATTATATTTTAAAATTTTGTTTGACTGTGGGACTCTTTCTTATGGTGCATTCTTTGGGAAATTGTAGGTTAATGCATTCAATCCATAGGAATAACAGTATCTGATAGACACTCAGTATTTTTTTGAGCCAAGAAATGGAACTTACCTTTTAAAACTTAAATTCCTTTGAGAGGTAACACTTCTTAAATCATGAATATTCATTAGCACTGATGAGTTTATCTGAAGATTGGTTTTCCATTTATTTTCTTGTCTATCAGGAACCCCAAAAATGGAAGAAGTAAAATTATAGAGTCAGAAAATTAGATCCTGAGGACAGAATGAAGATAAGGACCAAAGCTTGATACTGATGCTAAATTCGATGATGTGTGGAGTTGTGGCCTGTCACACAGGAATGAACAATAGATACTAGTTCTCTTTCCTTCTCAATCTAATGCTGGGGGCAGGAGGACTGAATAGAGAAGTAGGTCTTGGGATATTTGACAAGGGGTCCACAGTTAATAGGCTGGCTGCCCTAACTGGCCTGAGACACCGGGACAAGCAAGTCAGGGATGAGGGAGGGAAAAGAAGGACATGCATAGGCTGCTAGAGGACAGTGATCACAGAAGACAATGGAAACAAGTGACATATATATCAAATAAAAAAAAAGTCACTGCCAGCAACTAGAAATACTTCCAGACACACCTTACTTCCTCCCTCCCTCTTGAAATCTTCTCATACAGGCCTATGGATCCATTGGCTTCCTATCTTGTTTCAGCTGCTCTGGATTTCATAGACTGGCTTTGGTCTAGATACTCAGTTCTGACTCACCAACTCCTTCAGATTCTGCTTCAGGCATCTGTCCAAAGTGCCTAGTGCCTCAGCTCCTTCAGCCCATCCCCTAGAACACTGCTGGCTCAGACTACAAAGGGGTGGAAGTGCCAAACCCACACAGTCCAAAACTTGCCTTCAAGCCAGCATGAAATCTGAATACGAATTGAGCTGTGTCTTGATTTCTGCTGTAGGCTCAGCAGAATCACCAAGGAACAAAAGGTACTTTTCCTTTAGCCAATCCCACCCTCACACCACATTATACATTTAAGAGAATATGAAATGAAGGGGTTTTCCATTCTGCAGGTGGAACATCTTTTGCTCCAGGGGAAAATTCACAGACTTTTGTTTAAAGACTATAATCCTAAAGCCACAGAACTGGAGTGCCCAGGAAGCCATGGGCCCCTTGGTAGAGAGAGAGAGAGAGAGAGAGACAAACGGAGACAAAGACAGAGACTGAGAGACTCTGAAACTGAGTAGTTGGGTGAATAGAAGAGATGTTGTCCCCATTTTGCTATGGGGAGTAACAATCTTCTGGTGGGGATGACCTGTGGATTTCAGGGGACTCTATTCTGGGAGCACAGCTCTAGGTGAGGAGCTGCCAGTACTGAGTTTGGCTTAGGTGACCACTTTGTAACATGGCCAGAACACACACAGGTGCCCAAAGAAGGGCAGAGGACTAGCGTTGGGTAGAGCATTAAGGAACACAGGAGTCAAATGATAAAGGATGGTCATAATTATAGACGAAGGATCACACAACTGTCCCATTTTGCTGGCATCACATAAGTTTTTCAACTCATGCTAATAATCATCAAAGTTATGATCACACTGACATTTTCTGGCCACTTGAAATGAAACACGCTTTGTTCTAAGCACTTATACATACAGTTTCATTTAATCTTCCACAACCACCCTGCACAGACAAGACAGGTACTAATATCTGCATTTCACTAACGAGAAGACTGAGGCACAGAATAGTTAAGTAACTTGCCAAGATCAGGCAGTGATTGAGCAATGGAACCCAGAGCCCGGCAGGCCAACAATGGCCGGTCCCAGACCTCCCTCCAATCAGATGGTGGGAGCTTGGAACCCCATGTAATTTGATTTAAAAACAAACAAAGAAAAAACTGCTCTGCTTCCCATTCCAGATACCAAATCAAAATTTTACCTTCTGCACCAACCAGCTGTGAGGAGAGGGTGGGGCTTTATTTACAGAATTAGAGTTCGAGGATACCTATCATGACAATAGGATTGTTTACACTCCCAAGTATCTATAGAAAAAAAAAAATCTCCAAATTCCCCTTCCTTGGAAGATATGGAGAAAGGGCAGAAGAAATGTTTTCAGTAGATGAATGGGTCTTAAAGAGAATTACATGAGGAAGAAAAGAAAACCAAAAAACAACAGCCAACAACATCCAAAACCCCTTAATTTTAAATTTTTATTTGGCCTTCTTTCATGTGCGGGAATTTGAATTTCTCCTTTTGGAAGGACACGAATTCAACCGCTTTGCTCCTCGTTAAATTAGTTAAGAATCTTAGTATAAATGGCAGTTTTTCAACTGAGTATCTATTCCAATAGTCTCCCCTTATCTATGGGGGAAGCATTCTAAGACACCTAGTGGATGCCTGAAACTGCAGAGAGAACCAAACCCTACAAACGCCGTGTTTTTTCCTGTATGTACAGACCTATGATAAAGTTTAATTTATAAATTAGGCTCAGTAAGAGATTAACAGCAATAACTAATAATAAAGTAGAAGAATTATAACCATATACTGTAATAAAAGTTACGTGGACGTGGTCTCAAAGTATCTTGCTGTACTGAACTCACCTGTCTTTGTGTGATGATATGAAAGGATCAAATGTCTGTGTCATCAATGAGGAAAAGTGAAGTGAAGGACATGGGCTTTGTGACATAGCGTTAGGCTGCTCCTGATGTTCTCACCGTACGTTAGGAGGAGGATCATCAGCTCCTGGACCATGGTTGACCTTCGGTAACTGAAACCACGGGTAAGGAGGCAGAGGGGATTACTGTGTTCCTGTAATTTATACTACTTGACCCAAGGTAAATTTCCCCAAATATTTTGATCAGCATTTTTAAGAGGCAGAGAATCAGGCAGATGATAGCACAAACTAAATGCAATTAGCAATTATAAAATGAATTTTAAAACTTGGGCTTTTAACTTCAAGAGGCTTAATCTAAGCAGAGATACCAGAAAAGCACACATCAAAGGGCTTAACAAAATGCCCCCAAACAAATCATTGCTGTGCAAAATATGTACATTCCTATGAATGAGAGCTCGGATTGTCAGAATTTGTTGAGTATGTACTATAGGTTGGCACGTAAGTATACAGTATATGCTATTGCATTTAATCTTCGATTTTAGATGAGGAAATAAAGACCAGAGAGGTTAAGTCAGTTGCCCGCAACCACACAGATAACAGGTGACAGAATCAGGTCCCAAGGCCCAGTCTGTCTGACCCCATCACACCTGCTCTTACCTCTGCCCTTCTTTCTTTCTTCAAGGGTGCTTTGGCTATTCAGGGTCCTTTGTGGTTCCATACACATTTTAGGATTGTTTGTCCTAGCTCTGTGCACTCTTATCCCTGCCCTTTTTTAAAGAGACGCAACACGGAGTCTTGTCCGTCGAGCTGAAGTAGTAACACACAAATCCACAACAGAAATAAATTCAAGATCAGCTTAGCTGGGAGGACCCAGCATACACTGGCAAGGTAGACGGGGCATGTAATAATTAAAAAAAAAAAATCAAATACTGTCAGGTGGTAGTAGAGTCAAGGGGAAAAGAAGACCTTAAAATTTAAAAATAACAATAAAGAAAAACCAGATAGGGAAGGATGAGGGCATGTTGACCCTTATTTCAACTTCCCTGATTCCTCCTTCACAAAATCATTTAGGGAATAGAGAGACAATAACAGGAGGGCAAAGGCACTTAATCAGAGATTTTACAAACCACTAAATCAAAAGAAAGTGTGAAAATTCCCGCCCGGGGAAGCTAACAGTGCGATTAAGTGGATTAGTCTACTGTACAGGAATCCCGGGAATGCGGCTGCATGTGATTTTGTTGTGGATTACCCAGCAGCAACATGACGGTTTTACATCTCCCCGAAACATATGGGCATGTGCCCTTGTGCAAACCAGCAAGAGGCAGCAGTGGTAGGCCCGGGGCTCGCCCTGCACCGTACTGGTGGATTTCTGGACAGGGAAGGATACTGACATTTTCCCGAGAGTTTGCACAGGGAACACGTTGAAAATGAAAAGGCAACCAGGCTAATCACCCCCATAATTTCTATCATTTCTACACTCGGAGCCTGGGTCAGGATGGCGGTGCGGGGAGGGTCGGGGAGGGAGGGGTGGGGAAAAGGAGCTGGAATTAGGAGTTCTGGTCTCAGTCCATGCAAAGAAAGAGGTAGAAGAAGGCCCTCTGACAGCATGCCTCCCAAACTTTGGGGGGAAATTGCTACCTAACGATGAAGATCAAGAAGAGTCCTTTCTAAGCTTCTTTCCTTCTGGTGTTAATGGCACCAGCAGCCTCAGTGGAATTAAAGACACAAACCCACCCCTCAGATTGCTAGTTTTCAGAAATCGGCACCCGAACTCCAAAGAGCGAAGGCAGTGGATAGTTACGTGTGTAAACCATGACCTGCCAGAGTTAACAGTTTACATCAGCAGTCTATAATAAATAATTAATATAGCCCTAGGAGTTATAAAGCCAGTGACATGGTATCTCTCCCTTGGCTCTAAATGGAACTCCAGATAACCTACTTTGAACAGTAATGTGTTCACAGTATGTGGGAATTAACTGCTCAATATAATAAGTACTATTGAATTTCCCATCTCCACACAGATAAAGGGCAACTGCCACCAAAAACACAGTAATAACAGTAACAGAGTGATGGGGGGGGGGGGGGGAAGAGCCCCCTCCTTTTTTATTACAATCTTAAAATGTTATAGGTTAAAATAATCTTAAAGGGTTTAAAAAAAACTGCAATTAAATCTTTCCATTTCTGTTTTCCAAGACTGCAGCTGAGAAATCGAGGGCCTAAGAGCCATACGGTGCTAGCCTGGCTAATAACGCTCTGTGAAAAATCTCATTAATTCAGTCTGGCTCTTCAGATCAGCCGCTAAATCCTTGTATTGTCACTCATCCTCTGGCCTTTTCAGGATTTCCATAGCCTAACTAGCAGTATCTCCATGGAAACCAAGCAGTCCTGCTTTGCACATCCCGGAACTTTTTGTTCCTGACAAAGCTTGACAAATCACATGCAGCATGGAGAGTTTAACATAGCGAACCAAACCCTGACCCACACTTAGAAATGATAAACCCAAGCATACCAGCTTTATTATAAATGATTTCCTTACAAGATACTTAACCAAGCCGGTGAAATGTTGAACCAGACAAGTTTCAAGAACAAGGTGCTGGAGGGAGAAAGGGGGGGCAAAAAAGGCAAATAAATAAATAAATAGATAAATAAGAACCCCAGGCGTGTTCAGCTGTAGGTTTTGGGATCTCATTTTCTGTCTAATTGACTTAAACTGAAAGCAATCAAAGGAGAAAAAGAGCGAGAAGGAGGCTATTTCTGGGCTGCTCCCGAGCCTGAGAAGTGGCCTTTCTTTTCCACTGTGAGTCGGAAGGAGAAATCCTACATCCTTTCCCTTGTTTACCCTAACTCCTGCAGAGGATCGCTTAGGAGTCTAACAGGTCTCTATGCCTGGCAAGTGCTTTTTGGCTGTTCAGCCTGGCTCTTTGGAACCAAGGCTCTTAGCCCTGGGAAATGTGGAGGCACTGCTGGCCCAGGAAAGTGAAGCTGGCCTTGCTGGAGAGAGAGAGGCCGACTTCCCTCACAAGGGTGACGAAAAGGCAGAGAGAGGAGAGGCTTCTCCAGGATCCTATTTCCAGAGATGCAGTCAAGGACCTGGAAGAGAATACACACACACGTTCACAGAGTGGGTACCATAGGCCTACCTGGAGGCCAAATCATGACCTATATACTACTCCTCAGCCTTAGCCAGGCTTGACGGTGACGCAGGGCAAAGTGGAAGAGCTGTGAATTCTGAGGAAAAAAGGGCCCTTCCTAGCCTCCTCTGTCTTAGTGCTGTGTTACCTGCCACCAATGAGGCTTCCTGAGGATTCACAGATACAAGGTGTCCAGCAACCCTTAGAGGTGACACAAGAGGGTAAGTGTCACCATTATCTATCTCCTGTCTTTCTTTTATCACCTCTGCCATACCACAGGCCACCAAAGGTGAGGTGGGTGACAAGGAAAGGCACAGGTGTGGGAGAGGGAGGCCTGAGAAACACCACAAGGCTTTGACTTGCTTCTGCTCCTTGGTCTGGGCCTTGACCTCACTTGGAATCACACTAGGGATGTTTAAGGGTCTAAGACAAAGTCTTCCTTCTTTGTTCTTCTTGGGTTGGAGACTGGCAATGTGTTAGAGGTGCCATGATACTTGTAGCATTGGGCATGCTTTGCCTTGACAAATCAGACAGGACTCCACTGACCCCCCCGCTTTATTTGACAGCAACATCCAAACTCTCATTACTCAAGAGCTCCCTAGCACAATGCTATTGGACGTTGACAACAATGACCAGTTCTGGACACACTGTACGTGTTCTACAAATATTTGCCGATTAACTGAATTAGTGCCTGTAATATCTCACAGTTCCCTCTGATTCTTCAGAGCAAGAGTAAATGAGGCTTAGTTTCATTTCAACCTTCAGTGAACTTTACTGCACTCTTTGCTTTTATACAATAATAATCATACAATAATAATAATAATAATAATAATAATGGCCGCTAGCTTTTACCAAGTTCTTACTCTGTAATACCAAGCATTCTTCTGAGTGTTTCACATATATTAGCTCCTTTAATCCTCATAACTATCATCTGGAAAAGATACTATTAATATGCCCAGATTATTAACTTCATTTTATCAGTGAAAATCCTGAGACATGGAGAGCTTAACTGACTTGCTCAAACTCTCAGAGCTGGTTAGTTGTAGAATGGGGCTTTGATTCCAGAAAATAACATTTCGCCACTACCCTTTGCTGTCTTGTTATATTACCAATGCTAAGTGCCTCAAATCAGAACAACCAGTTAATGAAAATAGTGAAGAACAGTTACTAAATGTTTGCTGTGTTCCGGGCGCAATATCACCTCAGCTATCCTTACAACAACATTTCAGGCTTGTGCTATGGGGTAGACACTCTGAGAAACATCATTTTACAGACGACGAAACTGAGACACAGGTTCAATGACTCACCCGAGGTCATATAACTAATAGATGACACAACAGATGCAAACCCAAGCCACATGGTTCTAGAAGCTTCTGTCAGCCAGGACTCCTCTATTTCTCTGATCAGTCTGGGCAAAATGGAGAATCATATTCCATGGAACCATTATTCCAGGCAAACATCATCTTCCCGAATGTTCCCGTTCGGCCCACCAGACAAGCCTGGTATTAGGATATTTTTCTTTCCGAGATTATTTTTCAGAGGTATCAAAGGCAATTTGAGGCCCAGAAGCAGGCCAATGAGAAGGGTTGCCCGATCCCCTGGTCCAAAGAGGTCAGGCACAGACTCTTGTCCCCTCCTGGGGAGCCAAGGCTCCGAAAGGTGCTGCCCCAAGGCTTACACAGGACTGCCAGTGAGTTCAGCTGAGTCTAGCTACGCTGTCAATGCTTAGGGACCTAAAATTAGACCTACCAGCTGTGTTTTGGTTCTGCAGGCACGTGAATGTCTGCTCCATTCTTGAGCATGCCGGGTGTTGAAATATATATGAAACCTGCTTTCTGAAATACGGGGAAAGCACAAAATTCTTACCCCTATTCTTCTATTTATTGTTCCTCTTCTGAGGCCCTAACTTCTTTGCTGCACAGGGAATGACATTTCCTCCCTGTCCATTTTTCCCTCTGGGATGCTGCTTCTGAAGGACACATCAACACTTACCTTTAAGACACCCAATCCGTCTCCTTGGAGTATGTGTATGTGACTCCCACCCTCAGCCCAAGTGATCTACTTCCTGGGTCACAGCCTCTCCTGGAATATGCAACCTACTTGACTTAGCAAATGGGGCCCAAGGCCAAGCCCAGGGTGGTCCAAGAGCTGGTTCTTGCTCTGGGAGTGGATAGGGCTCTGATGTGTGGCCATGGGACATGGAGTAGAGAGGACCTGGGGTCCACATCCCAGGGAAGGTCAAGCCAGGCACTAAGGACAGTCTGGGGTGGGCAGTCTAAGAGCAGGCAGGACACCTGAGTCTGTTCACATTGCTGTAACAAAAATACCAAGGAATGAGTAACTTATAAGTAACAGAGATTTATTTCTCACAGTTCTGGAGGCTAAAAGTCCAAGATCAAGATCTCAGAAATTTGGTATCTGCCGAGATCCCACTTCCTGGTTCATAGATGGCTGTCTTTCACTGTATCCTCATATAGTAGAAGGGGCAAGGGAGCTCTTTGGGGTCTCTTCGATAAGGGCACAAAATCTCATTCAAGAGGGCTCCACCCTCATGACCTAATTACCTCCCAAATGCCCCATTTACCACCATCACAGGGGTTAGGATTTCAGCTTGTGAATTCAGGGGGACCTGGGGGCTGGACATAAACATTTAGACCATACTAATACCCAAAACAAAAGGGTCAACAAGAGAGAACTGGCAAGATAGAACTGAGATCAGCAGGTCTGACCTAGAAATATTCCAAGAGGTATTTAACCCAGGGGAGTGAGAACTTTCTATAGCAGTCCAATAGAAGGTCCCATGACAGAATGTTGAATAGCTATGCTAACCAATGAGGTAGCCATTAGCCACAGGTGGTATCGAAAGGCTTGAATTGTGCCTAGTGTGTCTGAAGAACGAGCTTTAAATTTAATTTCATAATTTTTAATTTAAATAAAAATGGCCACCATCCGGGCAACACGACGGGAAGAGGAAGGAGCTGGGCCGGGGCACTCACGAAATACGGCACATTGGAATCCATGCCTGGAGCAACTTCTAGTTTCCTGGTCCAGCTCCCTGTCTTTGCACGGGGTCACCCTCCATCATTCAACTTATGGCTGATTTTTAGCCCCTTTCCTGGGGCCTTCATGAAAGATACACCCATTTTTCCACTGTAGCTCTTTTCAGAACAAAGTAGTCCTTTCTATGAGGAGATCCTTCATAGCCTAAATTAAATTTTACCCGTTAAGTGTAAGCCCGTTTCTGTGAATTGCAGTTTTCTCTTTTCCAAGCAGTCCTTCCCACCTGTGGGCAATATTCTCATTTTGGCACCACACCCTTCTCCTCTGTGAGCACCCCCCTCCCCTGCCCTAACCCACCACTTCCACCACCCTATTCCCAGAATTTGTCATCTCTCACCTGGACCGCTGCAGCCTCCCAGCTCATTCTTCTGCTCAACATCAACCTCATACAACCATTTGTCCACACAGCAGTCCAAATGATCTTTTAAAAATATGAATTGGAACCTCTCACTCCCATGCGTTAAATCATTCTGGGGCTTCGTGTAGCATGATTCAGCTTCTGCTCACCTGTCCATTCCCCTTCTTACTGTTCTCCCTGCTGCCTCCCCTCCGTTGCTCCCTATGATGGCACCCCAGACACTTAACACTCTATAAATCCCTGGGTGCAGGAGCCAGTCTGTTGTGTTCATGGCTGGGGACACAGTGCCTGGTATATAGAAGGTACTTAATAAAAATTTATTGAATGAATGAGTGAATACTGGATCGGCATGCCCTGGGGCCATGACAGGTGCATACCATTATGAATATTTCACTGCTACTAATAGTAATGCTGTAGTCCATCCTAAGTACTCAGTGAGCTTGGAAGACATTTTTACATTGATTCTGAAATTAAAATGAAATATGTGTATCTTAAGGGCTGAGCCATAAACCGGGAACAAGACCGTATGTCTTAAGCCTGTGACTTCCTCTCTTCCAAAACAGTATCTTGGGCTTGGGTCTCAAAATTTACCATACGGGCCTCCGTCAGCCACAGCTACACACATGCATGTGCCATTTGGAAGTCTTCTTAGAGAAAACAGAGTTTAGAGTTTGGGCACAAAGGTCTCAAGTGAACCTATTAAATTTTATACAGTTCTTTTAGTAACATAAAACAATAAAGATGGAACGATACATCAATAGGTTGTGGTTCACATTTATCAGTCCTTAAATGAGAATACGGTCCAGTCACAATTTCTGTCTGCTGTTTCTCGCTTACTCCAAACCCTGTAGAATTTTCGCGTCCCATGGTGTTAGTGATACTGTCATCATGAAGAGGTTTGCGTGGTCTGTATCTTTCCAAACACTTTGTGTCTTTCTGATCTTAAGTCTTGAGACTATGAGTGTCCACCAGTCAGTTCCCGTCCCTCAGGGCTCACTGTGGTCACAAAGAGAGTCATCTGTTTGATTAAGGAACATAAACCTTTGGGAAGCCTTTAATTAATAAAAAGCTCAAGATTCCACAGGGGATTTTCCAAACCCTTCCTTGGAACACAGAGTTATACACCTTTAGTTCTGCCATAATAACCTGGCAGTTGGTCACAGGGGAGGATGGCCGACACTCCCCCAAGCTCAGGCAGCCTCTTGACTCACAGAGATTCCTTCAGCCCAGTAGACCTCGGGGTCTCACATAAAGGCCCTGCTTCACTGTGCTCACCCTCCTTTGACTTCCCCAAGGCCAGTGTCATGGGCTGAATTGTGTTCCCCTAAATTCATATGTTCAAGTTCTAACCTCCGGTTCCCCAGAATGTGACAGTATTTAAAGATAGGACCTTTAAGGAAGTAATTAAGTCAGCTTGAAGTCAAACGGGCTTGCTCCATCCAATGTAACTGGTGTCCTTATAAGAGAAGGCAATTAGGACCCAGACGCACAGAGGGAAGACCCTGTGAGGACCCAGGGAGAAGACAGCCGTCTACTAGCCAAGGAGAGAGACCTCAGAAAAAAACAACTCTGCTGACACCCTGATCTTGGACTTTCAGCCTCCAGAACAGTGGGACAATAAGTGTCTGTTGTTGAAGGCCCCCAGTCTGTGCTGTCTGTCATGGCGGCCCCAGATGACTAATACCACCAGAGGGCAAAAGCCCCTGCTCTTCACACACCCATGTCACCCTTCCCCACCACCAGCTCCTTCTAATTGATTTTATCAGATACAACCAGACATTTGCAAATAATCAAATTAAAATTTGCAGGCATGAAAAATGTATACTGGAAAAAAAAGAACCTAGAACTTAGAATTTCCCATAGGGGGATTTGCTGCTGGGACAGAGGATGGCCAAATTAAAAGGTCCTATAAGCATATCCAAACTACTTTCTCTCCGAATTTAGCAAGGGTTTCCAGGTGAGCCTGGAATGAGATCAAAATCACCTTGGGGGATGGCCTGATGGGCCACTAGGCTGTGAGAATCTTTTTGAGTATTAGATTGTCTTGAGGGAAAGGATTCTCATGCGGAGGAGACTTTGTGCATGGGTATTTGTGAAGAGAGAGAAAAAACACAGGAAGGGCAGATGGGGTCTGACACCAGACTCAGGGGGGCCCTTGAAGAGAGAGGGACTGGTGGAGGGGCAGGTCTCCCTGAGGGACTCTGCTTCAGAGCCCCAGTGACAAAATGGCAGACAGAACAAGGGAAGGGGCTTTCTGCCCATCTTTGCTGCAGCAGGACCGAAAGGAACACTGTATTACATTCACAGCACACAGGTTTATAGCTGAAAGAATGCAGGGAGCTATTACTCTGGATAAGGAATGTGGGAGGACGGTCCACATGAGGCTTCTAGGGCCATGCGGGTAGAGCTGGGGAGGCTGGAGGTCTTGACGACATCATCTGGGCAGTCATGACATGCCCGTGGAATCCCAGGTGCTGCTGCTGCTCTGCTGGAACCTCATCCACACACGGGTGCTGCTGAAACCCGAGGAAATGTGGGCCCTCAGTTCAGCTCATGTTGAGCATCCACGTCGATGCTAACTTTCATGAGTTAAGATGTCCCTATGTCACTCTCCTGATGACATCCTTCAAAGGCTTGGAGGAACAGAAATATAAAATTGTTTATGACTTAGGTAAAGGATACCATGTTTTAATTACTCAAAGAGGCAGAGAATTGCGTTGTGCTTGGGGAATGGATTGTTTCTTCTGTTCTGATCAAATCAGTTCTAATGAACCCCAGAAGGTGTGAAAAAAGAAAAGCTATTCCAGGAAGATTCCACCAGTTTGATTTAGGTGCATCTGACCATGCACAGCATTTCACATACAGACCTCCAAATATATACTGGATGAGGTTTTCGTTGAGGCCATAATGTTCCCTTCATAGCTTTTACTCACTTTCCTGGCAACCCAGGATCTAAGGTCCACATGCATCCTGACTCTCCTTGTCCCCACACCAGTCTGACTTGGGACACAGGATCCGGAGCTGCATGAATTACAGCAAAGTTCGGGTTCAGCCTGGAGGTGATTTTAATACTCTAGATTTAATTGTTTGGGGAGAACTTAGAGGAAACAGGTTGGTATATTTCCATTTTGAACTGGTTCCATGCGTTGTATATGCGTGCATGGAGTTTGTTTATTGAGGGGAAATGGATTCTATTTTAATGTAATCAAAATTAGTGGACAATTAGGATCATAATTTGAGCATATTAAATCATACATTCTCATCTTCAGCAGCCTTGTTCCTTGCCACACTGCGGCTCCCAAATGAAGAGCATAGCCTGGCAGGTTCACGCAGGTTTCTTCTGCGATACAGAGAAGTTACTCCTGCCTCTAACTGCCAGACTGGGAGGTTTGCTGCCCTAGGGAAGCAGGTAGGTGTGGCAGAAAAGAAGTTCCCGATAGAACCCTGTCCCATCCCCTTGTGGAGGGTAGTAAGAGGTACTGGAACAAATGATCGAGACTACGTGTTCTGACCTTCCAGCAAGCCAGAGCCATGGTGAGGCCCAAAGCAGAGGGTCTAGCTCCCTGCTCCCTCTTTGGAACTCCACAAGGGGCTCTTGCACGGCCTGAGCCTGTAGCAAGGTGAACCTGCTGAACGAGAGCTAAAATGATGGTGTGGTACTGTCAGAGTGAAAGTCTGAGGTAGCCCTCCTGAGCCTCCTTCAGTGCACGTGGGTCATGGAAGGATCCAGAAGTGTCTCCTACCCTGTGAGGAACAAGACAGGGAGCCAAACGAGCTGACGGAAAATCTGCCACGAAGGTCGTTGTTGCCACAGCCAAGTGACCAGTAACCTCGAATGCCGCAGAACTTCTAGGCCGGGGATTGACTAGGAATGACAACCTGATTCCAAGGAGGGGTCTGCAGGGCTAGCAGGGGCTAAGTGGGCTGAACCAGTCATGACGAAACACCAACCCTGCCTGAGCTGAGAGAACAGATCACAGAAATCACTTACAGAGTCTTCATCAGCAGAGACCAGATTAACCAGATCCATCCCTGCCTGGATCATCTAACTGATTTGGAGGATCCTAAGTACCACAGAGACCCAGGAGCCCTCTCCTTCACCACTGGGGTCATACAACACCTGGCCAGACCCACCAGACAACACTGTCATTCACTCAGTGAATGTGTCTCCAGCCAGATAAGGGGGAGAGGTAGGAGGGCCCCAACGGTTATCTGCATCTATTGCTGCAAATTACTCCCAATTTTAGAGGCTTAAAAAACTATGAATTTTTGTTGTCTTGCACTGTTGCTGTGAGTCAAGAATTCGAGAGTGGCTTAGCTGATGGTTCTGACTTGGGCTCTCTGGTGTGGCTGCAGTCAAGATGTTGGCCAGAATGACAGTCATCTGGGAGCTTGACCAGGGTTGGAGAATTCACTTCAAAGATAGCCCTTCCAACTTGTCTGGCAAGTTCCTGCTGGTCGTTGAGAGGAAGTCACAGTTTATTGGGCTGCTTAGGTATCTTCCTGACACAGCAGCTGGCTTCCTCCAGAGAAAGTGATCTCAAACACCAAGGAGGAAACACAAATGTTTGAAGTGGCTTGATTGCAGAAGTCACACACCAGGACCTCTGCCATATTCTATTGGTCACGAGAACAACCCTGATGTGACGTGGAAGGAGACTACATAAGGGTGTGAATACTAGGAGCTGAGGACCCTTGGAGGCCATCTTGAAGGCGGAGTGGCGAGTTCATTTTTGGATTGACTGAATAATTACCAAAAAAGTGATTGATTGAACCAGAAGAGACTGGAAAGTTCCTGGAGAGGTCTGACGTCCATATGAAGAAACTATTATATTTTTAACTAGGAAATTTTCCGTTTTTCTCCTGGTCTGTCCATAATGATGAGTCTTGAGAAGCAAAGTTGATATCAGTTATTTGAAAAATAAAAGAAATTATGTTTGTCTAGTGCTGAGTTTTGATTATTTAAGCAGACCTGTTGCAGGTGTTGACTCAAGTTAAATCTATATTTTTCACAAAGGAATGTAGTTCTTTCTAGTTTGGGGTTTCTTTTGGTTCATATCTCTTAGGCTTAGTTCCTGATTACTCTTCTTTAAAAATGGATAAAGCATTTGATCTTTTTTTTTTAATTTTATTTATTTATTTGACAGAGAGAGAGAGAGAGAGGGAGCTCAAGCTGGGGGAGCGGTAGAGGAAGAAGAAGGCTCCCTGCTCAGCGGGGTTCGTTCCCAGGACCCCAGGATCATGACCTGAGCTGAAGACAGATGCTTAACCGACTGAGCCACCCAGGCGCCCAAGTATTTGATCTTTCCTTTAAGAAATGTATATTATAGATAAGAAAACAAAAACAAAGAGAAAAGTCTAATTTTGCAAAGACGCATCCCCAGGGCAGCACACTTACTGGTTGGAGGTAAAGAGTGTCAGGTGCATCCAGGTGAAGCAACTCCACTGAGGTTCATGGCTTCAAGCACCAAGAGGGTCATTTCCACTTTCTCAAAGTTCCTAAGCACCAGGCAGCCCAGACCCCATCATGTCAGGATCCTGCTCCTTCCTAGGAAAGGGGGAAAAACAAACCACCTTCTGAGAAGCTTCTCAGATAACAGTCCTACCCCAGTGGCTTCTGCAGAACGGAAAAATCTCCATAGGACCTGGGGGCTTGGGAGGTGTGTTTTCCTGAAACAGGATTCTCGTAACATACCAGAGCTCGGGTTTCCAGTATAATTGAAACCTTTGGTATTAATTGGAGAAGGGGATGGGTAGAGGAGGTGGGAACGGGAAACCTTTTCCTGCCATTGCTGGAAAACTTCATGCTGTGGTTTTGGGGAAACAAATAGCCCAGTGTTTCAGTCTTAGACCTGAAGTGGGGGAGGGGAAGGGAATATGCTCTGTTTATTCTGCCTTTTGGGTTGGCAAGGGACAGATGACTTGGTTTGGTGCACTGGGAAAGGAATTCCTAAATACTTATTATTTCAAAACTTGCGGCTTTGCATCCAGGCACCCAGAGGCCCTAGCCTCATGCACACGTTATGCACGTGTCAATCAGTAGATATCATGATTTTCCACGGCAACTAGCCCATCTGCATAGACAATAAATAGTATTCAGTGGTGATGAAAGGAAATTATGCAATCTTTTTTATATCTAAAATCATTGCTACACCTTAGGGAGAGTAACGCAGTCCAGCAGACAGAAGTGAAAATGAAAAATAAAATTTCTCATTTAGCATTCATTTGCCTTCAACGTGTATCACGGGGTCTGTGAGTTTACAGGGAAGTTAATCCTCTCTCCCCTCTTACTCTCCTCCCTGACTTCCAAACAACCCCCAGAGGCTTGAGGGCTCACGTTGGAAGATACCAGGGACATTGGTTCAGAGAAACTTCCAGAAGAATTTCCCAAGAGGAGACTGGACTATCCAGGGCAACTTAGCCTAAAGCTGACTTCCCAAAGTCCCAGCATTTAGGAGCCCTTCCCACTAGTGTTGACCAAATTGATAGCTATAATTTTTTTGCATCATTCCTGAACAGGACTGCTGCCTCAGTTTTCTCATCTATAAAGCGGATATAATTTGGCATGTGTAAAAGGGTTGTACATACTCATGAAAAGATATCTAAAGTACCTAGCACAGTGTCGAGAATAAAAAATGTAACTTCTCCCCCTAGCCTGATCTATAATATGAGGGAAATACTTGCCTCATAAAGTTACGAGGATTCAACAAAAAACATCTAAAAGCATTGAGTGTCGTACCTGATATATGGAAGGTTTAACAGGATGAGCTTGAGAAATGGTAATAATAACAACATAATATTTGTATAATGATTATTGCTGTTGATCTCCACCTCTGTAATGTAAGAAAGGAATATAAAATATGTTTTTGCCCTGGTTTCTGCCCTCCACCCTTGCACTTACTTCCACGTCTTCGGGAATCTCTGTGAGTCTTCACAATCTTGAGTTCCGGACACCCTTGCCCCAAGGGGAGTCAATAGATTGTCATGTTTCAGGGGCTACATTTAAAGATAACTGACAACCAGGGCGCCTGGGTGGCTCAGATGGTTAAGCGTCTGCCTTCGGCTCAGGTCATGATCCCAGGGTCCTGGGATCGAGTCCCGCATCCAGCTCCCTGCTCCTTGGGAGCCTGCTTCTCCCTTCCCTTCTCTCTCTCTCTCTCTCCCCCTCTGTCTCTCATGAATAAATAAATAAAATCTTTAAAAAAAAAAAAGATAACTGACAACCAGACTTTTCCTTTGCAAGTCAAGGCTCAGCTAGGAGAATTAGTCTTCATGTTGAATAAGCAGACAGGACTGACCCTAAAGATGAATATCCAGGGGATAGGAAGAAAATGGGGAGGGCCAGCAGAGGAGCCAAGTCATGTCACTGATGGCAGACTGGAGCTTGGCTCTGAGGCTACCCCTGGGAGGTGGCAAGCCCTTCCATGGCTCCAGCTGGGTGGCTACCCAGGAGAGCCCACCTTTAAGCTTCATGCTTTGGAATGCCTCAGTGGAGGTCTCTACAGTATCACAGTATTGCCCAATGGATACAAAGCAGCAACATCACACAGTAGAACAACAGCCGTGAAGACAGTGGGTCTTAGTCTTGATCCCCCAAGACCAATTGGTCTTGATCCCCACAGACCAAGAAGCAAGCCCCCCTGTTCTCTGCCTTCCCTCTCAGTCCATCCCTACTCCATCCTGGAACCCTGAGACCATAAGAACAAATAATCCAGTAGTCTGAAAAGTTCCACAATAAAATGAGTCTTTCACGATTGAAGAATTTTTCTATTTCCAGCCGGTATGGAGGTGTAGGGTGAGCAGCATGATTTCTTGCTCACTAATATCTCTTGAGAGAGACAACCATCTCCCCACTTTATCCTGCCACAGGTTCTGTTCCCAGAAGGTCTCAGGTAAACAAGACACAGAGCATGCTCCCTAGGGCCTAATTTCATATCACCCTCCCCCCTCCGTGGGGTGGTCAATTCTATATTTTGGTTGACTGGGCCACAGAGTGCCCAGGTATTTGGTCAAACATTTTTCTGGATGTTTCTAGGAGAGTGTTTTGGGCTGAGCTTACATTTTGAATTGGTAGATGGGGTAAAACAGATTGCCCTCCTGGATGTGGGTGGGCCTCATCCAATCAGTGGAAGGCCTGAATAGAACAAAAGGTGAACCCTAGCCTGAGTTAGAGAAAATTATTACCTGACTGTCTTGGAACAGGGACATCAGCTCTTTTTTGCCTTTAGACTTCAATTAAAACATTGTCTCTCCCTGGGTCTTGAGCCTGCTGGCCCTGGGACTGGAACTCTATCTATCATCAGCAGCTCTCCTGGAGTGCCAAGTCGCCCTGCAGATCTTTGGGCTTGCCACCTCTGTAGCTTCATGAGCCATCTCCTTACAATAAATGCTTCTCTCTCTCTCTCCCTTTCCCTCTCCATCTCTCTCCCTCTCTCTCGTTCTGTCCCTCTGAAGAGCCTTGACTAACACATCGCCTCTCCCCCAGACCTGTGGGTTTTTGTGCCAAATCCTAAGAAAAAAAGGTAAATGAGAGCAAGAGGGGGAAGAAAATGCCATGTGAGGCCTTGATCCAGGAAGGAGTTCCTGCCTGGGTCACACTTTTGTCCAGAAACTTGGGGTTCTTGTTTGTTTCTGTATTTACGGATGGCTTCTATTTATAGCTGTTATGTTTTCAAAAAATCAAAGGGGAAATCCATTGTCAGGAACACAAAGATTCTCACAGAGCTGGACAGTTTTTCAAGGGAGCAAGATAAAGTTTCCATCACTACACACAAAACAAAGTGCTTGGAGCAGAAATGGGGGCTGATTTCCCCCAGAAAGGCACACCCACCTTTGAGCGGTTAGGGCTGGGGAAGCATTCAGAGCTTTCTTTGAAGGCTCAGTGGCTCTGTTATTAGATTTGTCTCGAGCTTGTTGAAAAGTATTTATTAGAGGCCTTCTTGAGCCTTCCTCTGTCTGATATGTCATAACTTTTATGACACAGATATAACCAAAATGAAGAAGCAGAGACAACTCGGGGATGACTTGCTAGCTCTCCCAGGACCGCCGGCCATTTACACAGAAAGCAGGCTGGATAATTTATGGGAGCAGAACTAGTCTGTAGGAGTGAAATAAAGCCCAGCGCTCTGCAGCAGTCATAATGAACAAAATAAATTCCATCGTTATGCAGATGTTCCACGAGGGCTGTCAGTGTGCCGAGGAAAATTTACTCCCTGTTTCTGATGCTCAATTCCAGGGGATGAAAAACAACGCTGAAGGAGAAGGTAGAACCTGGCTCCACGTGGTCCCCAGTGAGTGGCACTCCATGCAAAGGCACACGTGGGTGACAATAGCGCCCCACGAGCCACTGTTTCCAAACATCATCAACCGACAGACAGGGAAAGTTGTTTTTTTTTTTTTTTAAGCCTAGTATTTCCACCTGGAAACACTTATGGAACCTGGGGAAACATGGGAAGACTCTCCGTTTGGGCCGTTTTGCGTGACTGGGTCTTTGTGGCTCCAAGAGAAACGAAAATAAAAATACCCATTGCTTTGTAGAAACCAGAGATGGTTTCCATTCCCCTCAGCCCATAGGACTTGCTTCCCCCTTCAGAGAAATCCAGAAGTGACTCTCTCCAGTGTCCACCGGTGACCATGTGCTCGTTGCTAGCTGCAACAACCCCTACCAAAGCTCTCAGATTCCTGATGGGGTCCCTGAGCAGCACTCTCCCCTCACCTCTGTGGCTGGTTGGCCAACATTTCCAAACTGCGGTTCCTCAGACGGTGCCAAGGAGTTACACATTCAGGTCTCCCAGCCGCCTACAATTATGTGTCTTGGGTATGATCTCTACTGGACTCTGCCCCGCTGGTAAGTTCATCATTAACCGTGCCTCTCGCCTTCGATTTTAGTTTATTTGGGAGGGAGGGGCTCCTCACCAGGAATGACTTTCTCATGAGGGGGCTTCATTAGGACCGCCAATGCTCTGCTGGAGAAACCCCTTGTGATTCCGGAGTGGGTTGTACTGTGGCTCACCGGCCCTGTGGATTTCCCCCACGGCAAAATTCCATTAGCCAGGTTCCCCCACCATCTGGAATGCACCTGAGTTGCAGCTCCCCCCGCCCCCCGCCACTTGTATGTATTGACCTCTTCGTGGCCTTTTTTTTTTTTTTTAAATAATCTCAACTGCAAAGCAGAAGTGAATATTCATTTCTCAATGAAACACTCTTGAAGCCCACAAGGAGACAAGAACTTGCTTCTCCCTTTCTGGATTTTTCAAGAACTCATCCCAAGCGGTAGGTAGATAGAGCCGATCCCTCATGGCTCAGAAGTATACCAGTGATTCCGGAAGCCTCACCACCAAATTAGCCAACTGAAATTGCTAGGAGGGTAAATGAAATGCCTTCTCTTCTCACATTCCCTGAAACAAAGGGAATCACACCAGGCAATGAGTCTGTGGCGGGCCTAGCCTGGTGACCTTTTTTTTTTTTTTTTAAACCAAATAACTCCAACCCAGCAGCTTTATTTAGCTTGGGCTGCTCTCGGTTCTGCATAAATGTACTATAAAATCATAAAGCAAAGCATAAAAGGAGAATGGCAACAGTAAAGTAGCTCTGCCACAAATTCAACAACGATTATATATTCTGTCTAGGGCACATTTACCTCTCTCTAATTGCTAATTGTAATTTAAATGAAAACATGTATTTCTTGTTAAATTCATCAGCTACATTTGTAAGTGCTGCCAAGGAGGGCGGGGATGGAGGTGGCACGCGCACCTCAGGGTCTTGCTGACCACAGGGCTCTGCCGTTACTGGGATGCTGTCTGACGTCAGAGGTCCCTCGCACGGGCATCACTTTCCAAACCAGATAAGGTGGCAGGATGGAGGGGGAGCGGATGGAGGGGGAGCATCTGGGAGAAGTGGCTTTGCTGGGATTCTCTGCACGGGGTATGCTGCTGTCTCTCCCATGTGTCTGATTATTGAAACCCCGAGAAGTTCGTTCAGATCCAGCCCTAATTGGAATCTAGCCCTCTGCTTGCTGAAGATACTCTGCAGAATTATAAAATCCTGACCAACTGTAGCAAAGGAGCTGCTTCCCTCTGTAACCTGCTCCCATGGCTACCATCTACCCGCCCCGGGGTGGGCACGAGAGAGGCCATAAATCAGGTGATGCTTATGAGGATCCCGTGTGACACACAATGCATGAGGACTTAATACAACTGCGGGCACCAAGTAGCTGCTCAGCCAACATCTGCCTCATTCTTTGACCTGATCAGCACAAATCTGACATCATGAATCAAAAGAAAAAGGAAAAAGCTCCTGCATTCACCTTTGTTTAGGGAGAAACCAGTCTTACACCATGAAAGTCTGGAAGAAAGAACAGTTGGTGAGGGCAACATTCTTTTCAATTAGATATCGTAATTAGAAATCGTCCATCGAATTACATTCCACTTATTTTTTATTGTGCTACCACGAATAATTTGTAAAGAGCTTATCCACCCATTGATAATGTCAAACAACCTTTATAAGGTGTTTGGAATTCTGTATTAGTCTATATTCTCCATAGCAACATGACCAACAGGAGATATTTATATTTATGATTTATTATAAGTAACGGGCTCATGTGCTTCTGGAGGCTGAGGAGGCCTACAATCTGTAGTTGGCAAGCTGAATATCAAGGAAAGCCAATGATGTCGTTTCGGTCCGTCTGAGTCCAAAGGCAGGAGAGTGATGCCCCCACTCACAGCCAGGCAGAGAGAGAATTCTCCCTTACTCAGGCTTTTTGTTCTGTTCAGGTCTTCAGTGGATTGGATGAGGCCTGCCCACATCAGGGATGGCAATCCACTTTACTCAAGTCTACCAACTCAAATGTTAATCTCATCCACAAACACCCTCCCAGACACACCCAGAATAATGTTTAACCAAATATCTGGGCACCCATGGCCCTGTCAAGTTGACATATAAAATTCACCATCACAGAATCTAAGATTACCTTATGAAATATTGAAAGTACTGCCTCTGTGAGTGCACTGGAGAGTCTATGGGTTTGAAGTCAGGCAGGTCTAAACTGAATTCTGGGTCTCTGGAAATTTACATGACCCCACTCAGAGACAAGTTATCTTAATGGTCCAATGTGGGCAGTAATAACTATCTGCTCCGTTCATTGTGTTTGTCATTTGTGTGGTTCAAGGTGTAAGCAGTATGTCCCATCTCATAGAAGTGCCTAGTGCTAGAGCCACCAGCCCCCATCCATGTGGGGCCTGGGGAATCAGGGTTTGTTTTTTGCTACTGTGACTCTGATGTGAGCATTGGTGGCAAAGGGCCAGTGAGCTGCAGGACTGGTCCACTTGGTCGGTTGCTCCATTCCAGCCTCTTCTCATTTATGTATTCAGTCATTCTTGTTCGCCTCCTGGGTTGCGTGCTGACCCTGGAATACTTGGTCAGAACAGTCTGGCATGTGCTAACTCACAGATGCTGGACCCCCTCACCCCCCCAAATCTTCTTGCTTTCCAGTCTCTTCCTGGAGTCTGGAAACTTCTCCATTGGATTGGTTATGAGTTAAATTGTGTCTCTCCAAAACTCCTGTGTTGCAACCTTCAACATAGCACCTCAGAATGTGACTGCTTTTGGAGATGGGGTCTGTAAAAAGATGACAGGTACCAGGAGCATGCACACACAGAGGGAAGACCATGTGAGGACACAGGGAAAGCGTGGCCATCTGTAAGTCAAGGGGGGAACCTCAGGAGAAACCAACTCTGTTGACACCTTGATCTTGAACTGTGAGCCTCCAGAACTATTAGAAAATAAATTTCTGTTGTATAAGGCCCTGAGTCTGTGGTATTTTGTCCTAGCCGACTAACATAGGACCCTTAATACAAAAGAGGTCTGTGAACACTTCCTTCGCTGGACAGCAGTGAGCTGCCCACAAGCAGTTCCATTCACTGCATCAGTGATAACTTGCCTTCTGCACAACCATGATGGTAACTTCCTGATTTGTCACTAAGCTGAGTTTACCTTCCAGTACAGCATCCTCCTACACCATGAAACAGTTCTGGTACCACGTGTCACAAACTAGCTACTCTACACATTCCATTTTCTTCTCTGGGCTTATCCTATACATTAATTTTCCTTCCTCACTACAGCTCAAGAGCCCCTTACCACCCTCCCCAGGTCTGATGGAAAGGACCTGACTTTTTTTCTTCAATTTTTTTTTCAGGCCTCAAATGTACAGATTTGGATTCATCATAATTCTTGGTGATTGAAACACTCTAATCCTTGGCCCTTGCATGGCCCTCTGTAAAAGAATTCAATAACTAATCATAATATAAACAAACTCCCCTGAACCTCTTATCCAACATGAGAACCAAAACACGGACAGTAATTTACATCGATTTATCTCCTTTCCCATTCTGTCCCCTTCCCAGGGGTAACTGCTGTACTGAAGCTAGGGGTTATCATCGCTTTTTTTTTTTTTTTTTTTTGAGAGAGAGAGAGAGAGAGCATGCATGCAAGCAGGGGGTGGCAAGGGGGCAGAGGAGAGAGAATCCTAAGCAGACTCCCCACTGAGCAGAGTCTGACGACAGGGGGCTCAGTCTTACAACCCTGACATCATGACATGAGCCGAAATCTAGAGTTGGACGCTTAACCCACTGAGCCAGGTGCCCCTAACTGCTTTACTTTTTAAAAGTAAAAAGTTGAGTGCAGAGCCTGATGTGGAACTTGATCCCAAGACCCTGAGATCATGACCTGAGCCAAAATCAGGAGTCAGACACTTAACCAACTGAGCCACCCGGGTGCCCCTTAAGTGATTTTTTTAAACCTTTATATTAATAAATTTGATTTCATTGTTTCTGTCTGTCTCCCTCTTTGTTTCTCCAACACTGGTCTTGGGAAAGGGAGCCAGCAGTTTGTGCTAAGTCATAGTATTGCAAGGAAACAGAACTCCCTTGACCTCTCTTCCCACTTCCTATCGAAATGAAGCCCAGAGCTCTGTCAGTTTCCTGCCTGCCTCTGACCCCCACCCGGGGCCTGACAACTGAGTCTGTGTGCGTATGCACTTCTTTCTCAGCTCAGTGGAGATGTTCTTTTCCATTGTTGAGCTCATGCCCTTGCCTCTTCTACTGGCCTTTCTTTTCTAATGATCCCTTCTCTCTTGCTGCTTCAGTCTCTCCTCTCTCCTCAGAACCTAAACATTTCATGCTTTCCCCAACCTTAAAAAGAAAATAAACATGAGAACAATCCTCCCTATAATGCTGCATCCTGTTCGAACTGCCATCTTATCTCTCTCACTCCTCGTACCGTGAGATCCCTTCAAAATATCCACTCGTATTCTCTCTCTCCACCACCTCTGGTTCATCTCTTGGTCTATGCTAATCCAGCTTCCATGGTGCAGAGATGGCTTGTCTAAAGGCCAGTGGCTCCCAGTCTGCAAATCCAGTGCCTTGTCTTGGTCTTTATCTCATGACCTCTCTGGGGCACAGGATGCCCTCCCCATGAGCTCCCTTCTCCCTGGGCTTCTGAGACTTTTTCTCTCTGGTTTTCCTGCCACCTTTCTGCCAACTGCTTCTCAGCCTCCTTTGCTGGCTCTTCTTCTTCTGTCCATTCTTGCATGTGTGTGCTACCAAGGATTCTGATCTTCACTTCTCCCACTGGACACTCTCAGTCTTACTGTGCCACCATATCTTGATGTGCTCATGTCCATCCTAAGAAGACGCATGGCTTAGTTGCCTGAGCTTCTCACCGTGCCGTGCTCTCCCCTGCTGCAGGCTCAGTGAACAGTACGCACTGTAACACGTTAGCCGATTCCAGGAGGTGGAGCCTTGATTCCTCAGTGGTCCCTGCAACAGAAGAACTGGTCAGAGTGGGAAGGACAATGTTCTTCCTTTCAATGGGGCAGGATTAATGCACCAGGTTCTGGTGACAAAGCTGGGTTAACAGGCAGAAGTGTATGCCCAGGAACTCTCACTAGTATGCCCTGAGCCATGGTTACTTTTTTAAAACACTGAATTTGGTCAGACTGATTATTAACACAGACATAATTCTTATGGATAAATCCTTTTGGAGTAGGTCAAATTTCAGATGGTACATTAGTTTCCTAGCACTGCTTAACAAAGCAGCATAAACTGGGTAGCTTCAATAGCCAAAATTTATGGTCTCACAGTTCTTGAGGCAATAGTCTGTGATCAAGGTACCAGCAGGAAGGCTGATGGAAAGTCTTACAGCACCAGGTGACTTCACTGCCCCACTCTTGCAGAAAAGGAAAAAGAAGGTTTCGTTTCTGGAGATATTCAAGCAAAGGAGCTTTGAGCTTGAGGACCGCAGACACTAAGAAGGGTAGGATAAAATGCTACACAAAAACAAGGAAATCAGAAAATTCTGAAGCTTTCTCGAAAGCTTTCAAAGCAAGTTACAAAGGATCAGGAACCAGGATCACGAGTGGATCCAAACAGCAAAGCTGGGAGCTGGAAGACGGTGTAGCAATGCCTTTGAAATTCAGAGAAGAACAACCGACAATTCTGTTCAAGCCAAATAATCAAGACATTTTCAAATATGCCGTGCCTGAAACTTTACCTTCAATGGCATGGTGCCTATGCTCCATCAAAACAAGAGAATAAACTAAGAAAGGAAGACATAGGGTGCAGGAATAAGGGATTCTCCAAAATGAGAGCAGCAAATGAAATTCTCTAGAAGGATGATGAAGACATACACCAAGACAATAACCATGTATCAAGTCTAGAGAGGGTGGAGGGCTCCAGGGGGAACACTTCCAAGAAAATCAAGGGATCTCTTTTGTTGAGAGATCTGGTAGAAGTATTAGTTATAGAACATAGAACATTAAACAGTAAAGAAACCAGACAATTATGAACTCCAGGAAAGTTGTGGATGGAAGGAAGGAAGGATGGAAGGAAGGAAAGATGGAAGGAAGGAAGGATGGAAGGAAGGAAGGAAGGAAGGAAGGAAGGAAGGAAGGAAGGAAGGAAGGGAGAAAGAAAGAAGAAAGAAAATGTGCTATGATTATGTGAACAGAATTTCTATATTATATTTTCTATCCTTTTATACCAGAAGTCAATAGATACTATCTAAATTAGAAAAATAAAGAAATACTAAGCATGGCCATTAGAAAAGTGGAGCTAAGTACCAGAAGTACTAAACACTAAAAGAATTAAAAATTAGTTGCCTGGCAGGGGGTGGGGAGTGGATTTAGAGGCGTGGGATACTTTTCTTTTTATATGCCTTGTGGTACTCTTTCACCTTGTAATTTATGTACATAAATTTAGTTGATAAAAGTTAAAATTATGATAAAATCTTTTTCAGAGGAGTTGTGAGTATCCTTTTCTTAATTTAAGCACTAACTCAGTTCTGCCCACCAGCTGGCTCTGCTATCCCATGCCCTGATGTTTTAGAATGGCACAGGGACTGACATGTCTCCACCCTGTGACCAGGGAAGGGAACACTACTGGTGGATAAAAGGTTTTAATTAAGCTTCCAAGGGAACGCTGTTGAACGGTGAATGAGAGCAGTTCACAGCCTTCTCAATGTCCTGTTTCTTATCTGTTTGATTGAATAGTAGAGAGTTTACAGTAAGGATATCTTTGTAGACCAGAAGGTGAGAGATTTTGGTTTTGTTTATTTTAATCCCAGTTTATAAACCCCAAATCCAATTAAATAGTCCAAATTGTCCAGATTGGTGGAAATCATCTATTTGGGAAATAAAATGGCTGGTAGGTTCCAGAATGATGAGATGCTTCCAAGTCTGGGGTTTTGTCAGAGTCCACCCGAGGAAGATGGAGGTCCAGAGCTCAGACAAGCCCCTACTTTCAAGGCTTCTGTGAACCACCAAGCCTACTCTCTGAAGCTCCTGTTAAACACTTTTCACTCGTAAAAGCAGTGCAAAAAGGCCTGTCTGGAGAATTCTCATTTAACATGAAGGTGAGCTGTGGTGGGAGAACGAGGGCCTTGTCCTTTTCCATTAATGCCCTGAGCGAGCTCTGACAAAGCATCCAAAAAACCCTCCCAATATACACCCCCCACCACCACCACCCCACACTGTCCAATGAATCCAAATGTGCCAGTGGGATCTCACACCCATGGAGCTGGTCTGGAGGCAGCGCCGACCCTGACAAAAGCAAAGCTATTGGATGCACGCTCTGATGAAGATGTTCTCTGGATCAGGGTGGAGTCCCACGTTTTTCATTTGTTCGTTAGAAGTTCGTCATGGTCAGCTCTGCAGGGACAAGAGAAACCTAGGCATGCCCTCTCCTTTGACCTACATGACCATAGCAATGTTCTGTGACCAGGGAGGAAGTGAAATCGGGGAAGACAGCCTGGTGCAGCCATCGGCATCCCTACTCGTCTGCAGGTTTGGGCTGCTGCCTGGCCTAATCAGCTAGTGATATCCACACGGCCATCCATTTCCTTCCCACCTGTGTACCCAGAAAGCATTTCTGAGGGCAATGAGCACCAGCTAGCAAAGACTACCTCCAAATAAACAGCATGTGGGGAGCCTGGGTGGCTCAGTTGGTTAAGCAGCTGCATTTGGCTCAGGTCGTGATCCCAGGGTCCTGGCATCAAGCCCTGCATCAGGCTCCCTGCTCCGTGAGAGTGTGCTTCTCCCTCTCCCTCTGCCTTGCTGCTCCTCCTGCTTGTTCTTGCTCTCTCTCTCTCTCTCTCTGTCAAATAAAATTTATATGAGAGAGAAAGAATGAGAGAGAAGCATGAGAGGGGGGAGGGTCAGAGGGAGAGGCAGACTCCCTGCTGAACAGGGAGCCCGATGTGGGCCTCGATCCTGGGACCCCAGGATCATGACCTGAGCCGAAAGCAGTCGCTTAACCAACTGAGCCACCCAGGCGCCCTATTTAAATAAATAAAATCTAAATAAATAAACAAACAAACAAACAGCATGCTTGCAAGGAAGCAGAAGCCTTGCTCCTTTGAAGAATGTGCCTTGATAGCTTTTCCACATAACGCAAAGAAAATAAAGGAGAACAATGAAAAACCTCCCATAATACATGATATTTCCCCCACGGAGCATTTGGGTGCTATTTTGACAGCCCTGGATTGTACTGATCCTCTCTTAGACTAAGTTTCTGGCTCTAATGATGTGTTTTCATGAGCACATTTCATCTGCATCTACACCAAACTCTGAATAGGGTGGAGAGCAGAAATCCCCCCTGGAAGTGGTGAGTGTCTCTGAAAAACACCCAACTTTGTCCTATCCTTGAGCTTTTCCAGCTGACTCATATTTGAAAATAGAAATGTAATTTTCAAGCTAGATCAAAGGTGCTAAGTAAGTATTAGACATTTTGGTCAAATTCTAAGTAATTTTGTGAAATTGCATCCACTTGAAAATATTGAGTACCTTTTTTCAAGGCTAAAGAGAGTCCATTTTTAGCCTTGAAAAAAATTTTGGTTAATGTCTTAGGAAAAAAAAAAATATTTACGAAATTTCTACATCTCCAAAGTGGGTCGGCCATGGTTTTCTTGTTTGTTTGTTTGTTTGTTTGTTTCTGCTCAAATTTGCAGCGCCATTGAGTGACTGAAGATGAGGCCAAAGAAATCTGATCTGAGACCCTGTCCAAATTATCTGACATTCTTCCAGGACCGGAAGAACCTCTATCGTCCTGAAGTTGCTTTCCCTTCCAAGTCTGGCTCGGATTTTAACTACCTGGAAGCCAGTTCTGAATACATATCTTAGATCCTTGAAATGAAATCTCCACCTTGTCCATCCTGACCTCCTATGTTCTCAGACGGGGTTTTATCTGTTTGTCCTTAATCATCCTTTGGTTTATAAGAATCTGTGCAATTTTTTCTCAAGTGTACACATCACCCACTGTTGCTAGAATGTGATCTCGGAGAGCAGCACTGGTCTCCTCAGAGCATCTAGAACAGGATTCTGTCCCCAGCTGCCCCACCTTGTTCCTGTTGCCCACCCCTCTCACAGCATGTGTACACTCAACCCCAAAATAAACATACTGTTTGGTCTGCTGTAGGAGAATCGGGATTAAAAATCACGGGAACATTTTTTGCTTGGAGAAAGGAATTATGTAAGGATGTTTTTGATAATACTGAAATCTGGGTAAAGGGCATGGTGAGTCTATAAACTGTGTTAGATAAATACATTATAAGCAGCAGTGGTCGTTAAATAAGCAACACTACGATTAAGATAACAGCCGTGAGAAATGGTTTAAAATAAACAAGAAAATACTTTGAAGCTTAAAAGGAACATGATCAATTCAAAAGGTGTAAGAGTACGAATTGGAACATTGCTGTTCCTGATTCAGATTGGGACTTCAGTTTCCTTGTCTTAGTTAAATAAAAGGGAGCAGATACGATCTTTATGAAATCTGTCAGGTTTAACTTGCTATTGGGTAGAAGCTATTTCTAAGCTTACAGAGGTATCATATGCCCCCTATAAAAATGACCTCTCCCTATCCCCTCTCCCTGCCAGACCCCCTATGCACTTCCATTTACCGTGGGTGCATGTGCGCACAAGTGAACACACAGAAATCTTTTTGGTACATGAATGGCATTATAATATACATACTGTTCACGCTTTATCCCTTTCACTTTATAACTGGCATCTTTCCTTATCAGTACATTCAGATCCGTGTCGTCCTATTAATGGATTGCATAATTCTACATAATTGTTGTATCAGAGTTATTCCTCTATCAAAAGCCACCTAAGTTGTGCTTTATTTTTTGATATTACATGTGGTGCTTCCATGAGCATCCTTGCATGTACATCTTGGAGCATATTTCTGTAGGCTGTAGGACAGTTTCTGGATGAAGAATTTCTGGGGCAAAGAGTTTGCATCGTTTTAATTTTGCAGGGTACTCTCAAAGTAACTTCTTAAAGGGTCTTGTTGTCTCGCTAGCAGTATCCGAGAGTGTCCATTTCTTCGTAGTTTTACGGACACTGGATGTTATCACTCCTTTTATTTTTTGCCTCTCTAATAGATAAAAAGAGATGTTTTCATTTGCATTTCCCTGTTTTAATTTGCATTCATCGGATTATTAAGGTAAAAAAACTTTTTAAAAAGATTTTATGTATTTATTTCTTTAGTTAGTTAGTTAGTTAGTTAGCGTGCACGTGGGCAGGGGGAGGGGCAGAGGGAGAGGGAGGAGAGAATCTCAAGCAGACCCCCCACTCAACATGGAGCCCGATGTGGGGCTCGATCTCACAACCCTGAAATCATGACCTGAGCCAAAATCAAGAGTCAGACACTCAACCAACGGAGCCACCCAGGCACACCTTAAAAAAAAAAAAAAAAACAAAAAAAAAAAAAACTTTTTATTAGTATGCATTTTTGCTTATCTTCTTCTCTTTTGTATGTATTGATGCTGTCAAATGTCTGATAATCGTACTGATCATTCCTACTTATGAATGAATTAATAAATGCAGCAGTATCAGTAGCTGGACTGCATTTCTTCTGCATCATTTCATCTTCCTTTCCTCTGTCAGTCCTTCCCCTGACCTGGAGGTGCTTTGGTAGAAATGAGTAATAGGTGGTGGGGGAGCTTCTGCAAAGGCTCGTGGCTCCATCCCTTCCCAGGAAAGGAGGGTTTGTGCTGGGGTCTTTATTTTACTTCTGCACAGAGCTGCCTTTCCATTTTCCCCCTTCCATGCTCAGAATATAGACATCTGAGGCTCGGCGTCTCTGTCTCCAGCCTTAGCATCTAAACTAAAGGTTCTCCCTCCCAGATTCCTTCAATCTATTTGAATAGTAGCTCTAGGTGTTTTGGCTGGGGGGCCATTCCCTGGAAGCTAGCTGTCTCTGTGGGCTGGAAGGAGAAGGCTGTGATTGTCACAGCTGTTCTGCAGACAAGCCTCCTTTTGTGACTCGGCTTGGAAGACCACTCCTGCTCTAGCAACAGTTGACTGGGGTGTTTCTGAAAGTCTCTTACCTCTGAAGCAGCCTCCTTTTGCATGTGTCCTGGGCTCCAATTCTCCCAGTACACCTAATCAAGTGATTCTTAACTGGGGACAATTTTGTAAACCGCCCCTCCCCCTGGGGGGACATTTAGCAATTGGAGACATTTCGTTGTCATGGGTTAGGGGGTGTCACTGATAGCTGGTGGGGAGAGGCTTGAAGGACTGCAAAACATACTGAAATGCACAGGTCAGTCCCCACACCAATTCTCCAGTCCAAAGAGTCAATAGTGCCGAGTTGGAAAAACCCTGATCTGATCCCATCTACTTTCTATTAGAATGTGCCCTTTCCTCTCTCCCAATGCACCTAGGGCTTTATTCTTTAAAACATATTTTTTTTTTTGTAATTTCAATGAGATTTGGTGAGCGAGGACAAGCATATGCATGAGTTCAGTCTGCTATCATGAATGAGAAAATAGATTCTATGATTTTGTTAATACACTCTGGGTACAGAACGATGTGCAAACATTTCCTAAACACACGGGTTCCGATTTCATTCTTTAACTCTTCTCTTCCTGCTACCATTTTGCACAAGGGACATAGAACCAAAATGAATGCATAGTGCAACCTGAAAGAGCCAAAGATTTAAATTTTTTAAAAGTGTTGACATGTATGAAAGTGATGTGTGTTGAAAAGGGAAAGATCACCCCCATTTTGTCATCTTGGTGATAGTAGAGAATTTTCAGGCTGCCTGTCCTCCAGTAGTATGTTTCTAAATTTAATATTAAAAAATGAGAGCTCACATCCCCAGGAAAACATAGAATGTCAGAGCCAAAAGAACCTTAGAGATCACGTGATAGATGGAGACATTAACGGTCTCCGTGACTTATACCCTGTGTGGTTGCCTCCCACGTTGACACTGGGCTCAGCCATGGATCTTGCTTTGGCCAACGGGAAATGAGCAAACACAGTGCAGGAAAAGATCCGCAAGTGCTGATGCACTGGGGCATGCTGCTTTTGGAACAGTGCTGCACTATGTTAAAAACTCAGAACATCCTGCCGGAAAGACACCGTGAGACAGACTGAGGCATCCTGGCCAACATGTGAGTAAGGTCATCGTGGGCTGCATCTGTATGAGTGAACACCAGTGAGACCAGCAGAAGAACCACCCAGCTGGTCCCAGCTCAACTGCAGAATTATGAACAAATAAATGGCTGTTGGTGTAAGCCACTGATTTTCGGGGTCGTTGGCAACACAGCAACAGACAACTGAAATAGAGTCCAGCATCTTACTTTTAGAGATGAGGCAGCTGAGAAAGTCATGTTCTACATAGTGGCAAAATTGCAAGGTCAGCTCCATAAAAGTAGAATATAATACCCACAATATACCTGAAGTGGTACTGATACTCTTTCACCCACTTCCCAAAACTGCATCCCATGCATAAAGGACGCATTCTTGGTCTCAACATTGCATGACAGGTTTATCTTCTAAACGCACCTTTCCCCCTTCCTCTCTGACACTACGGCCATCACCACAAGTGGGAAAATGTTATGTGTGACAGTTACTTCCGGGCACTAGCAATTCAGCTTTCTGCCTGGATAGTAATAATAAAAGCTCTTTACGCTCCACTTCTGCATTAAGGAAGCACCCCTTCCAAGATTTTCACAATTCAGATGTTCTGAAATGAGCAGCTGGTCAGGTAGTTAGACCCACAAAAGCCCGGTTCTCAAAGGGAATAAAACAATTAATCGTTATAGGTGTTGGGTATGGGAAAGGTCAGCCTTGAGTTCTGACTTTCAAAGTCAAGTACTGCCCATCTTGGAACACCAAGGGTTTTCCCCAGCCCGACATCTCCTGAACGATGTGGTGTGGACATACTATTGGTACTCTCAGGATGACTATGGGCTGGATCCATGGGACACCAAGAAGTTTGAGACATACGTTTAGACCTCAAGGGATTTCTAATCCAAATGGAAAGAAACATCACATACTCATCAGAAATCAAGAGAACTTAAATTTGTTTAAGCAGGTATTGTCATAGTGGTTGTTAAATTATTGAAATACTTCCCTCTGAACGGCCTCCAGGCTCCTGAGGGCCCTCCCCGCCCCCCTTACTCAGCGTCCCTGGCTCCTCCCCTTGGCTCCAGAGCTCTCCCTCACTCTGGGATCGGCAACGGAAGCAGGAATGCTTTGCACTCCAGGTTCCTCCAGAACCCTGTCCATCACCACCCTGTCCATTATAATTGGTCAGTGACCATGAAGGTTGTTAAGTATTTTTACCATCACCCTGGAGGCAAAGCAATAAACTTTAGCTCCTAAATGAGTAACAGAGATGCCAGGTGTTGAATACACTCAAACGGCGGGAGCAGGAGCACCATTACAGTGGGGTGGTGGAGGGGAGGTAAATTTTGAGCAATCTGGGATGAATAATGAGGGAAGGGGCAAGACCCTTGGTGTGTTCAGTTCATGAAACAGAATTAGGAGACATAAGCACCATCCAAGGGTGCCTAGTTTAATGACAGAACTGGGAGTAGAGTTTAGGTCTTTATAATCCCCGAACCCATGAAGTCTCCAGAAAAGAGGGGATAAATTACTTTCTAAAATAAGGATCAGAGTCAGGATGAACAAGGTTTGTTCACAGACTAGGGTGCTTCCTGGGAGTGAGATTTTTATGAAGAAGACTGGCAGGTGACAGCCTTGAAAAAGGAAGAGAAGAGTTATTCCATACATATAACTATACATATTATTTCATATGTAATGACTACAATGTTCTTCCTTATACTTTCTCTTTGTCTTATCTCATATTCTGTTGTAGTCTCAGATGTGAATTTTAAAATTTTTTCATTTGAAAGTTTTCACTTGAAAAGCCACCTCCAATTTGAGAAAGGTGGTCAGGGAAAGAAATCTAAATAGATCTTCAACTACATTTGGTTTTGTCCCTAGAAGATTTAGCAGATACCTAAGGAGCGGTCTGCCCAGCATGTTTTTTTTTTTTTTTTTTTCCCGAGAATGTCTCTCTACCCCATCCCTATAGTTGCCATGGGATCTGCTGCGGTAGAGCAATGTGACCGACTGCATAGCCAAGACTGACTGGGCCAGTGGTGGGTGGTAGAATCAAGCAAGGTCAATGATCTCCTTTCCCAGGATTTTCAAAATTGGGGCTATATGATATAAAACTTGGGGACCATGTGTTTCCATGTCTACCACTTGTAGAAACAGAGGAGCCAGTCCCCCAAAATCAAGAGGACCAAAGCTGTGATGTTAGAAGTCTCGTGGCATTGGACCTCTTCCGTCTGGTTGTTTCTAAAGCCCAGACATGTCCTTTTGTCAGGTCAGAAGAGTAGACTGGGATTCTGCTAACGCTTTCTTCATTTTGTAAGTTAGTATGGGCTTGTTTCTACGCTTTTTACCAAACAAAACCTACTCAACTGTGAGAAAATATACCTATTTGTTTTCTCTAGGCAAATCCTCACAACCTTGAAATCGGAAGGGAGGATTATTGGAGTAGAAGGAAAACAAGTTTGGGGCAAGGAAAAATTTGAATGCAATTGACTGGGTGGTTCCATTCCTGAGAATAAATCCTAAGGAAATATTCAAACTAGTGTGCAAAGATAGACAGACAGATAGAGAAATAGAGACAGAGAGAGAGACACACCCAGAGAGAAGGTCGTAAAAGCATTGTGTATAATACTGAAAAATGATAAACAACCTATATGTTCACAGAAAAGACACTGGTTAAATAAATAAGGATATATCTATATGGTTAAAATGGAAAGACATCCACACGACGCTGTTAAAAGGGAAAAGAGAGTTCTATGTAGAAAAAGACCAAAAAGAGTGAAGAAAACAAACCCAAAAGAAGAATGCAATATGTATATGTATAGAAAAGTGTCCAGAGAGACAATCAAAATGTTCACAGTGCTTCCTGTGGAATGTGATTGCGAACATTCCGTATTACTTTTTCATGATTTTTCTCAATCTTACTTTCTTACAATCACCATGTATTATGTTCACAAGCATACAAAACAATAAAGCCACAAAAGTTGCGGTGCAAATTAAGAATCCTACTCTTGGTCTCAATATAGTGATCTGCCTTCCCCGGAGACCTAGTGAACAAGAACAGAGGAGTACCCAAGCGAGAGTGGCATCAGTTTTGGTCAGAAGCCAAGCAAGATGGCAAGGGCAAATCAGACAGGAGGAGACAGAGCTTGAGTTAGCTGGAGCTAACCACCCACGCAGGGCATTTATGCCTTTTCTCCTCGGCCAAGTGCTCAGCTTCTTTCTGCTTTAGAAAGAACACTCACACCTGTGCTGAGACTTGAACTCAAAGTGAATGTTCATAGCCCATGAGCATCCCCTCCGGCCAACTGTTAAAATTGAGTTATGATTTAACTACAAGAGAATATGCCAGAGACACAGTTTTGACTCAGAGCTGTCAGGGACTGCAAGGAGTCTGAGAGGTGACTCTACCTGTGAATGAACCAGGTAGCCTGCAACAAATTCCTGGATTCTAGCAGAAGACATGAGACCCCTGAGTCAGAAGAAGAGCAGGTTTTTCTCCTAGGACAGCTGATATCCAGGGGATCATCATTTTCTCTTTTTTTTATTAAAGATTTTATTTATTTATTTGAGAGAGAGATCTAGAGAGAGAACAAACACGAGCGGGTGAGGGGCAGAGGGAGAAGCGGACTCCCTGCTGAGCAGGGAGCCTGATTCGGGGCTTGATCCCGGCACTCCAGAATCATGACATGAGCCTAAGGGAGGTGCTTAACCAACTGAGCCACCCAGGCGCTCCTGGGATCATCATTTTCTTCTGCCAGTTCCCTGAGCCCCAGTTTTCACAGGATAATGTGCAGAGAGCCAGGTGACGCCTGCACACTGGCATTGCAGGAGAGGAATTTCAACTTAGAAAACCTGAATCTTTTATTTTCTTTTCATTTTGTTTTGCTTCAAGTTTTTATTTAAATTCTAGTTAGTTAACATATAGCGTGATATTGGTTTCGGGAGTCTGAATCTTTTATAAGAGGCTGTCAGCAACCTGTTCTCTGCCCTGGAGGGAGACATTATCTTTATTTTACTGGACAAATCTTCCTTTTGTTTGGGAATGAGACACTATCTCTATCTTTGAAATGATTTCAGAACAAAATCTGTGAATGCCTCTGTTTGCAAAACATGCAGAAATGGGAGCAACCTATGGAGAACTGTCTTCCAAGAGCAGTCTGTTAACTTTTTACCTTTTTCACACATAAAAGAGGAGCAAACCCAAGGGCCAGAATTCAGCAATGACCAAGTGTGTTCATTTCTTTGAGTTGATAGAGTTATCAAAGTCGGCTATTGGGATTATTGCTGGGTGAACCCAAGAGGAAAAAGATGGTTTCCTCCTAATTCAATAGGTCAGTTTCTAAGAAGAAACGTCTGGCAGCCCTTAGTGGAACTCTCATTCAGAATATCCAAAGCAGGTGCTGCACATCTATCTAAACACAACCGAACAAACATACACAATCTTAGGGTCACTTTGTAAGGCTCATAAATGTCCGGGATATTTTTTGACCAAAATACAGACATATCTCGTTTTATTGCTCTTTGCTTTACTGCGTTTTGCAGGTATTGCTCCCCCCCGCCCCGCCACAATTTGAAGGTTTGTGGCAACTCTGTGTTGAGTAGGTCTACCTATCGGGTCCATTTTCCCAACAGCATTTGCTCACTGCATGTCTCCCTGTCACATTTTGGTAATTTTTGCAATATTTCAAGCTTTTCTGTTATTATTACATTTGTTGTGGTGATCTGTGATCAGCGATTATGACCCACTAAAAGCTCAGATGATGTTTAGCATTTTTTTTAGCCACAAAGTATTTTTTAATTAAGGTATGTATATTGTTTTTCAGACATAATGCCATTGCACATTTACTAGACTACTGTAGCGTGTGAACGTAACTTTTCTATGCACTGGGAAACCAAAAAATTCATTTGACTCACCTTATTGCAATATTCACTTTATTGCCATGGTCTGGAACCAAATCCGCAATATCTCTGAGGTACACCTAAATAAAGAGATATTTTAGAAATCTTAAAGATGAACATGGGGTGGGTGTTGATTGAGAAGGGGCACAGGGAAACTTTCTGCGATTACAGAAGTGTTCTCTAGTTTGATAGGGGTGTGCGTTATCCAGGTGTGTTACTGGTCAAAACTCACATCATTCTACCCTTAAGATCAGATTGGTACCTTTCACTCTGTGTAAATTACACCTCAATTAAGAAAACACCATCAACTCTCACTTACTCAAGGGCTCATGAACTTAACACCGGCAATCCAGATCTCTTGCTTTATGTGCGTATATTTCTCCTCTACATTCTATAAACTCAATACATACCTCTCCATCACGTTGCAGATACTAATACCTCTGCTGGATAGAACACAGTGGCAGCTACTGATGGACAAACCTAACTTAGTTAAATCAGTTGTTTCTTTAAAAACCCGGTTTAGCACACACTTCCTGGCATCCAGCAGACACTCCCTCTGTGTTTCCTAAAATGAACGACTTGAAAGTTAAGAGTGGAATCAGTGGATGGAGATTGAACACACAATTACGGAACCATAGGTCAAGCATATTTGGGCTTTATTAGTGTATTTTCATTACCTATTGCATTGTAAAGCCATTTTGTAGATAACCCAACATGCCGAAGGGAAAGGAATAGGAGCTCTGTGTCTCATTTTCGATCAGGTAAAATGTTGGCCCTACAAGGCAGTGAGAGCCCCTCCTCCTTACCTTTACTGCATCCTTTGTTCTAATTATCCAGAGGGGAGGAGGGAAGATCAGCAAAGAGCAGAGCGATGGACACTGAAGGCTCAGGCTCACAGATACACACACAAAGAAGCACTTGTGAACGGCATTCTTGGGGTAATAAAGTAAGCAGCCAGCACACCCTTCCTCCTTTCTTCTTATTCTAGACGCTCAGTCATAACAGGCGTTCCCTCCTGGACATGTCTCTGATGTGGGGGTTGGAGGAAAAAGATGGTGTCACCAGAAACACATGTAACTGAAGCGTCCCTAGGATGTCAGAGCTCCTAGTTTCAAAATATGTTCTGTTAAGTTTTGCTCCCTGAAAACTCTGACCTGCTTAAGCAGGAATGCCCAACCTCACAGGGTTTTATCTGATACTCCCTCTTGCTCACCACATACCCCTGGGAGCCCCTTATGAGCCAGCCTGTCTGCTCCGCCCGCCTCCCAGGCTGGCGTCCTGCGGGGTCATCCCCACCCACCACACCCTGACCATCATCAGATGACTGATGACCCTGTCAACCCTTCGGCGTCCTCCTGTCCTTACAGCTGATCACCTCTGAGCAGCCGGAACAGTCCCAGAGTGTGTGCAAAAGCGGCGAGAAGGGTTCCCCTCCCCACTTCTGGATGCTTCCAAAGCATACAGTCTTGCATGAAAACAGTCCCTTCAGCCTCTGTGCCCTCTCCTCATCAAGTCCTCAAACCAGGCCAGGTGCCACGGTAAGGAGCAGATGCTGGGCTTCTCCCCGGGCGTCCTGGTCTCACACAAATCACATAACCACACAGCCCCACTCTCCTTTCTGTGTCCCTCCCTCTCCCACCAAAGGCCACTTGGTATATCAGTCATACAAATTCCCAAAGGATGCAACAAATAACCCAACTAAATCTCAGGCAAGCACTTTGAGGACCCTTGCTGTCCCTGGGGCTCCTGGCCATTTCCTAACAGCAGAGCAGGAGGGAGCTCTCTGCTCTCATGAGAGAAAAGGGGTTCCTGACTTGCTTAGCTGGAGGGTAAATGAAGAGAACATGACATCAGAGAGTTTTGAACGCTGCCTCTTTCCAGATGCCGTCCCCAAACATTCCAAATGATGATTTGTTGAAATTCAAAAGGTCTTGAAGTCATTTGAGAGCGAGGGTTTCCAACATTACTACACATTTCACAACAACAATGAGAACGCGTAGAACTCATGCTCTGCTCTTACACGGAGTGGAGTCTCATCATCCCCATCTTAATAGACAAGTCACCGAGGTCCAGGGAGGTTAGATGGGTGAATCAGGGCACACGATGAGAAAGTGTCAAATCCGGTTTGAGCACAGGCAATCTGAAAGAGAGCCTGCGTTTTTAGCTATTTTATTGCCCTGTCTCACAGAAGGAGCCAAGCTCCAGGGAGCCTGAGGCCCAGAGTGTAGGAGGAGCAGGATGAGCAAGACTCCGAAGCTCACAGTCATCTGAGGCCCGCCTGCATACACCCCCTCACCCGGAAGAGAGAAGATCACACGCGAAAGCATGGGTCGGGCATTCCCTGAGGCCCTAGGACACTGACCTTCTCAGAAGAATAAAAGGGTTTGAGTCTGTCCAGCCCAACCTCCACCTGAAAATCTAGCAGACAACTGGACAAGCAGGCTTCATTGGATTTAAGGCTCATGTGGTTTGGGCTCTTAAAAGAAGTTGGAAGCAGAAGAGCTTCACTCAGACTCCTGGGAAGAGCTATGCTCAGGGGACAGTGACTAAGAGCATGCCCAATGCAGCACATGTTTCTGCAGCGTGGTGATGCATCATTACGTCTTTCCACTCAAGAGTGAGTCATTCGTGACTGGGAGTGGGGAGGAAGGAACAGCAAGCAGGGGAAGGAACATGAACCAGTGGCATCCGATGGCTTCTATTCGTGCAAACACCATTTCTCCCAGAAGGGAAATCAAAGAATGTTTATAAAACTAATTTGTTCTCTCCTTTCCTTCCAAGATACTCTGCAGTTTAAGAAGGCACAGGGCGTTTCGAGAAGAGGGAACACCCCGTACAGAGGCTTGGATTCGGGAATGTCGAGCGAGGCCACATTGGAAGCATGGCGGGGGTCTGGTGAGGTTGGTGGAGGCTGACGGGTCGGAACCCCGAACGGGAGGCGAGGATGCTTGCTCTACCTATATGCGTGTGAGATGTGTTACCCATTTCCGAGCAGGAAACGGATCTTCCAGACTCTGTCCTGACCAAATGAATGCTGTTCATTAATGGAATCACTCCAATTCAATTGTATTTATTTTTTAAAAAGATTTTATTTATTTATTTATTTATTTATTTATTTATTTATTTGAGAGAGAGAGAATGAATGAACCAGGGGAGGGCCAGAGAAGCAGACTCCCTGCTGAGCAAGGAGCCCAACTCCGGACTAGATCCCAACACCCCGGGATCATGACCTGAGCCGAAGGCAGATGCTTCACCGACTGAGCCACCCAGGCGCCCTCCTATTTTACATAATAGTCATATATTGTGCCCCAAACTCTATGTTACATTTAACATAGGAGTTGCTAATGCCCACTATTGAAGGCCTTTCCTGAGAAAGTTCCCGTCCTTTGAAAAGCTGATACCTCCTCAAAGTCCTAAAAATCCCCAGGTGAAACAGTCAAACTGGCCAATACAAATCGATTGTAGGCAGAACTACAAAGGCGTATGTTATGAACTGTACTATTTCCCACCCCCCCAAGTTCTTACGTGGGGAGTCCTAACCCCCAGTACCTCAGAATGTGTATTTAGAAACGGGGTCTTTAAAGAGGTAATTGAGTCAAAAAGCAGTCAGTAGGGTGGGCCTCATCCCATAGGACTGGTGTTCCTCATACAGGGAGGAGATTGGGCCACAGACACAGAAGGAAGACCACGTGAGGACCCAGGGAGAAGGCTGCATCTGCAAGCCCAGGAGAGCGGCCTCAGGAGACACCGACCCAGCCTCGTTAATAATGGACTTGATAGAGGAAGGTGGCCAGGTGCCCTTGTCCCTATGTTCTCTCATCAAAAATAATCACGAGGCTGTGGAAGGAGGTGGGAAAGAAGCCCAAGAAGACCCCGTGGGCAGCAAGGAGTCCTCTGGAGGACACCAGGACACTGCTGGATGTGGGGCTGAGAGGCCTTTGTGGGGTCAGTGCTGGTCTTGCCCCACAGGCCCTGCCAAGAGCGTCACATATTCCGAGGGGAAGAGGCACTGGGTCCCTGGAAGGACCACCCTTCACGTCCAGAAAGCCCCGGCGAACCCCGGCAGAACAGCACTTAGCCAGGGGATGGTGGGCTTCCTGCACACCCCTTGGCCACTGTGGTGTGGCCCCCTGCCCCCATCTAAAACAGACGCTAACGCAGGGAAGAAGCCCCACGGGTCAGAAGGCTCTGGAGGGTCAAGGCTTGTTCTGGAGGTCACTCCATTTAACCCTTCCCTTCTGCCTTTCTCTTTGCTTCTCGCGGAAGCCCACCTAATGGTGATTCTTTTCTCAAACGCGTCCTGCCTTTTGGGTTTGGAGGCACCCGCCCCGAAGCCAGCGGTGGCGATGGGATTAACGGGGCCAGGAGGCTTTCGACCCCCAACCTCTGTGGGCTTTTCTGTGGGCTTTCTCGCTCTCTCCCAGCAAGCCCCGCGTCTGTGGGACGGGCCGCGTCTTTAACATGCATGCATTTGAAAAGAGCAGATGAAAGCCACTTCTCTGAGCCGGCCTAATTGGACAGAATTGCGGTGGCGAGGTAAGGGGTGGGCCTCATCAGTGAGAGGGGGCCCGAGCACAGAAGGGAGGGCCGTTCTAGAAGGACACTGGCTCTTTTTGATGAAAACGTGGGCCTCCCTACAGTCATTCCTCTTCAGCTGCTGCCTCGCAGATGGACCCTTTAATTGAATTTTCCTACGGGCCTGGGGGAGGGAGCCATTTCAGGCCCGGAGAGCAATTGAAGTGAATCGAATAGCTTCAGTATCTTTTATCAGGAGCCGAAGGGGCAGGTGGGGTGTTTGTTGGGCTTGGTGCTTCTGTCCTCTGCCTACCATACTCGTCTCTTCAATTCACCTGATTTCCACCCCCCACTTTTAAAAAATCCCCATGCCACGTTCTGGCCTTCGCCACCAGGGTAAACTTGGAGGAAGGTGAGTGAGACACACAGGGGCTTGTGTGATACCACCGGATTCAGCAACACTTGCCTAGGCCTGTGTTCTGCTCCGAAGGAGACCGTGACAAGTTCCACGTGTGCCTTCTGAGAACGTAGCCTCAATCGGCGGGGAATGCTCTTAAAAGAAGAGCAAAAAGTAAACCAAAACACAGACCAGATCAACAAAGCCACTTGAAGAATAATGAAAGCCAGCATGAAGTTCTCAACGGAATAGGTGAGAGCCGGAAGTGTGTGGGCAGGGCAACTGGAAGGCGTCCCTGGAGCTCAGAGGCCTTGTGGGACCTTTGATTTGGACAATAGCCTGTAGGTTGGCTGGTGGGAAAAAAAAAAAAAAATGCACGTCTAGAAGGCAGTGCACCTCTCTGCCCAGGGAACACTCAGAAGAAAAGAAGAAAAAGAAGCCCCAGTTCTCCTGCCCTTGGGAAAACAGGGAGCTGTGTCTGTGGTCAGGATTCTGCTGGGTGGGCCTCAGGTGTTAGAGTTTCGAGAGTGATTCTCAGCAATGCCGTGAGGAAGCCTGGCTGTCTTCCCATCCACACCTTTGGTCATCTGTATAGACCTTCCTGAGGCGGGGTATTGGGCGATGGAGAGGGAAAAAAAAAAAAGTGTGTTATCACAACAATCTTGCATTGGTTCGGTCGTTCCTCAGTGTTTGCTAAGTCTGCTGACCCTATTTCTGACTGTTTGTTGAAGTCCAAAGATACGAAGTCAAATATCACATGGCCCTTGAGGCTTGGGGGGC
The DNA here is from genome assembly GCF_009762305.2 of Zalophus californianus. Lineage (NCBI taxonomy): Eukaryota > Metazoa > Chordata > Mammalia > Carnivora > Otariidae > Zalophus > Zalophus californianus. The sequence continues at coordinate 133,809,499 of NC_045601.1, forward strand.
AGGGCCGTGCACTGTGTAGGCACGCTGAATTCTGTTAAGGAGTATTTTGTGGCAAGAAGTGTTCATTGTGGGGCAAAGAGGAATTATAGGGTATAGCAGGTGAGGGAGGAGCATCAGCTGTCTCTGTGTGGTAGAAATCCCCGGATACAAACATTCTAAACAAAGGGGAAGGCTCTAAGTTCTTCATGTTGGCCCTTCATGGCGGCCACATGAGGGAGGTAAGGTGGCCCTCCTCGGCATAGCAGTCATTCTCTGATGCTCAGGGGGTGGTGGCTGAAGCTGTTGGGGGAGACGGGGTGGTGACCGAAGCTGCTGGGGCAGATGACCTGGAGAAAAGAGACCAGTGCTGTGTTTTGAGAGAGGGTGGTTTGGATGGAAATAGATAGAAGGCTACTCTGGGAAGCTCGCTACCGGCAAAGACACAGAGGGGCAGTGAGAATGGATGTGGGGAGAGCAGATCGCCTACGTGGGCAGAAGGATCGTGTCCATAAGGAATGAGCGGATGTTTAGGCAGGTGAAGTAGAAGCATGGAGGCAGATCCTCACCCGCATGAGGAATTTAGCTACTCCTTAAGAAAGAAAAAAAAAAAGAAAGAAAGAAAGAAAGAAAGAAAGAAAGAAAACAAAAGCAAGTACATTAACTTTTATCAAGTTCCCACTACAGCCAGATACCTTCGTTTTGATTATTTATCCTTCTCAACATTGCCTACACGGTCATCATGGAATCCTTATGTAACTATCACGAAGTAGTCACTATTCTCCATGGTGGGGGGGCGGGAATCAAGGTTCCAACAGTATGTGTCACGCACCTAGGGTGGCACAGTGTGTGGATGGAGCTGAGAGTCACACACCATCTTCTGTGGCACAGCTGCCTCCCAGGACAGGGAGCAGAATGGGGTCATGGCTCCCATCCTCCTGAACACTCCCTCAGGCGATCTAGGAATTGTTTTTTCAATCCTCAAGACCTGTCTCAGCAAAAGCTGGCTCAAGTTCCCTGCTGAGAACTACCCAGGGGGCCCTGGAGAGGCCATCCCGACCCATGGTACCAACCACACTGTGGCACGCAAGTGCCTGGGTACATGGGCACCAGGAGAAAGGTGGGTGAAGCCTTCCAGATAGCCTTTGGGTCACTATTTTAACCAACAGGACTCAGGTCAGGCAAACCTGGAAGAACAGCCAGTCCTCATCTCTTGCTAAAGATGGGTTCCATGTAAGTGTCTATCCGGGTTAGGCACTTCACATTCATTATTTCAGTTAACTTGTCACACCAACCCTTGAGGGTGAGAGTGATCCCTCTTGTCTGGCACGTGAGGAAATGGCAGCTCTGAGAAGGGGTTGAGCTAGGTGTCAAAAGCCAGTTTGGTTCCCACGATGGTGCTCATGCCCCTCTCCAGTGAGGCTCTTCCAGCCGCCATGCCCGCCAGAGTCTTAGGGTTCAGACTCAGTAAGTGTCTTTCTTGAGATCAGCCCATTCCCCTCCTAACCCCCCCCCCACAACTGGCTTCCCCCTGCTAGTCACATACCTTGCCTCCTCTATTTAAAAAACCTTCAGCGAGGGCAAGGATTCATGAGGAGTACACGTGCTAATGGGAGAAGCAGCTTTGGTTGGCCAGATTCTGGTGTGTGTGGGCTCCCAGGGATCCAGTTCCTCCCTCACCCCCAGGGACCACCTACCCAGGATCACAGACTCAGCCCTCATGTGGCAACGCTTGGAAACAGAGGACTGATGATAAAGTAAGCTACCATTTGTTGCCAGCCACTGTGCCCAGAACTTCACATGTAGAGGGGGACAAGATTTCAAAGCAGTTTCTCAACCTCGGCGCTACTGGCATTTTGTGCTAGATCCTTCTTTCTTGTGGGGCGGTCCTGTGCGTTGTAAGATGCTCAGCGGCACCTCTGGCCTCTGACCACGGGAGGCCAGTAGCATCCCTCACATTTGTGACAACCAAAAATGTCTCTGGACGTTGCCAAGTGTCCCCGGGGTGACAAAATCGCCCCCAGTTCAGGAGCACCGTTTCAAAGTGTAAACGGCCGCGCCTCTAAATTGATAGCATGGGACCACGTGCCTCTAGTTCAGACCTAGCACGGAGTCTGAAGGCACACCCTGTCAGCTTTGACACAGGTCACCCCAAGCTGTTCTGCTCATCTGCCTGGAATTCTGGAGGACAGGGTCACGCCTGCAAGGTGACCCTCCATAGGGCCAACAAATAACAATATTATTGAGTCCCACTAACGAAGCACCCAAAACCAGAATCAATAGCTCCCAAACCCCTGGGCCTCGGGTTCTCTGGGCTGATTTGCTTGGGAATAGGTGCTGGTAGACAGAAAACCCTGGAAGAACTCTTTGTCCAAGGTTACCTGGCCACAAATGGGATGTGCGGTGTTGCAAAGTGATTCAGTGTCTCTACGTTCAGTTTTCTTGTCTGTAAAGTCAGGATGGGTTCTCAGGAGTGCTAGACAGAATGCTAAACACGCAGCTCCCACTCCTGCGTGGGTACATAGTAGTCTCACTATGTCTAAATTGCCTTCGCCCTCACTTTTATCTCACAAGACAAAGATAGGATTTTATGTGGAGTAAAACCGGTGAGGGGCGTACGACGGATTCCATCAAGGAGAGCCCGTGTTATGAACGGGTGGTTGTATTTCCTTCCAAGCATGACGTTCGGGCTTGGCATAATCCAGCGCCTTTGTGAATCTCCAAGTAATCTCTCTTTGACCGTGTGCACAGACCTGTTGGATCAAAACAGCCGGCGGAGCCTTCCCGAGAAAAGGTGTGGGCCCCTCTGCAGGTGTCTGCTGTCCGATAAGCTTGTCAGCAGAGGCTTTTCTGCGCCTGGCTCGTCTGTCAGATGTACAGGTGTGCCTGGGCTCAGCTTACAGTACCGAGTCAGGGCTGTGATTGCCAGCACGGACAAGTTTCCCCCAGGGATGGAAGCTTTTATCACCCCGAGTAACAACCCACGGAGGCCTGGAACCCACAGAGGTGGACAAATAGGTTGCCCTCAGCCCTGCATCTGAAAACCAAGAGCCGATGCTCCCAAAGAGATTGAATTGCTGGATTCGCTGCAGAACCAGGTCGGGGCAGCTCTTGGTAAAGCTGCAGGTCATGGAGTGAAAAGGACCAGGGAGGTCGCTGGTAGCTCCCCAGTAGGCTTTCGTGTCTTCAAAGGGATGACTGAAGAAAGCCTCGCTCACAGCAGCGCTGCAACTCCAGGCTTGGGCAGCCTCTGTTCTTCTAGTCATCTTGGTCAGGCTTGCATTTCCCTGAATATCTTCAGAGACAGAGAGAGGGAGAGGGAGGGAAAGAGAGAAGGAATGGAATGAGGGAAGGGGATGCCCAAACCTGAAACTCCTTCTAATATTTGCAAGTCAAGGAATCGTTTTGACGGAGAGGGATGGTAAACAATCTGGGCAAAATGGAATTTGAGGGGTGATTCAGATTTCTCTTATCTCCTTCCTTGTTCTCTCTCCAAGCCAGCGAGGCCCTCCGGAAATGGCTAGAAAGTGTTCTGCATGTAGCAGCTTGCTTCTGCCGTGGTCCGTGGCGGGGGGAGCGCAGAGCTGTTGAGGCACTCTCCCCAAGAGCCTCAGAGCAAGCACCTCAGAACCAGCCTGCCGTCCCCAGCTGGCCTTGGGGGCCTTGCTCTGCGAAGCTTGTGAAAATTGCATAATTTGAACATAGACTCAGCTGGGATAATGAGTACAAACTTCAGACAAGCATGTGACAAAACCACTCACACCACAGAACAATGCCTGGGACAGTGGATTGGTGAAGCACGTCAAAATGCAAGGGTGGAAAATAAAAACTGTGGAGCTCCGCAAGCAAACAGTGAAGCTCTCCAGAACTCAGCCGGGTATCATGTAACGATAAAAAGCATAGACTCCAGAGTCAGCCCTGGTTTCGAATCCTAGCTAGCTCATGAGCTGTGCGAGAGCTCCGTCAGGTTCTTCCCCGTTCTGGTCCTCCAGCTCTGCATCGGTCAAACGATATCTGTGGTCGGCTGTAAGAAGCTGCCACAAATCTGGTAGCTGAGACCCACAGGAAGGTATTCTCTCGAAGTTCTGGAGGCTAGAAATCTAAGATCAAGGCACCAGCAGGCCATGCTCCCTCTGAGGCTCTGGGGGAAGATCCTTCCTTGTCTTCCAACTTCTGGTGTTTGCCAGAAATCCTTGGTGTTCCTTGGCTCATGGACGCGTTACTCCAGCTTCTACCTCTGTCCTCATGTGGCGCTCTCTCTATGTCTGTATCCTCATTTCCTCTTCTTATAAGGACACCAGCCATTGGATTTAGGGCCTGCTCGAATCCAGTATGATCTCTGCTTAACGAACTACCTCTGCAAAGACCCTCTTTCCAAATAAGGTCACATTCACGGATACTTGAGATTAGGACTCCACCATGTCTTTTTGGGAGACAAAATTCAACCCACAACAGTACCCCATGAGTCTGCTGGGGGGACTAAATGGGCAAATGTGAGAAGAACGTCGACCAGCACCTGGCACAGAGTAGCACGAACTATCAGTAATATAATTTCAAAACTTTACAACCAGCTAATGATGGCGGGTGTTATTGTTCTTCTTTGACGGAAGAGAAAACCTGAAATGGAGGTTCGGGGAATAGGCCTAAAGCCATAGCTTCAAGTTAGTGGCGGAGTGGGAGTGAGTGAGTGTGTTTCTTCCTCTAGTCCTCTGCTTGGTTTTCTAACCTAATCTAGTTCCTTTGTCCTTACCCTTTTCTACTGTAATTTAGTTCCTTTTATCCTTATAGGTTCTTTCCTTGTAAGATTCACTCTCCAACCCTTGGAGTTTTCTACTTGACCCCTCAAAGCTGATTCACTACTTTAGAATCCCAAACTAAAAAGCACCCAGCTAGCGTAGTAGTGATTCCTACATTCAGCAGAGAGGTTTTAAGCCCTTAACTGTGCCAAGTACGATGCTAGATTTAAGGACACCAAAGTAGATTGTGACGCTGACGTTCCTTTATGTCAAGAGTTGGCAGATGATGTATCTCCAGAATTCGCCGTTTATAAACAAATTTACAACATGCAGACACTGTCCTAAGTGCTTTAACAAATATTAACGCATGCGATCCCCCTAATAACTCTGTGCAGGAGGTACTGGTTTATTCCCATTTTACAGATTAGAATACTAAGGCATAGAAAAGCTGAGATCATAGAGGTGGAATGTGCCAGAATGTTCCAGAACTGGGACTTGACCTGGGTAGTCTGCCTTAGGGACCCAGAATCTGTGCTTTTATGTGGTGTATCCCACATGGAGTGGATCCCTTGGACATTAAGGTTATTTTTAATATTTTAGCATTAGATACAATGCTGCAATAAACATTCTTAAGCTCAATCTTTGTGCACATCTTGAACTATTTCTTTGTAGGAGACTCTCGCTGTGCCCAAGAGTAGGCGTGTTATTAAGGCTTTGGTACATAACATCAAATTGCAAGAAGGAGGAAAGGAGTTCTCGGGAAGTGAAAATGTGATAAGCAAAAGCATGAAATGGAAAAGCATGGGGGTATATCTGGAAAATAGCAAACACTCCAATCTGAATGGAATGGAAAGTGCCTAAAGATGGGAAATTGAAGAGCTGCCTCTAAAGCGGTCTGGAGCCAGCTTGTGGAGGGCGTTGGATGCCACAGCACAGAATTTGGATTTTGTCAGCAGCACTCAGAAACCAGCATACGTTTTTGAACTGGGGAGTGAAATGATCAGATTCTGTCTCAAATCATCCCAAGGAAAATTTCCTCTGTCTCCTGAAAGAGAAGTCTTTCATCACAATTGCTTTAGTGCAGATGGATTGGGGCAAGGGGTGGGGTGGGGGTGGCGGGCAGTGTATATTTTATTTATTTATTTATTTTTTTAACACGGTGCGTTCTTGAAATCATCTACTTTAACATCCAGGAATATCAGGGTGTAATAAAATATATTAATGATATACAATAATTATAATTATATTTTATATTTATATAATGTAATATAATTGTAAAATATATATAATGTACTGTTATATATTATATAAGATAGAATGTGTTAATGCATGATAATGTATTATGATATGTTAATATTATATCATAACATAAAAAATAATATAAAGGATAACCACTCATCTGACTCTGGAGTTTATCATCCTGATGCTTTTTTTTTTTAATTACTATTTACTAAGCATGTAAGTTCTATGAGCAATAGATAATGAGCAATAGGTAGAGAATTGCCTGTTTTTTTATTTTTTGCAAATTACCTATTTTAAAATTTTGTATAAATGGAATCATACTGCATGCATTTTACTGTAATTTGATTCTTCATTCACTGTCAGGTTTTTTATATTTGTCCTTATCAATACAAGTGGTTGTAGGTCATCTATTTTTGTTACTGTTGCGGAGCATTATATTGCAGGGATATACCCCGATTCATTTTTTTCCCTTCTTAACAGACATTTAGATTGTTCTGAATTTTTTTTTTGTTTTGTTTTCCAAACAACACAGTCCTGACATTCTTCATGTCTTCTCGTGTACCTTGCCAAGTGGAAAGCCTTTCTCAATCAGGGTTCCTCCTCTGAACCACAGAACACAGAAGATAATTGCAATGACTATTTTCTCAAGTTCCCATGGATGGTATGTAACTAGCGCCATTCTAGATGCATTAAATGAGAAGTTAATTCATTTCACACAATGATGCCTCAGGACATTAGGGCTTAATTCTCTGCATAAATGGTTGAAGACTACTGGGATCTATCTTAGGAGGGGAATTGCTGCTGGGTTCGTACAATTTCAATTTCACTTGATGATGCCAAATTGCTCTTCAAAGTGGTTGTACCAATTTATACTCACACCAACAATGTAAGGGATCCGCTGCGCCATGCCGCCTCCAACAAATCGTACAGTTGGGTTTTTTTTTTATGTTTTCATGCTGAAGGGAGCACAATAGTATCTCAGTGTTTCAAACTTGCACTTCCATGATTCCTTGTAAGGAGAAGTTTTCTTTTTTTCATATTTTCTGGACTATTTGGGTTTTTCCCTTTGTGGATTTCCTGTCGCCATCCTTGGTCTACCCATTTCTAAGAGATTGTCTTTTTTCTGTCAATTTGTAGGCACTCTTCACATATTCTGATAGTAATCCTTTGCTGAGGGGCGCCTGGGTGGCTCGGTCATTAAGCGTCTGCCTTCGGCTCAGGTCGTGATCCCGGGGTCCTGGGATGGAGCCCCGCATCGGGTCTCTGCTCAGCGGGAGGCCTGCTTCTCCCTCTCCCACTCCCCCGCTTGTGTTCCCTCTCTCGCTGTCTCTCTCTGTCAAATAAATGAATAAAATCTTAAAAAAAAAAAAAAAAAGTAATCCTTTGCTGGTGATATGCATTGTGGCAAGTATTAATGAGGGTAAATACTTTATGGTGAATTTAAGAGGTTCTGAGTCCTGTTTTAAGGTTAATGGCTGGGAAAAAAGAGGTTTCCCGGAGGGATGGCCAACATGTGAGTTACAATTCATTCATTCAATAGGTAAATATCACCAGTCTTCTATGGATTAGACTCGTCGGGGGTGGGGTGTGGAGGGAAGGTCTGAGGAGAGAGAAATAAACAAGACAGACCTCTGCCTTTCAGGGATTTGCAATCTTGAGGAAGAAACAGACAAGTAAACATTTCAATTCTATTACAACCCCATCGGCACCCTCATGGTTCGCCAAATCGCCTTACTTATCTTACCATCAGTGTTGCCACTTTAGGGGGAAAAGGATCAAATGTTTCTGCTGGTCAGTATCACCTGATTGTGTGAAGAAGTGCCTGGAGAAAGCATCTCTCCTGAGTAGCAGGTCCCGTTTACTGGTGCGGTGCCGCACGGTCGGTTCAGGGGTGTGGCCGGTTCAGGGGTGTGGCCGTACCCGGCATCCTCCAGGGCTAACACACCTGGCAGGACCAAAGACCTCCTTAAAATTACATTCTCTTAAGTACCTATGTGTTCTTTGTTCCCTCTCACCTCTGTAAACAAGGCTTTTTGCTCCTGTTCCTATCAAGCTGCTCCCTGCAAGTGTGTAGAAAGAATGTCACAACAGCCCTTGTCAGGAACTGCAACGGAGCAAGCCATGACAGCTGGTGGCACGAGGAGCCCGTTCATCCGCTTTTCTCTCTCTGCCAGGCCTCCTTGAATAATGTGAGGTCTCATGTACACAAGAATAATGCTATTGATCTGCCAAGAGTGGGCCCCAAGCTCTGCATGTTTTTTAAATAGCTGGGGGTTGCATGGACGCTGGCTCACTCCTGCACGGTCACCTCATTCTTCCTGGGATCCAAGGAGTACATTTGCACTGGGTTCTAAGTGCAAAGAGCCCCAGAGTCCTTATCAGAACGGGGGTTTCGGTGGGTGCCCTGTCATGTATTACCTGGGTGGCTGCAAGGGAAGTCATTAAGCCTTTCAGAATCTCTTTCCTCCCCTGTAAAACGGAAAGACAATGCCTGCCCTGTTGCGGTCTATATGTATAAAATTACTTTTGAAGTTGATCTGTGAACTCTATCGTGAGAAGCAAATAGGAGGAAATAAAATTATTTGCAAAGAGAGAGCACCACTGAGCTTGACTGTGGAAGGCACAGTTCTTAAGGTGTCCATCTATTGCATCTTGTAGTTTCTGAGCCCTCATCTTTGCAGCCCAACCCAAATGGGGCACAAACTCTTTTCCTTGGACAGCTGATGCACTCAACCCTAATGGGAAGGAATCTAGGAAAACAGAATGCTCTTCAAGTACGTAGAATCATGGACTGTTAGATCCCAAGCAGCCTTCCCATCATCTATGGAATGACCAGATGGGTTAAATCAGTGGCCTCCAAAGGATTTGTTCACCTACTTCTAGCACTAAAGCATTATTCAGCACACCCTCCCTGTACGTGCATATTTATTCATTTATAAACAATCTATGTATTCTACTATGCTAATATATAACGTGCACTATAAAAGTACATACATAATTAGATATTTTAAGGGGCACCTGGGTGGCTCAGTCGGTCAAGCGACTGCCTTCAGCTCAGGTCATGATCCTGGAGTCCCTGGATCCAGTCCCGCATCGGGCTCCCTGTTCAGCAGGGAGTCTGCTTCTCCCTCTGACCCTCCCCCCTCTCATGTGCTCTCTCTCATTCTCGCTCTCTCAAATGAATAAATAAATAAAATCTAAAAAAAAAAATTAGACATTTAAAAAGTACAAAGAAAGTTCTAATATGTTCTTCTTGTACCGCATGGTGGGTCCTTTTGACCACACCATGAAAGTGTATGCATGTAACTTTGGAATCCACTGGACAAATGAGGAGAGCTGAGGCCCAGAGAGACAAAGCAATTTGCTCAAAGCCACACAGCTGGTTGGTGATGGAGCTGACACACCAGCCCGGGATCCCTGCTCCCTGACGACGTGTGTGATCTGGGAGTTCGTCCTATATTGCTAATCACTTCAGTGATTCTCACATTCATCCCACTGTGTTCTTAGTTTATTCTAGATTCTTAGATGCATCGAGAGCTTTTTTTTTTTCTTCTCTAATCACTTCAGTGATTCTCACATTCATCCCACTGTGTTCTTAGTTTATTCTAGATTCTTAGATGCATCGAGAGCTTTTTTTTTTTCTTCTCTTAAAGCTCTTTTCAAAAAATTTTTAATTTCTGTGAGAAGAGACTTGAGAGAGTGGGTATAGATTCCCTTCACATAACAATGTGAGAAATAATAGAGCGGGATTGTATGTCTCAGATGAAAATGCTGTGTTTATGCCTCATTGTAATCCATTCATTGCTTTATGGATCCAAAGTCCCCTTGGGAGTGTCACAAATCCACATAATGTTCCTGAGTGCCGGATTTGGCATTTGGATCTCTGATTTAGCTGTCAGATATGTAAAATCACATGTAGCCAGACAACTCCCCAGGGACTCCACAGCTGCGAACGCTGAAGAGTGCAAGTTATTCCAACAAGGTCGGCATTAATTTACGCACAGATACTGTTCCCCTTGAGCTGCCCTTTTGCCGCCCCATCTAATTTTAAGTGTGGCTCAGAGTGCTCTGCCAGAGTGACTCCGGCAGAATTTTCTTCCCGGGGACTTGTCCAAGCCCGATGGAGGTGACTTTTAAAGGGGTCACATGCCTTTAAAAGAGACAGCAGTTATCCCAGGGAGCCTGATCTTCTGAGGCACCTGCACAGCTCTGCTCACCATGCGCGCCTCTTACCTTCTCGCAGCTTCCCGGGCTCTCCTTCACGCCGTGGCCGAGCTCTAAGAACCCCATGCACCATGCACCCCGTGTACATGGCTGGCTGGCCGGCCCTCCCTCTGGGCCAAATGACAGTTACCTCAGTATCGTCTCCTATGTCCAGATTGGCTCTCATCAGCGGTCAATGAAAGCCGTAAATGCATACTAAAAACATTTTAAAAGAAAAATAAGCTGACAGGTACGTCATCGCTCCCCTCAACACTATTTTACTAAGTGAAAAGCTGACTCAGATGGTCTCTCCGTTGCCTTCCAAATCTGCAGGAGAGAGAATGAGGAGCGTAGCATCAGAAGAACCTGGATTTAAGATCTCCCTCTGCCAGTTAGTCATTGAGGGGCCTTAGCTCAGAACAGGTCAAGACATATTTGCAAAATTGTGCAAGCTATTGGACTTTACTGAGCTCATGTAAAATGGAGATGGCAATAACCGTTTTGCAGGACTGTTGTGTGGCAATTCATGCGTAATAAATATTGTATAAATGAACTATTAAATAGAATTGAATAAGAAATAAGAAATGTCTACATTTTAAGAAATGTCTAGATTTCTTTATTTATTTGAGGGGGGAGGGGCAAAGGGAGAGAGAGAGAGAGAGAGAGTGTCTTTTTTTTTTAAGATTGATTTATTTATTTTGAGCGAGTGAGAATGAGAGAGAGAGAGAGAGTACATGAGAGGGGGGAGGGTCAGAGGGAGAAGCAGGCTCCCCGCCGAGCAGGGAGCCCGATGTGGGACTCGATCCTGGGACTCCAGGATCATGACCTGAGCCGAAGGCAGTCGCTTAACTGACTGAGCCACCCAGGCGCCCGAGAGAGAGAGTGTCTTAAGCAGACTCTGCCCTGAGCCCAAAGTCCAACATGGGGCTTGATCTCATAACCCATGAGATCCTGACCTGAGCTGAAACCAAGAGTCCAACGCTTAACCAACTGCGCCACCCAGGCTCCCTGAAATGTCTACATATTTTCATCAACTAATGCTTTGTGACCCTTAAGAGTGGATAACTCTGCAGCTGGAATTTCCAGGAGGCCTCCCAGCGTGGCACCATTTCCAAGCATGACAATCTGGAGGCCATTGCTGTCCTCTAAGATCCCTGATGAGAATTATGAACTGAAACGCTGATCGACTTCAGGGTGACTGAATGGTCACTGAATCAGGCCCTGCTTGTCCACTGCTTCAAATCCTTCTGGCCTTACCTCTGCCTCCCAGTCACTTCCACCACAACCCGTCCATGCTGGCCTCTCCCCTTCCTCCAGTCACTTCCGCCACGACCTGTCCGTGCTGGCCTCACCCTTTCCTCCAGTCACTTCCTCCACCACCCATCCGTGCTGGCCTCGCCTCTGCCTCCCAGTCACTTCCACAATGACCTGTCCATGCTGGCCTCACCTCTTCCTCTAGTCACTTCCTCCACCACCCATCCATGCTGGTCTCTCCTCTGCCAGCTTCCAGTCACTTCCACCACCACCCGTCCATGCTGGCATCTCCCCTTCCTCCAGTCACTTCCGCCACGACCTGTCCATGCTGGCCTCACCTCTTCCTCTAGTCACTTCCACCATGACTCATCCATGCTGGCCTCACTTCTGCCTCCCAGTCACTTTCACCACGACCCGTCCGTGATGGCCTCACCTCTGCCTCCCAGTCACTTCCACCACAACCCATCCATGCTGGCCTCACCTCTGCCTCCCAGTCACTTCCACCACGACCTGTCCGTGCTGGCCTCACCTCTGCCTCCCAGTCACTTCCACCATGACCCGTCCGTGCTGGCCTCACCTCTGCCTCCCAGTCACTTCCACCATGACCCGTCCATGCAGGTTTCTTGCCGGCACCAGCTCATCGTGCCTCACTTTAGACATGTATCTCATGCCTCTTACATCCATCCCCGGGCTTCCCTGACTTGAGGACGTCTGCTGAGTCTGCTCGGTGCCCACACAGACAACCCGCAAGTGCGGGAGAGTCCGCAGTCCATAGTGGATGGGAGTCGTCCGATGCACGGACTCGGTGCCGGTAGTTCCAAGAGACCTTCCATCAGGCTTCTCACAGGGTCTGGGAAGTAAGCCTCCTCTGGAGGTCCTAGTACCACCTTTGTAGCGAATCTCCCTCCCTCCCTAGGTGGTGCCCCTGTCAGTCCTATTTCCTGGGATTTTTGCTGACGAAGCCACTCACTTGGCATGGCAGTCATTGCTTCGGGCTCAGCTTTGGAGGGAGCTCAGGCTAAGACATCACCATGTGCCCAGCACGGTCTTAAGCTATCTCATTTTATCTCCTAGAGGGGTCAGCAAACTGCAACCTGGGGGCCAAATCCTGCCGGCATGCCTCCTGTTGTGTAAATAAAGTGTTATTGGAACACAGCCAGCCTCATTCACTGACGCATGGGAGGCTCCCGAGCTACACTGACAGAGCTGAGTAGTTGTGACAGAGAGCATGGTCCACACAGCCTTAAATATTTACTATCTGGCCCTTTACTGAAAGAATTGACCAGCCCCTGCTCAAAGTGTGACATGTGGGCCACCTGCATGAGAATCACTGTGTTAAAATGCAGATCCACATCTCTAGCTTTGTCCAAGCTGGGCCACAAAGGACACATCAAAAGAAGCATCTGAAGCATAGACTATGATGGGTCATAAACCCAGCGCCCAGAGAAGCCAGGCAGGGAATGAGGTGAGTAAGTAGGATGAGTCTGCTGTTTTGGCACAGACACAATTTTGTAATATTACAAATGAGCAGGAAGAGCTTTCTATTCTGTAAAGAAAGATGTTGTCGCCCATCGTTCCTGAAATAACTGTTCTCGTCCCTCTTTTGCTTTCTACTTTGATAGAGATATAGATACGGGGAGTCACTTTCTATGAGACAAGAGTGCAGGCTGAACAGCCACCCACACTTGGCCACAGGGCTGGGCAGACAGAGGGATTACCTGGGGAACCCGCCCTGGACACAGGGGGCAGATTCTACTCAGCTATCGCCAGGTGGACACTGTGAACCCCCGGGGTCCTGGATGCCAGACCTCGGGATCTGTTTTTAAAAGAAAACAGACTTTTGAATCTCCCATTTTGAAGGTTGGCCCACATTTCTTTTTATGACTCTATGGATTAAACAAGACGTCAGGCCAGGTTTCATCAAAGAGACACTGATGTATTATTGCTGTCTTTTTTTTAAGATTTTATTTATTTATTTATTTATTTGAGAGAGAGAATGAGCAGGAAGAGTGGCAGATGGAGAGCTCAGACTTCCCGCTGAGCAGGGACTCAATCCCAGCACCTCGAGATCATGATCTGAGCCGAAGGCACACACTTAACCGACTGAGCCATCCAGGCGCCCCTAATGTATTGGGGTTTTTTTGTTTGTTTTTGTTTTCTTTTTTACTTCTGGCTTAGCTGCCATCGAGGTAATAGCATCCAGGGCTGTTATTCAACAACAGGTGGGCCTGGGCACAGTGGTGAAAACGTTGAACTATTTGGCAAATAGATACTGTCCCCAGTCCTCATCTGCACTCGCAGTGTCTCTGCCCCTCCCCAGGACCCAGATGACCTCCTCCATTCAGGGACTGAAAGCCCTCTGGCTCTGAGTCTGCCGTCCCTTCCGATTAGTTGGTGCTTGTGCCCTGTCGGTGAGTAAATACGTTTCCTCTCGTCTGTAATAGTCACAGGTGTGTCCCACCCGTGGCACGAGCTGTCTGATGTTGCCTTTTGCCCTCAGACAGTTGGCTAAGACAAGGCTGGCCATGCTCTGCAATCCACGCTTTCCTTAAATCGACCGGAGTCCCAAGCCTGCACACTTTCTCTTCCTCTCCCTTCTTTGGGAATCCCGTTCTCTTCTCCCACCCTCGGGCTCCCAAGTCCTCCCTAATGCTCCAAAAGAAAAATGGCTCCCCAGATGCCCCCTCTTCACTAGGGAGGAAATAAATCCCACTTGCTGTCTAAGGTGTTGGGCTCAAACCTTAGCTCTGTTACTCACAAGGCACACGGCCATGGGCAAGTCACTTCTCTTTGAACTCAGGTTTTCATCTGTCAATGAGGAATAATGGGCCTAAGCTCAAAGGCCTTCTGAGACTCAAAGTCCCTGGCACACAGTATACAACTTGAGATCATAGAAAATTCAAATTGGGCTCTGCCCCTGGTTCCTGGCACGGAGCTCCTAAAACCCTTGTCGTTTCCTCAGTGATAAGAGCTTTAGAAGCATCTTCTGTTCCACTGAGGTGACTCTGAGTGGGCTTGCAGGTGGCTCCTGACTGGGCGTTGGTCACCAGAAAGACCACACCACGATTAGAAGCTTAGAATTTTCAACCCCATACCCCACCCTCCAGAGAGGGGAATGAATGAGTGAGTGAGTGAATGCCTGTCTACCTGAAGGAGTCTCCAAAAAATCCTAATAATATGGGACCTAAAGAGTTTTCAAGTGGGTGAACATATCCACACAGGGAGGTGACGGACCCCAACTCCACAGGGACAGAAGCTCCTTTGCTTTTTTTTTTGTTCTTTGTTTTTGTTTTTTAAAGATTTTATTTATTTATTTGACAGAGAGCAACACAGCAAGAGAGGGAACACAAGCAGGGGGAGTGGGAGAGGGAGAAGCAGGCTCCCTGTGGAGCAGGGAGCCCGATGTGGGGCTCGATCCCAGGACCCCGAGACCACGACCCGAGCCGAAGGCAGACGCTTAACGACTGAGCCACCCAGGCGCCCCTCGGCAAGCACTTTGTATATCTTCCTTGGGCTGTTCATCTGTATCCAGTATCATATCTTTTAATAAATTGATCACGCAAATAAATGCTTCCCTGAGTTCTGTGAGCTACTCTAGCAAATTAATTGAACCTACGGAGGGGGTCGTGGGAACCTCACCCTTACAGCTGATGGGTTAGAAGCTGAGGTAACAACCTGGGCTTGAGAATGGTATCGGAAGTGGGGTGGGAGCAGTGTTGGGGGACTGGGCCCTGAGCCGGTGGAATCTGAGCCGAACTCCAGGAAGGTAGTGTGAGAATTGCCTTAAATTGTGGCAATTGCAGTTGGTGTCGCAGAGAATTGCTTAGTGTGGGGGGAAAATACCCACACATTTGGTGACCAGAAGTGTCAGAAGTGTGTGTGGTTTGTGGGAGGAGTAAAGACGACATACCGGAGAAAGACTCATGGGAGCAATAAACTATGTTTTTCAAATATGACACCCAACAAACCTGTCTCTTTCCCATTCCGAGTGTCAGCTGAGCCAGGCCCTGTCAATTTCACCTGGCATTAGTTCCTTGAATTAAAGGAAGCAAACTCTAATGATTGCTCCTTCCCTGGACCTCCATGGGAGAGCCAATACCCTTATTTTATAACCATGGCACCAGGTACCTCTCCACTGTACACTCACAGCATTTTTAAACTATGTATGTATTCCTGCAACTCTTTAGTTACTATCTCCTTCTTCCCTAGCCTGTATAAGTTCTGTGAGGATTAGGATCAGGTTTGTTTCTATCACCTTCCCAGTCGTGTAATGCCTGACAGATGAATGAGTGAATGAATGAATGAGTGAATGAATGGATGAGTGAACGAGCAAGTGAATGAGTGAGTGAATGCATGAATGAATGAATGGATGGATGGATGGATGGATGCATGGATGCATGAATGAGTGAATGAATGAGTGAACAAACGAATGAGTGAATGAATACGTGGATGGATGGGTGGTTGGATGGATGGGTGAATGCATGAATCAGTGAGTGAATGAATGAGTGAATGAATGCATGGATAGATGGGTAAATGCATGAATGAGTGAATGAATGCATGGATGGATGGGTGAATGCATGAGTGAATGCATGAATAAGAAAATGCCAAGTGCTAACATCTAGGTAGGGGCAGAAGCTGTTTTCGGATATGGTCTTTCTCAGGACCGTGGTTCTCATGTGGAACTTGGAGAGAAAAGGGGGAAAGTATCTTTACTTCCCTTCTTCTACTTCCTCCATCCCATTCAGCTCCCAGCTTCCTTGCACTTCCATCTCTACTGGTCAATCTGTAGAGATATTTGTGAATGCATTGGCATGCTTCTCTGGAGCTCAGATGTAGGAGGAGCGGGGACAAAGAAGTTACAAAACTGGCTGGGGTCCTGCCCATGCTTCAGCTGTTCGTGGGAGTAGGAAGAGCAGGTCTACCAGGTCCGGTCTATACGGCCTTGGTCTACAAGTCAGGACAAACTGAGAAGACTTTTCCAGATTAATTCTGGAAATTGCACATCAATAGGTCCAATTCACAGACACCCTTCCGAACACAGATAAACAACATACCGTCTGGGTCTCTCTTATTCCTCCACGGGCTGGACCTGCTATTCCAGTCCTCACCCGATGCAGCCTGAGAAGCTCGCACGCCTGGCCCCACCTTCAGGCTCTGACATGACCAGTCATCTTCCCAGGACATAGGAGCAAACATCTTTGCCCATTACCTTCCTGGACTCTCTGTAACTTTGGGATTCCCAAGGCCAAGCCCAGGCAGGAGAAAGTGCCCTATCAAGTAGAGCTCAGTGCATGTACCAGACTATCTAGAACAGTTTATTTACTCATAAATGCTTTATGGAGATATGTCTTTTAAAAGGAAAGAAAGAAAAGGTTGCCCCAATAAATGATTCACCAGTGTTATGAAAGTAAAAAAGAATGGCTTGTATCTCTAAGCCAAGGTTTATGGAAGCCTAAGAACTGCCCCTACCACCCCCACCTCACCCCAACCCAAATACATTTTTACAGAATCAGAATCAGAACAGTTTCTTGAGTCTGAGTGGTCACACCAATTTCTAGAAACCAGCTGTCCAACGGACCACATTACACAGGAACACCATGCTAACCTTGATGTTATATTCACAATTGGAGACAGGATTTTTGTTTTGGTTTATCGATTTACAGGTCTACTATTGCCCTGCTCCAGCACTGATATATAAATGAGGACACAGAGATACAAAACAGGGTCCGGTCCCCTTTAAGTATACATTATCATGTGGTGGAGTGCGCATCACCCCAGAAATGCATAGCAACTCAGGGACAGGACCGAGTCTCACATGGGTAGGATGACCTTAGAGGGCTCAGAGGCGGCGAGTGGCCATTGTTGGGTACACTTCATTCCTGTGGTCCTTGGCTACTGGATTCCAACCAAGGTGAACATACAAACATGATGGCCCATCAAATCTCCAGAGCCCCTTCCCATACCCAGCACAAAACCCAAAGTTAAGTGTAATCTGTGGTCGTGTGACTACTGATGAGCATAAGCCAAAGAACCTCTTTAATATATACCTTTACAGTACCATACAGGCATTAACATAGTAATTATAATGACTTACAGAAATCTTATAAAAACCTGTGACCACCTCTCTGTTCTATATTTTCCTCATCTATAAAATAAGGAAGTTGAACTAGATAGACTCTATCATCTCTCAGAGCCACGAACTAGGGATCCTTTTCTTTCGATAATAAAAATAACATGGATTCTCATTGCAAAATAGTTAAAACAATACAGAAAAGTAAAGAGCAAAATTCTTCCAAGAGCCCACCATCTGGAAATAGCCACTATTAACTTTTAGATGTGTATTCTTTGAGCTGCTTTTGCCAAAAGTTGTTCCCCCATTTTACAAAAAGGTGATCGTTAACCTTTCAAATGTGTCATGGATGTCTGTCCAGGTCAGTGTAGATATGGCTACATTTTTTTCAATCACTGCACAGCTTTCTACTTTAGCACATTCATTGTTTTTAATTTTCATTATTAAAAATAAGACATCGATGATATCGTTTGATACATGCCTTTGTACACTTGTCCCCTTATTCCTTTAGGATTTATTTTTAGAAATGGAATTTCTGGGCCAAAAAATATGCACAGCCGAATGCAGTGCTCGAACTCACAACCCTGAGATCAAGACCAGAGCTGAGTGCAAGAGTCGGACACTCAACTGACTGAGCCACCCAGGCGCCCCAAAATACATGTATTTTTGATGCAAGATGACACACTGCCCTACAGCAAGGCTGCACAACTTTCCATCCCTGCAGCTGAGCCTGAGCATGACTATACCCCACACCTCATTCCAGATGTCACCATTCTTCTTTATCATTGCCAATGACGTGGTTGGAAAATAGGAACCTTTGTTTTTGTAGCTGACTCTTATAACTCAAATGTCATTCATTGCCCAATATGATACTGAGCAAAAAGTTGGTATGCATGGGCCCTGTGAATTACCAACTGAGCATCTACTGGAAAGCTCAGAGAGAAACTTGTGGTTTAATTATAAAAAAAAAAGTATAGGGTATTGTCCTATATATTTTTTTCTTAGCCTTCTACCTAATTGGGTTTTAGTCTCATCTTTTTTTCCCCCCCTTAGCATCTGCTCTTGATGTCAGTGGTGGTGGTGGTGTGTGTGTTTGGGTGGGGAAGGGCCGAGGGGTTGATAACCACTTTCAATTTTTTTCTTACTACATGCATTATATATGTTGCCTTCAATTCTAAGACAGAGAATGAATGGGTAGATGAATAAATCAATAAGATATGCCTGTCAGTGGTTGCTGGTGACAGTGGCCCAATGATGCAATCATGCCAGGGAGCCCCATCCCCCGCTTTTACAACCTGGAGGTAGCATCACCCCTTGGGTCCTCCTTTATCATAGGAAGATCATAAATATAGGAGGGTTTGGTGGGTATTCAACAGGCCCTTATCCAGCTATACGGCCCACAAGGGAGAGTTTCTACACTTATATGCATAGATTCCAGATGATTCTGGAAGAAACAATGAAAAGGTCCTAGGGATTGTTGAGATGGAGGTAAGTAAGCGTGGTCATGGGGCCTAAGGAGGGGTACTCCAGAACAAAATTGTGGACACTGAAAGAAGTGTCCCGGATAGGTGCAAAACTATAGTTTCTGGGCTCTTTAATAGAACACTATGCAGAAGGGAACACTTTTTGGTGAAACTAAGGTGTGTGTCCATTAAAGGTCTCCATAACAACTCCAGGGCAACCTGACCTGGATGAATTATTAATAAACGGATTCAGTAGGGTATCCATGAAGTAGAGCTCTCCCCATCATTGGAAGTATTCAAATATCCTGCAGACGAAGCAGGATAATACAGAATCTGGCAGGATTCCTGCAGAAGAGCTCACGGCCTGACGTGACGGGAGGCCCACGGTGTTTCCCATGACCTTAGAATCTGTCACTATCGGATCAGTCAATCCAGCTCAGCAACTAAGTGGGAAAAAAAAAAAAGAGTCAAACTGATTGTTTTACTTTTTTTAAGAACTGATTATTCATCTCGGACAAAAATGTTGATCCCATTTTGCATGTGGAAATAGTCGATGAGAAGAATTGTTCTTGCTGGCCTCAGCCCAGGGAGACAAAAATTAAATCTGACACTGCTGCAGAGGCAGGCATGTGGGAGAAGGTGAATGAATCACTAAAATCCTTAGAGTTGTTCTCTCTGGTTCCTCAGCGTTTTGCAATCTGGTGGCTGTGGCAGAGTGGTGTTAATTATTGACAATTCAATAAACATTAAACAAACATTTGTCATTGTTGGTAACTTGATGGTGCAAAGTGGCCAAGTGATTCCCTCCGACCAGGGGACTCGTGAGAGATATTGGATGATGGGGTGGCTGTAAAAAGCAGCCCTGATAGCAAGTCTGGGGTGGATACTATTGCCTTTGGACTCTCAACCCGAACTAGAAAAAAGCGGAAGCTAGCTGAAATTATCCCCGTGACCTGCCCTGCGTGGGAGAGATTTACAAGTGAAAGCGTTCCCTGCAAATGCAAACCCAGTGTTCATAACTGAGAACCAGGTGAAGGTCACAAAAACTGTCTCTTTATACACTGTCTCTTTTATATTGGGGGTAATCTTGGAGAAAATGCAAGGGATAACACAAAAAGCAAAGCAGGAAGTTCAAAGTGTAGGGGAAAACATTAAAACTGGAGTCAAGAGACAAAGATTAGGGAAATGTGACATAGAGAGGAAAAACCCAGGGAAGAAATTTTCCATCCTTAGAGTTTTGCAGACTCTTGCCTAGTGAAGGTGAAGCTCAAACTTCTGGAGAAAATGTGGAATGATGAGGAGTTTGACCAACCCTTGATGAATGCAAGGGAATTCTCTAATCGTATGAGACAAAGGGGGCAAGCTTTGGAGCTGGGACTCGATTTTGACAAGTGGAAGGAAGTCCTGGGAAAATGACCACGACTGAATTTCTGGGATTAAGAAGGAGGGATGTGACAGAAAGCTCTCCAAGATTTATTAAATTCACAAAACCACATCTATCTCTACTGTTCTTCGTGGTATGAATAATGTTGTTTGAAGTGACAAGGAATATATATATATATATATACATATTTTTTAAAGATTTTATTTATTTATTTGACAGAGAGAGACACAGTGAAAGAGAGAACACAAGCAGGGGCAGTGGGAGAAGGAGAAGCAGACTCCCGCAGAGCGGGGAGCCCGATGTGGGGCTCAATTCCAGGACCTTGGGATCATGACCTGAGCCGAAGGAAGATGCTTAACGACTGAGCCGCCCAGGCGCCCCTCCGACACGGAATATATTTTTAAGGATTATAAAATGTGAAACAAGAAAATGAAGGACTTGGAAGCCTAGGTGGTATTTTCATTGTTCCTTCATGTCACTAGCTGGGATTTAAGAGGAGAGAGGGAAGTTTGGGAGATGAGCAGCTGGTTCTGCAGATAGTATTGCAGGTGGGATCTAGATTGCTGGACCATGGTTTAAGATGCAAAAATGATTGGTGGCGCCTGGGTGGCTCAGTTGTTAAGCGTCTGCCTTCGGCTCAGGTCATGGTCCCAGGGTCCTGGGATCGAGCCCCACATCGGGCTCCCTGCTCCGTGGGAAGCCTGCTTCTCCCTCTCCCACTCCCCCTGCTTGTGTTCCCTCTCTCGTTGTGTCTCTCTCTGTCAAATAAATAAACAAAATCTTAAAAAAAAAAAGATGCAAAAATGATGAACTCTTGGCTGAGGATAGACTACATTTCATGAGAACAGGAAATAAAGAATTTGCCCAGAGACTCATTGACCCAATCAAGAGTATTTTAATAACTCAAGACTGGCAAAATGTTGATTATTTTCTAGGGCAGACACAGAAATATGCTGATTACCTCGAAGAAGGGACGCTTGGCTCAGCTACAAGAAGGTGATCAGAGACAGCCCCCAGATGTTAACTCCTTCAGGTTCACCTCAGTTTTTAAGCCAAGGCCATGCCCTTTTCAGGGTGGCCTCAGCCAATGATTAAGCAAGAATGGTCCAAGAGCTCAGCCATTTAAACCCAATGTGGGACTCCTGTAATGGGTAGTCTTCACTTCAGACCTCTCCATCGGGCTGGTGGAGACTCTCTCAGATGTGCACGGGTCGGACAGTTCCTCGACCCCAATCCCGTTTCTCCTCTTCACAGGTGTGTTGCGTTTCTAACTCCACCTCAGCATTCTCCTCCCAGAGGTGGTTCCAGGAGCAGTCCAAGAAAGCAGACAGTAAGACGGAGTTTGACCACATGCCCGTCAACAGATGAATAGATAAATAAAATGTGGTAGATCCATACACTGGAATATTATTCAGCCGTAAAAAGGAAGGAAATTCTGACACATGTTACGACAGGGATGAACTACGAGATTATCATACTAAATCAAATAAGCCAGTCACTATAGGACAAGTAGTATATGATTCCTTATATGAGGTACCTAGAGGAGTTAAATTCACAAAGACAGAAAGTAGGATGGTGGTTTTCAGGGACTAGGAGGAATGGGTTGTTCTTTGATGGGGACAGATTTTCAGTTTTACAAGGTAAAAAGAGTTTTGGAGATGGATGGTGGTGATGGTTGCATGACAATGTGAATGTACTTAATGCCACTGAAACCATTTACTTAAAATTAGTTACAACGGCAAATTTTGTGTTATGCCTATTTTACTACAGTTAAAAACAAATACTTTTTTTTTTTTTAAGAGATTGGGATTGGGGATTTATCCAGCTATACGGCCCACAGGGAAGAGTTGACTGGCAGTGAGGACCCACCCCATACAGTTTGTGTGTCATGGATCCTCTTTGACACAAAGAGGTAATGAACCTCCTGGCCAAAGTCCAGCTTACAGTAAGTCCCCTGAGCCCAAGAACACTTTAGTAGCCATTTCTCCAATCTCCAAAGGCATCATTGGAATTGCCATATTCAGAAGTTGGGATAATCCCCACTTTAGAACTTTGGTCTGGAGTAAGATCTAGCATAGTATTAAAAATGTGGAAGGGTCTGTAACTGCTCTCCCTTCTTCCTTCAGCCAAGACAGTGAGACAAAAAATAACCATCATCATCACTGTGGGGGAGTGAGAGATTAGTGCCCTTCTTAAAAATCTAGACAGGCAGGGTGGTGGTCCCTAACGTAGCTCTACTCAGTCCATCAGTCTGACCCCTGCAGAGAGTGTTTGGAATGGCCTGCTGAAGAGGCAGCTGAAGTGCCATCTGCAAAGACCCCTCTAGGATGCAGTCTGTGTAGTGAATCATAGAACTCTACATGATGCTATGTCCCCAGTAGGAAAAATATGTGAGCCAAGGGATGCAACCGGGAGTGGCCTACTTGCCATCATTCCCAGTGACCCACGGGGAATCTTTGTGCTTCCTGTCCTTGGAATTCTGGGCTTTTCACGGCTAAAAGGCATGATCTCCAAAGGTCCCATTAAACCACAAGTTAGGACTACTGCTTGGGCACTTTGAACTTCCCAGGGACCAGCTGGTAAGTAGAAGAGTCATCACCTTGGCATGAGTAGTTGACCTTAACCAGCAGGAGGAAATAGAGCTGCCACTACACAATGGAGGTAGAAGGGAACTTGCAGACCCAGGAGATCCACCTGGATGCCTCTTGATCCAGCCTTGTTCAGTGGTGATTGTGAACAGAAGAGCAGCAACTGTGGCTTGACAAAGGGCATGTTTGCCTAGTGCAGAGGAATGTGGTCCGTTGACATCTTCTAGCTGTAAATTCCTTCTGGTATACCAGATGTCACGGTCTTCTCAGGGCGGTCCCACCCACTGACTGAGCCTAAGGGCCCAGCCATTTCAGTCAACATGAGACTCCTCTCAAGACAATCTTAGCCCCGGACCTCCTTGTTGAACTGCGTCAAACTTCGTTGGATCTCCAGCACCATCTGACATTTCCAACGGCCCAATCCTGCCTCCTCCCATGTCCTTCCATGGTTGTCACTCCCCAGGAAAGCCTCTGCTCTCTTAATGTCATCTCAACATCTGCTTCCCAGAGGAGACAACTGACACACCGTGGAAGCCATGTGATGTCCATAAATTTCATTTATCAGTCTCTCTACTTTGGGGTATTTTTGAGCATTTTCACAATAAAAAGGTTTTTTTGTTTGTTTGTTTTTAAGAAAAGAGAATTGAAAAGGGGGAAAAGAACATTTTAAACATTAAGTCTAGATGAGGAGAAATTAAAATGCCCAGATAAATGCATTAAACTAATTGTTGTGAAAATCAGAAGATATAATATAGCAAAAGCAAAGAAGAATGAGTAGTGTCTGCTTATTAATTTATTAATTTTTTACCAGGAAGCAATTGAGCAGGGGAGACAGAAAAAAAAATTGTGATAATCTTAAAAGTCGTATTTTCTGCCAGTCAGCAGTGTGTGAGTAACAAAATGGATTGGAGATAATTTGAAAGAAATTCTTACAAGATAGGGCAATAAATCTGACCTTGTTTCACCAAGCTTGGGAACGAGGAGACACAGAATTGAAATATGTTGATGGAAGCATATGCTCTATTCAAGACAAATAGACCTGCTGGAGGAAGAGTTTGGCTAGAACGCTCAGTCAGGAAGACAGACATCTTTGTGGAAATCCATAGTCCTGTGGGTGGATGCGTGCCAAAGAGCAAAGAGATAGGGAAACAGAAACAGAAAGGATATTGTTATGGTACAGGTCAGTGTTTCTTAAATCTAGCCAATCATCAAAATTGTTTAGGGGACCTTTAAAATGCAATTTCTTGAGCCCCTCATAAATCGTAAATTCTGAGGTGGGATCCTAAAATTTGTATTCTTACGACTCTCCAAGTCATCCTGAGGATTAGTTCAGTTTGTGAATCTCTAGTATACAGACGGGGCCACTGGGCCAGATGAATAAAAAGGGAAGTAACTTCCTAACACATTTTTTTAAAGAGCCAGATAGGCATGATTCAATAATGATGGGGGATTTCAACTTTATAAGCAACTTTATAAGCAACTAGAAGCCTCATTTGGCCAAAGGCAGAACAGCGTAAAACTTGACAAATTTGTAAAAAAGACCAAGCATGCAAATGGAGAACTTACAGTCCTAGATTGAATTCTGACCTACCAGGATAAAGTAATGTTTGTCAGAGAGGATGAGAAAGGCGTCTTAGGGAAAAGGTCACTGAGTTCACACAGTGCGAGCCAGGGGACGCAAAGTTAGCATGATTCAGAGATAAAATTCAGAGGTAAAGGAAAGCATAATTCCAAGGCGGGAGGGAGGAAGTTTCATTGTACTCAAAATGTTTCACAAATTTCTCAGACACTCAAATCTCACAATGCAAATACAGGTGAAGCCCAACCATAAAGAGACAGAAAATCTAAAATACGTAACAAACCCAGCAAACAAAAACAGAAACAGACAAAACTAATGTGTCACTCCATTCTAGTTCCAAGTTTGGCTGTCGGTTGTGGGGACTTCAAAACAGAATACAAATACTTCCGTCACTCCCCGAAGTTTTGATTCCATTTGTCTAGGGCGAGAGATCAGCATTAAGTCATTTTTTTTTTTAAATCTCCCCACCTGATCCCCAATATTCAATTATGGCTGCAAACCACTGCTCTGGATGCTCCAGTTTTAAAGGATGGGACGTGAAGCAGCACACAAACCAAAAGGAGTGCATCAGAAAGTGACAGATGGGTATCAAAATGACCAAGGGCTGGCCAAAAAACAAAAAAAAAGGCCAAACAAAAGCAACACGCCTTTCAGCTATACTGGGGACTAGTTGGAGATCAGCGGTAGGACAGGCATGCTGCTTGGGAAAGAAGTCAAGAGAACTTTGAAGGCTGGAAATGAGTAAATATCCTTCCAATTTTCTAAAACGGGTAGAAAATGGATTCTGTAAACTACGGATGATTGCGCTTGATATGGATCTCAGACGAGATTCCAGAATGTGTTACTAAAGCGATGTTATAATAGGCACCCAAATGACAAAGAAGTGATTATAGGACCCAGCATGAGCTCCCGAGAACAAGTCCTGTTAGTCCGGCCCATTTCCATTCCTCAGTGGGGGGTTGGCAGATAAAGACAATGTACACACATTTCCATTCAGGCATCTGGACTTTAGCAAGACAATTGGCGATGTCTCTAATGACATACTCCTGGTTCGGATAGAGAAGAAAGGGTTGGATGCTAGAACATTTTGGTGGGTTATTAACTGTTCGGGAGTCGTATTTAAAGAATACTCATTAATGGGTTGATGTCAAACCTAGTGAGGGCTTCCTAGTATCCTGGTGATCTGCTAGAGAAAGAGTTCACAGCCCTGCGCACACCTCAATATCTTTATCAGTGAGCTAGATGAACATTCAAAGGGCCTGCTGATCACTTCTGCAGGAGATAGAGATTGGTGTAATGATGTAGTTATTTTATAGCAGAATCGGAGTCTGAAAAGATTTGCAAGGGGCTGGAATGATAGGCAAAAATCTAAAAATAATTAGATTTAATAAGGTTAAGAGTCTAGTACTGAGTCCTAAATTCTTACAGTACGTGCAGAGGGAGAAATTTGACATAAAGGCAGCTTCTTAAGAGCTTTGAAAGTTTTTGTCAACAATTAAGTCAATAGCAACTAAAAGCAACATGGCTGCAAAAAAACCACAAAAGAAAACAAAACAAAACCACCTGAAAATGACAAAGCACCACCCTAATGAAAGTCAGGAGTCTATAACGAAGGAGGGCCTGGTCACCCTGCACTCTGCTGCCCAGGTCTTACCTGGATCTTTGCATTCGTTTCTGGGTTCCACACAGTAGGAGTGAGGCCTGCAATCTGGAATATATTTCAGGGAGCTCCACCAGCGAAGTGGAGGAACTTAAAACCAAGCTATACAAAGAACAAATGAAGGAACCGTCTTGCTTATTAAGAAAAGAGATAGAGGGATAAGGTGCCTGTCTTCAAATAATTGAAAGCCTGTCTCCTGGAAAAGGAATTAGACTTACCTTGTGTATTTCAACGTGATTAAACTAGAACAAGTGCCTGGAAGCTTCGGGAGGGCTGAAAGACTTCCCGTATGTAGAACCAAGTATTAGCAATAAGCTGTCTGGAAATAGAGCCAGCTTCCTCGGGAAGGCGAGTCCATCACTGACTCTAGGGCAGAAGCTGGGAGCTCACTGCAAGGGATGATGCACAAGAAAATCAGGCATCAAATAAAACTGGATGAAGTGGGAGGACATTTAGCTTGTACTGCGTTATGACTAAAATATCACGACTTATGCTGGCCTTCTAGTTATTCCCTCAGTGTGCCAGTCTCCTGTGCTCCTCAGGGCCTTTGCACTTGCTAATTCCTCTTACCCAGATCATCACATGCTTGCTTCCACACTGGCAACAGGTCTCCATCCAGCTTTCAGACCTCCCCACCACCATCTCATCTACATAGTTACGCATTTCCTTCCTTCTCTACCTTTTGTTTGGCTTTCTTTTTCTTCACTGATCCACCATGTGAAAGCCTATTATGTATTTAAATGTTCCTTGTTTGTGCCCCCACCCCCAGAATGGAACCTCAATGAGGGCGGGCATCTGGTCTACCTTGTTCATTACTGTATCTTCAGTGTCTGAAACCGCGGCTGGCTCGACAAATATGGGGGTGAACAAATGAGCCCAAGTTTGAACCCTGGTTGCAGGGCCTTGGAGGCCTGGAGGTTACTCTACCTCCCTACTTCACCACACACTCTCCCATCCCAGCCAGCTGGTGAAAACATAAGCAATTAATTAGCTGTGCCTGGCTCCATCTAATCCAAGAAAATGACACTTGCTTTCTCTGATATCCCTAGGCCCCTGGGTGTCATGGACCGAACACCTTGGCTTAATTTGAACAGGATTCAGCTACATGTTTTATTGAGATGAGAGTGTTCTCCTGGTATCTTGGTAATGAAACTGGGTTTTCTTCAGAGGTCAGTTAACCTTCAATTGCCCAAGAGCTCGTTGACCTGGGGGAGTGTGGGAGTGGGGGGGTGGAGGGGTGGGTTCCAGGCTGCTTATCAGAGCAGCCCCAGAACACAAAACAGGGATGGATGGGGAGGACCCTCCAAAGCCAGTCATGAAGACATCTCTCTGGAGTTCTAGGTTAGGAAAAAATGATAGAGCCTAACAGGAGAAAGATAGTGATGTACTGGCCAGATAAGGCCTGGGAATTATTGGTATGTTTAATTTATCCAGATTATCCGCTAGACCCCCACTACTACAAGAAATGGCCATGGCTGCACATTTATTAAATGATGCTGAACTTAAAGTGCTGTACTAATAAAACATTAATCACTCATTCACCACCCAAATGTTCGGTTCAAATGGTTAGGGCATCCAGGCTATGATGGCCAACTCTGAGCCCCAGGAAGGAGAAGTTATATTTAAGGAATATTAAACTTGAGGGGCACCTGGGAGGCTCAGTCGTTAATCGTCTGCCTTCGGCTCAGATCATGATCCCGGGGTCCCAGGATCTAGCGCCACATCGGGCTCCCTACTCCGCTCCGCGGGGAGTTTACTTCTCCCTCTGTACGCCACCCCCCCCCGGCTTGTGCTCTCTCTCTCTCTCTCTCTCTCTCTCTCTCAAATAAATAAATAAATAAATACATAAATAAATAAAATCTTTTTAAAAAAGGAATATTCAACTTGAGAAGATACTTTAAACCTGGGGTATTTTCTAAGGCATACACACATGAAAGTAAACTGTAACTTGTGCATGCTAATTATAGCTTCCATTTACATAGAAAGGCGAGAACCAGAAAATAAGACTAATAAAAACAGATGATGATGATGATGACGGTCACAAGCACGCATTTGACACTCTGTGCCTGGCATTGCTCTGAGGGCTGTACAGCTAACAGCTTAACCCTCACAACAGCCCTGTGAAGCGAGCCCTTCACCCCCATTTTACAGACGAGGAAACTGAGGCAGAGAGTGGTTCCGTCACTGTCTGAGGTCACAGAGCTAATAAGTGGTAGACCTGGGACTTAGACCGAGGGCGTCCCCATCCAGAACTGTGCTCTTGACCGCTGATTGTGGCACACTGCTTCTTCCAAATTCCTGGAGACACATCCATAACCTCTGGCTGGAAACACGGGATTTAGTCCAAGCAGGCATGGAGGGGGAAACCCAGCCTCTGGGGGCAGGTTCATTTAGGCATTCTGGCTTTCATTTCACAGTCCCTGTCTTGAGACTAGGAGGCGGGCCTGGGAGGCCAGGGGGAGGGCCTGGGAGGCCAGGGGGCGGGCCTAGGAGACTACGGGGAGGGCCTCGCCATAGTGCAGCCTCCAGTCTTCACGGCCTCCTGTCTTTTCTTCCTTCAGACCCCCTCGGGCAAATGCTCCCACGAAAGAAAAGAGGCCCAATCTGTCAGATACAAAGATGTAGGAGCAAAGAGCAAGGCATTGGACACCCCACCTTCTGGCAGGCATCTTGCCCCAGGCCCAAACCCCACTGCTGTGGCCATATCCCCGGGTGCGCCAAGACCTGCATGCGCAGGCTCTTGTGTGACTGCACCCCTCTCCCCCAACCCCGTGCGCGGTGACATCACGTTGGTCCCCTGAAATCAGCCATAGAGGGGGGAGGAGTACTCCCAGCACGAAGTCGGCAGAGGCTGGGAATTCAGGTGTGTGTGGGTTTGGTCTGTCCGAGAGCAGCTGCCCAGCCAGCCCAGCACCGCACACACTGGGCGCTGCCTCCCCGAGGGACAGAACGACAAGCCTCGCGCCGTCCCGCGCTCCCCAGTAACTGCATTTAGCATAATGCCTAGTACACACTTGTCTTCCCTCATGATTCCCTCCAGAGCCATTATCATCTGTCAAGCAGAACTTTCATTATGAGCATTTTCACTCCAAAGAGACCAACACAGCGAAGCCGGCCAGCTCAAGACTTCTCGGCCCCCGTTGCGCACAGACCAGCATCTCTGCCCATCTGCTGACTCCCTCGTTCCTGCATCCCCAGCTCGCGCCTTCAGCTTATTTTGCCTCCCTGGACTCTGCTGGATTCTCGCCAGCCGGTGTCAGTTCTGGTTCGGCCAGACCTGCCTCCCAGCCGCAGCTTTATCGCTGTGGAGTCCCCCTGAGGTCTTGGTTTCACCATCTGTAAAATGGGGTTCCGGTAAGACCCAACCTCATAGGCCTAGTCTGAGGATTAAACTTTTAAAGGCGTGGAAGGCACAGAACAGCCCCTGGCATAAAAATTAATGTTGCTATTATTCCACACTCTCTCTGCAAGCCACGCTTGACCCATTAACAGCCCACTGCTGCCTGCCCCTGCCCAGGGATGGCGGAAACAGGGAGGGCACATATGCCGTCCACTTCCCTACCCCCTCGGTGGTGCTTACAGCACTCCGTTATTCTGGACGCCCTTTTCCTATCTATGGACTCCCACATGTCCTTCAAACCCCTTCTCAAATGCCACCTTTTATGTGAAACATTGGCTGATCCTTGATTGCAATTAAATTTCAGCTTCTTCACTCCCTGGAAGGCCATTGGGTTCTCAAATGGTGGCATCGCCTTTCCCAGATCCATGTTCCTCCCTTTGCCTCTGAAAAGCTGACAGAACCCTCTAGGGGGTGTGCTAAGGTGTAGAAAAGCACTGTTAATGAGTGAATGCACCCTGGGAGGGATACACATGTTTCCCTTATCGCTGCATTTTTAGGTAGTTCTTAGCACCAATTAATTTCCTGGTATCGTGGGATCAAGGCCCTGAGAGGACTCCTCGAGGTGATGTGCTGACCCTCATATCTCACAGATGAAGACAATGGTCTGAACATGGGGGCTTCCAAAGAAGGCTGGAGGGGCCGCCAAGATGGCAGGATCGCCAGGAGCAACATGAGGACATGGGTCTAAGGCTTGGGAAAGAACTGGGCAAAGGGTTCAGAAAGCATTTCTGGAGCCCGAGTCCTGGAGAGCAATTATCCACCTGCCTCATCCAGTGTCCATATTGGCAGCCTCCCTACCCACCGCCCTGGCCCAGCCACAAATGGTCACGTGCAGAAGGCATCCGGCTGGGAGCCCATCATCACTCTATTATTTAGGATGTGGGCTTTTTCCATTTCCTAATGGCTACATGGGTTCCTGTCCTTGGAAGAAATGCTGAAGTCTAAAATAACCACCACCAACTCGCCACCTCTCCTCACCCTCCACTCCTCGCTCTGCTGTATGTTCTTCAGTTTCGATGGGCTTCTCACGACTCGCAAGCGTTATCATTCATTCATTCATTCATTGTCTTATGTACTGTCTGCTACCCCATTAGAAAAGAAGCTGGAGGGTTAGGGACTTTTGTCTTCTTAGTATAGATTAGGTGCTCAGTAAATCTTGGCTGAATGATTTCATGAATAAGAGTCATAACTGTACCATGTTATACTGATAAATATCTGTTCATTCCTTCCCAGTTTTGGGGCAGTTCCACTCTGCTGTTCCTTTTCTTACTTCTCAAATTTAATGTTTCTCTCAATAATTTTGATCCCTCCTGCTTTTCTAATTTAAGCATTAACTTTCTAAATCCTGGCTTAACTGCATTCCCAAGTGTTGATTTCCAATATATTAATTATTCAGTCCCAAGTATTTTTGAATTCTCATGAGGATTTCCTTTTTGAGCCAGAAGTTATTTGGATGCCTGTGTGCATGTTATGTGTATACATTTAATCTCCAAATGAATGTGGTTTCTCTACACATTAATATATTATTTCTAAGTTAATTTATTTGTGGTAAGAGACCACAATATGGGTGAGTACAGTCTTTTGAAATCCAGTTTGATGGCCCCAGCTCTTGAGCGGCCTGCATTAATATTTCATGTGTTTTGAAAATAAGGTATTTTCTCCTACAGTAGGGTGCCATGCTCTATACAGGTCCATTTGATCAAGGTCATTAATTGTGCCTTTCAACCCTTCCTTATCCCTCCCTCTGGATGGGTTATTTTATTTTTTTCTTTTTCTGTTCCACTGTTAGCCACTAGTTATTAGAAAGTTAAAGGTTTTGGTCTTTCCCCCAGGGCTTGCTCTTCCTTTTAAATAAGACAAAGACCTTTATACCTCTTAAACTGTGATCAAGACTCTCCCATCTTACAATTTTTTTTCATCTTATATTTTTGCTGTTTTTCTGTCATATTTTAGCTTCTTCGGCTTAGTTTTCCACACAAACTAGGCATTATGTTGATTGTTTTAAAGTCTTTTATTTAGGTTTACTTGTGTCTTTGCTCATCATTCCTACTTATATCTCAAAACTCTCACCTGGAACTATTTCCCTTCTGTCTAAAATAATCTTCCAGAATTTGCTTTGGTGGCAGTCTCTCTGTGGTCAACTCTGTCAGATATGGTTTATCTGTAAATGTCTTTGTTGTACCCTCATTCATAAAAGCTAGTTTTGCAGGATGAAGTATTGCAAACTAACAAGTTTTCTCTGAGGACACTGAAGATATTGTTCCTTTGTCCAGCAATTTCCACCAGTGCTGATGAAAAGCCATCATCAGCCTCATTGTCAACACTTTGTAGGTGACCTGGCTTTTCTCACTGGCTACTTTGTAAAAATCTCATTTTTCCTCTTTGGTGTTCCATGCTTTGCCAATGGTGGGTGGTGGTGTATATTTCTTTTTATCTTGCTTCGATTTGGGGGGTTTCCTAGACTATATCAGTGTCTTTCCATAGTTCTGGAAAATTCTCAGCCATGATCTCTCTGGATATTGTTCTTCCCATTCTAACGATCTCCTTCTAGATCATTGATTCCACAGAAGTTAACCCTGTGATGTCCAATATAGTAGTCACTGGCCACATGTGACTATTTAGGACATTTCCATCACTGGAGAAGGTTCTATCGGGCAACACTGACAGTTTCTCACTCTGTTTGCATTTTCTCTTAACCTTTCTTGAACATTTTCTAAATCTGTCTCACAGGACCATGCACTGAAATGATTTGTTTAGATCAATATTCTGGTTCACAATTTCTCAATTTCTTCAGCCTGATTTGTCATTGATTTTTAAAAATTCTAACTATTATATGTATTTTTGTTTCTAAACTATCTTTCTATATACTGATATAGTAAAATAAATTCAATATAATACTAAACATATCTCGTGGTGACTCTAACCCAGGATCTTTTCAAACTACATTTTTATGTGTGCAAAATTTTTTTAGCTGACCCATGCAGTGTGAATTCAGACTGAAAGCACATATGAGAGTTGGCTTAGGGTTACAGGTTCTCATGGGGAGCTCTTTCCTCCACCCAGGACCTAAGGTTATGATGGACACGTTTTCTAAGGTCCCTTTCTGTGTGGTGGGGTTTATTTCTCCTTAATCTAACAAGGACAGTAGTTCCTTGGGCTCCCAACTTAACACTGGGGAGGGGGTACGGAGGAGTAGACAGTGTTTTTCTATTCTCTTCCTCAACTTGAGAAAGCCCTAGATTTTTTTTTTCTGGGTCTATAAAGTTTTTTTATTATTATTATGTTCAGTTAGCCACTGTATAGTACATAATTAGTTATGTTAAGTGAAGAAGGCCCTAGATTTTACATCCTGTTGCACACATCCTGTGAGGTCAGCAAAACTCATGCTCAGGATCGCAAGTCATCAAGGTTTGGCAGTAAGTCCTAGAGACATTTGGTACTCACTTACTTTATAGCATCCCTTCTCTTTGTTTAAAACTCCATAACCTTAGGAAAAGTCCTCAGACAGACTCAAATTGAAGGACATTCTCCCAGATACCTGACCAGGACTCTTCAAAACTGTCAAGGTCATGATCTATAGGAGGACACTCATGTGATGTGACAGCTAAATACACAGTGGTTCCCTGGCCTGGATTCAGGAATGAGAGAAACTGGTAAACTCTGTATGAAGTCTGGAGTTCAGCTAGTAGCAGCGTACTAACATTATTACATTCATTTTGGCAAATGTACCACAATGGTGTAAGATGACAGCCTTAAGAGAAACAAAGTGGAACTCTTTCTGTCTTGGAACTTCTCTGTAAATCTAAAATTATTCCAAAATAAAAAGTGTCTTTACAAAGAAGACATCAATGAGGAGTGCCTGGGTGGCTCAGTCAGTTAAGCGTCTGCCTTCGGCTGAGGTCATGATCCCAGGGTCCTGGGATCGAGTCCTGCATTGGGCTCCCTGCTCGGCGGGAAGCCTGCTTCTCCCTCTCCCTCTCCTCCCAACTCCTCTTCTCTCTCACTATCTCTGTCTCTCAAATAAATAAAATCTTAAAAAAAAAAGACGTTAATGATTCCTTACTTTTATTCCAGCTGGGTGGTATATTTAAAAAGATGTTTCTTTCAGTAATCAATATTTTAGTTACACATTTGGGAGGGTCCTATAGGGTATCTACCATACCACGAGAAGCAAATCTCCTTACCCAGGGCAGAATAGATCAGAATCACAAAAACTAAATGTTGCCATTATAATGCATGAAATGCAATGGAATCAGAGTAGAATGTGTTAAGGAACCAGGTCCCAGAGTAGAAGGGCCATTTGAAAGAATGCAAACAGTCGCCTTTATAGAAAAAGAAGATCAGTTCACATGTATCCCTCAACAAAGGGAAGTTAATCAAACCTGTACATAAAAGTAACTCAAAGTAATGAGTTATCATATTCAAGAAATATCAATACTTTCTGGAATAGAGTTCGTTATGGGTTGAATTGTGTCCCCTCCAAATTTATATGTTGAAGTGGTCATCCCAGTACCACAGTAGATGACTTTAATGGCAAAGAGGACCTTTTCAGAGGTAATAAAGTTAAAATGAGATCATTGGGGTGGGTCCTGGTACAATAGGAACAGTGTCCTTATAAAGAGGAGAAATTTGGGCATGGACACGTACACACAGGGAGAACATCACGTGAGGATGAAGACAGAGATTGGGGCAGTGCATCTACAAGCCAGGAAACACCAGACCACCAGAAGCAAGAGAGGCATGGAACAGTCTCCCTCACCACCCTTGGAAGGAACCAGCCTTCTCCTGAACTGTGAGACCATAAATTTCTGTTCTTTAAGCCACCCAACTTGTGGTTCTTTGTGAGGGCAGCCCTAACAGACTACAACAGCTCTTCTCTAAAACTTGATATAATGTCTTCACAGTAGGAGAGATAGCCCACCTGGGTCTGCAATGTGGAGCTGGTTCAGACCACGTACTTGTTAACTGTCTAGAGTAATCTTGGAGGGACAGGAGAGATCCCATGCCCTAGGGTTCATTACCACCCCCTCCAACATTCTCATCATTGGGCAGCATCCTTTTCTATTAATATTTCAGTTTCACAGAGAGGTCCTGGAATATAATCAATTGCTCTCTTTCAGAGTGCTCTCTACCAGAAAAAGCACAATATTCTATTGACACTGCACTTTAAAGGATGTACTGAAGTAAATCTACAGAGCATTCTGGCTATTCAGATCCGGAAATGGGTAAACCAATAAGGATATAAAGACACAGAGAGATGTTTTGGCAAGATCGCACAGCAATTGGTGCCAGAGATTGGAATAGAATCAATGGTCCATTGCAGCACATGGTCAAGGATCTGAATGACCTCCAACAGTTGATCTAGTCTGTCCCTTGAGGTTATGGGCCAGTGGGTAGAGTCTCCAGGCCCAGGAGACTGCTATTGTCTCTTTCAGCCCAATAAAGCCCAGTTCCAGTCTCTCACAACTCAAAAAGATAAACATATCTGTCTGGGTTACCCCAAAATTACCTACCAACAACCCAAAATCATGCAGAGTGATAGAGACACACTAGAATCTCAGACCCTCCAGCAGAGCGAATGGAATATATCCAGAACCAGACTCAACTCCTCTAAAGAAGTAAGGTGGAACTTCTCTCTATTGCCAGGTATGTATACTCCTCCCCTTTCTCTTAGCACAGTCCCTGTCCCCTCCATTCATGCTATAATCTAGAAGCAAAATTGAAGCAGATGATGCAGAGAATTCTGAACTAAAGGAGTTCCGTTGGGGGGAGGGTATAATTAAAGCACTGGCATACACTATTCACCAAGACTGCTTGTCAGCATCACAAACTGCTCAGGACACACACAACGCTCCCTTGGATTCCAGACCCGGGCACCACATTTTCTCCAGCTAAGCTTCCCCAGGCCTCAGACTCGACACTCTCAGCACAGAGTGAGTGTAGCACAAAGCACATGTCTGTGGTTGCCTCAGCAGCTCTTGACCCCAACCCTTCCTCATCACCCACAGTGCTGGTGGCAGAGACTCTCTTGTGCTGTGGCAGAAGTGGCCTCCAATCCAGCCCCATCTGAGAGGGAGACAATGCAAGCTACAAAGACAGAATTTTAAACTTAGCAGCCCCTTTTAAGAAAGTGGAAAAAAACACACGAAATAAATTTTAATGATGTGTTCCATTTAACCCAATATATCGAAAATATCATTTCGACACATAATCAATGTACAAAGTTATTAATGGGATAGTTTGTCTTTTTGGGGTTGAGTCTTCTGATGTGGGTGTGTACTTTACACTTACAGCGCATTTCATTTGGACTAGCTGCTTTCTAAGAATGGCTGCCATAATGAAAAACGTAAATCTAAGGGCTTCGAGTGATGTCACCGCTTCAAGTCTTGGGAAGGTGTATGATTTTAGAGGACATATTTTCTCTCATCCATCTTTTATCTTTTCAGTGGGATCCATGAGAAAAAGTCCTAATAAGTTCTTTTTTGTACCAATAAATGCTCATCGAACCCAATTCCCTGCCTTTACATACCCAGTTGTCTGTCTGAAAGGACCTCTCCACCTTCATTCCTTATTTGCCTCAAGGGAACCTATTTTTTCTAGTCGTTCTTCTTCAGTTCCAAAGGCCATTCTTTGGTTAACCAAGGCTGAAACAAAGATGGCCTCTTTGAGACTCCATGGTATTTTACCTAGTACAGTGCCCTGAACTTGCTTGAAATCATTTCACCTCCCTTACAAGACTAAGTTATTTTAAAAAGAGGAGATATGTCTTACCTCTGTATATCCCAAACCCAGCAAGCACAGGGCCTGACCCAGGCTGCTTACAACATGGCAGTGTGGTTCCCCTAGAGAGGATGGTCCAAGAAAGAATGAGGAAAACGAACGAGACAAAAGCCACGGTGTCTTTTAGAACCTGATCTTGGAAGTAACACACCATCACTTCTGCCATATTCTTCTGTCACACAGATCACCCCTATTCAGTGTGGAAGGGAACTAACTGGGTGTAAGTACCAGAAGGTGGGGGTCCACGGGGGCCATCATGGAGGCTGGCAAGGAATGAGAAACTTGCTTCTAGACCATGGAAACTGTGAACCTAGTCTTCGATGGTGCATAAGTCATTGACCTGAAGATACTAGGCAGCCAGCAAAGTCAAGCCCTTCCCGTCCTCTGCACACACATTCTCCTGCCACAGTGATATCCACGCTCAGTGTTTGTGCTGTCGAATTATTTCTTGCGTACTTCAGTGAGGCCCCGCATGAGTCCATCTTGGCAAGCCAGGCCCAAGGCCTGATAAATCGGCAACCTCCACCAGCATAAATGGGTCCTGATATGGATAAATACAGTTCAGTTTACTGTGATGAATGGATCCGTTTGTCAGGGCTTTCTCAAATTTTCAAGCTCTACTTCAAAGACAAACCTACAAACGTCTAGGCTTTTTGCAGCTGAAAGCAATTAACCGCACAGCAATTGTAAAGAAATGGCAAGGAGACAGTTGTTTTACAAGTGGAAAAAAATACTGAAAATTGATCTCAATGTGGGCAACAAAGTTTAGGTAGTAACAATATTAATAACATGAGTTCAGATGTGATAGGTTTTAAAGCTCAGTGCTGTTGCCTGGAGTTAAAAGTCTTGGTAAGCAAATACTGTGTGGATTTCCTGAAAGTTGAAACCGAAAGAGTTTTGCCACCCTATTGATAAATTAAAAAGGGTAAATAGGCATAATGTCCACAGGGGGTATCTGGGTCCTATAGGTCCCTATTGTGGACACTGCTGGTTTGCCTATTTTAGTAAGACTGCAGCACACCAGGAAAAAATGTTTGACTATGACTGTAACATTTATGTATGTATGTAAAAGATGCATACAAAAAAGTTCAAAGTATGAGATTAAAAAATAAAAATGTACAGCATAAGTGACTACAGTTAATAGTCATACTGTATTGCATATTTGAAAGTTGCTAAGAGAATAGATCTTAATAGCTCTCATCATAAGAAAAGAAGTCTGTAACTATGTATGGTGATGGATGTTAACTAGACTTATTGTCATAATCAATTTACATTATACACAAATATCAAATCCTTATGTTGTGTACCAGAAACTAATATAATATTATATGGCAATTACTCCTCAATAAAATAAACTGAAATAAAATAGAAATTCTAGTTTTTTATTCCCATACCATCTTGTGAAGCTCACTTTGGAGATCACAGCCTTAGACAAAATTATCCTGTACTCGTTCAGTTGGACTTGCGCATGGGACAGACGTGGCCAGCTAGTGGAGTTGGGACAGAGTGGGTGGGGGAGCATGATTCTCCCCTGTATTTAGTCACACTTAGACATCCACATGAAACTACTAAGGAGATTCATGGAAGAAAAAAAAATGGATTGAATTATAAGATCCCTGGGATTTCTAGAATATAGATGTATGTGTAATGAATAGTAGTTGGCCCAAATGGAGGCTGGGTAGAAAGAGAGAGCACTGAGTCTCTGAGAGGGAACGTGCAGTACAGAGTCAGAGTATCAGAGAATAGGGTGGATGCTAGGGTGGAAGCAGAAGTGTGAGCTGTTAAAGCCAGACTACCTTGGGTCCAGGTAGTTTTACTGTGAAATTCCTGCTGATATAATTATAGAGCTGGCAGAGGGAGTATTCTCCCTCTCACTGTGGAGACGCCATTTGGATGGATTAACAGAGATCTATCTACTGATTGCTGCTGGGGGTTACTGCATGATGGGAGTTCCTGCAGGTCTGTTAGGGCTTGAGCTGGAAGTCAAAGCTCAACCACACCAGAGTCAGAGGTAAGTTGTAATATAGAAAGGTCCAAGAAACTTCGGCTCCAAGTACTCCAGCACTGGACCTTGTCTCTCACCTCCCAAAAGTGGCTGATACTGGGCTAGAGGAGCTGTCCCAGTTCCTCTGCCTTTCAGAGAGGCATAACCTATTCTCACTGACAATGCTACCTCCAGCTGCACCAGCAATGGGAGAAAGTTTCTAAACGCAGAGTGACACCCTAGTGGAAATTTCCAGCTCCGGACTATTGTGTGGTCCTGGCTTGGCCAGCAATGGATTCATAAATGACCAGAGCTGATTTCTGGACACATGTGAACACCCTTAAGGATTCTAAGAAAAAAAAAAATTGAGAAAAGAATCCTGGAAGCAATTCAGTTTTCTGCAGCCAGGAAGGGTATTTTTATAACCCTGGTCTCACTTGTGTGAGCAGGCGAGTGAGACTGAGATGTTCCTGTGAAACACCCAGATTGTCCCTGCTAGTGCCACTAGATGAAGTCTGAGGAGAGTGCCATAAAAATAGAACAACAAATTCTGGCCACCTCTTTTAGCAAGATATCCCGCCACTTGCTAAAATAAATAATGTAATGGCAGCTAGTACAATAGCTTCCATTTTAGAACATCACAAAAACATCTGTAGGGAAAATAAACAATCCCATGCCTTTGGCAGAAGAGCTCGACCAAGTAAGTGTGGAAACCAAGCAATCTGCTGCCGGTACAGAGGCGCTGACACACCCATTCTTCTCCTCTTCCTGCAGAAACCTCAGTAAAACACAGGCAACAAAAAAGAAGTGGCTCAAATCCACATGGCCAAAGAGACCTGGAGAGGAGATGACAGCAAAAACTGAGAGCTGGAAGGTGGACTATAGCTGACTCAGCAGACCAGGGAAAGCTGAACCAGACCTGCAGCCGAGAAAGCCAAAGAAACTAGCTGTTTTCCCTAAGGAACCCTGGAAACCCAGATGTTCAAGTTACAGGACCCTCAGAAGACAAGGAAAACAGGAGGACTAGTAAGTAGCATCTGGATCCCCAAAGTCTGTCTTCTATTTCATGCAGTCAGATGACTGTCCTCCCCGCCCCCTGCCGCCCCCATTGCCTCAGAAGACCGGATGTTTAGAAGTTCAACAAGACAGATTTTGGACTCCAAACAGCTGAGCGCAGAGTGAGAGCCTTACTGCAAAGAGGAAATTTAGGTGAAAGTCTGTACCCTGAACAATGGGATCCCCAAATTTTCCTCCACCTTAGCTGGTAGAAGGTTGGCAGCCAAGCCAGCAGATCAGAGATGAGCTGTCCAATATGGTGGCCACCAGTCACAAGTAACCGAGTTTAAATTAAGCAAAGTTAAATAAAGTTAAAAATTAACTTTTTTGGGCACTTGGGTGTCTTAGTCGGTTAAGTGTTCAACTCTTGGTTTGAGCTCAGGTCATGATCTCATGATCGTAAGATTGAGCCTACGTCTGGCTCCATGCTCAGCAAGGAGTCTGCTTGAGATTCTCCCTCTCCCTCTGCCCCTCTCCCTGTTTACACTCTCCCTCTGTCTCTCTCTAAAATAAATAAATCTTTTTTAAAAATAACATTTTCAACTGTACTAGCCACATTGTTAGTACTGAATAGCCATATGTGACTAGTGGCTACCATATTGGACAGCACTGATACTGAATGTTTTCATCACCACACGAGTTTCTATGGAACAGGACTGGATCAGAGACCCTCTCTTGAGGAAACCAGCCAGACTGAAAGAGAAACCTACAGAGACTGGCATTCATTGATCACCCAGAGTGAAACCCAACAGCTAACAAGCCCCCCTCGTGCCAACAGAGCTTCTATCAGAAATGTGGCCTCTCACTCATAAACATAAGATGGCAACTAGGAATGACCAAGTATCTGAGAAAAGTCTCAATTATGAGAGACAAAAGGAAATAATACAAAGTGCATTGCATCCATGAAAGAAAAATAAGAAAGTATAAAAATATGATAGGCAAATTAAAAACTAAATAGATTAGGTGGTAAAGTCTCTTGGAACACCAAAAAAAAAAAAAAATTGAAAACAGGAGAGAAAACCTAAGATAACATATCTGTGCATGAAATTCATCTTTCAACTCAAAAGAGCTCCAGAAAAAAAGAACTGAATAAAAGGGGAGGGAGAAAGTTATCAAAGTCATAGAATGAGATTTCCCAGAACTTTCCAGGTTGAAAAGAGCTGCTTAGTGTACAGCACTGTGAATGAAATAAACCATATATCAAGGCACATCATCATGAAATTTTTGAACACTAGAGATAAAGAGGAGACTCCCAAGTGTTCCTGAGAGCAAACACAAGTCACATACAAAGATCAGGTATCAGGATCACACTGGTGTCATCAAGAGTGATACTGAAAGCTGAAAGGCAGAACATCTCTAAAAGTACTAAGGAAAAATGATTTTCAACCTTAACTTCTATACCCAAGGTGAGGGTAGAATAAAGACAACGTTTTCAGCTATATGGTGGATCAAAAATTTGCTTCTGTGTCAGTCAGCATGGGCAGGAAACAGAGGGCTCACTGAAATTGAGGAAAGTTTAACTATTTAGTATGTTATGGTCAGAGTGAAGGGAAGGCAACCAGAAATGATGAGGTACCCTGAAGCTGGCAGGAGCAGGGAGCTGTTACAACGCTAAGTGCTAAAGGCACATAGGGAGGGCGTGCTTCCTGAACCTGGAGGGACAGCTGCAGCTCGAGCAGACAGCCACCTCACGGAAGCTATGGCCACCACCCCGTCACAGCTCCACAATGAATGAGTTAGGCAGCAAACACCTTCCCCCCGTTGGGTCATGAGGACACCCAAGCAACCCGTGGAAAGGCCCAAATAGGGAAGAACTGAGGCCTCTGGCCAACAACCAACACCAACCGGCCATCCATGTGAATGACCTTGTAATCAGATCCTTCAGCTCCAGAAGCCCCAAACTCCTGACTCACGAAAACTAAGATAATGAATGTTTAGTACATTGTGGCACTAACTTCTACAGTAATTTGTTATGCAATAATAGAGATCTGGTATATAATTAAGAGGATGAGAAGAGAGAGAGAGTGTGTAATGAGTGGAAAGCAAGAAGCTAAATAAGAGAGTCAATAGAGTATAGAAAACTGAAAATCATAAAATAGAGACATAAACATATTACTTGAAATAGAGAAGAAAAAACATCTGAAAAAGTGGAAAGTGTTTGCCTTGGGATATCAAGAATTGAGACTGAAGGGGTGGGGGTTGAGTCTTATTAACAGCAGTAAGAATCATATTTGAATTTTAAACTATATACATGCCAGACTTTTATAAAACATCTTTTTTAAAAAGCAACTTCTGTAGACCTCCCGACACGATCCAAAGTGAGACCACCTTATTCAGAGAGTAGTAAGCTCCCAGCTCTCTGATTCAGCAAAAAGAGTAGTAAGAGGGAATATTCGAGATGAAGATCCAGAGATCCTAGGTGGAAATACTCAGGGAGCAGAGTCTGACAGCCAGTCAGAGCTGGACAACACATCCAAATCAGGTAATGAGACCCAAGAGACCCATAGCAACATGGAGACCTATCTGGAGCTTGAAATAAGACATGAGGTCTCCAGGGGCACCTGGGTGGCTCAGTCAGTTAAGCGTTCGACTCTTGGTTTCAGCCCAGGTCATGATCTCAGGGTCGTGAGA
Organism: Zalophus californianus; assembly: GCF_009762305.2. Taxonomy (NCBI): domain Eukaryota; kingdom Metazoa; phylum Chordata; class Mammalia; order Carnivora; family Otariidae; genus Zalophus; species Zalophus californianus. Next base: position 133,851,505 of record NC_045601.1, read on the forward strand.
TGAAGCTCCGCATGGGGTTCCACACTCAGGGAGGAGTCTTCTTTCCCCTTTCCCTCTGCCCCTCCCCTCGCTCGGGCACACGAGCTCTCGCTCTCTCTTTCAAATAAATAAACAAATCTTTAAAATAAAAATTTTAAAAAAGAGAGAGATGAGGCCTCCAGGTTGACATAAAGGACACTGGCCATGAAGAGGGGACCAGCGATGTTAAACCAAGGACCCTGGGGAAGATGTTAATCCCAATGAGGCAGAAGTGAATGACCTAAACTGTGGGCTATTTTAGGGAGAAGGGCACTGGAGAAATAGTGACTTCACAGACACTTAATGGACATCTAACATGACTAACGACAAGCCTCCAGAGTGGCTCTTGTACCTACCGCCTCACTGCATTACCAGCCGTGCAAGAGATGGTGTAAACACACGTCCTTGACTGAAGGTCCTGTGCTGAACACACTCCTCTCAGAAATTCACATTCAAATGAAAATCAGCAACATCAGTATGATTATAATAATTTTTATTATTCCATTTACTATAGTCTTGACATATCATTTGATAGTGGGCATGTATTTTTTTTTTTAAAGTGGGCATATATTTTAAATTGTTGAAATGACATTGCTGGGATTGACCACTAAATGCCTAGAAGCACTGTCTTCTGAATCAATGCCAAATTCCCATTAAATGAATCACCAGCACCATAAGATTTTTAGTGTCTTACATGTGCAATCCTCCATGATTGCCAAAATGATGACGATTATTATCATAATCTGCTTTAAATCGTGTGTCTTTTCAGAGACACTTCTCCCATGAGAAGCTCATGTTGGTCTGCTGACAACAATTCCTACAACCCTCTGCCCCATATCATGAAGGAATTCCTTAGCTGGAAAAAAAAGAGTATAACACTACGGAGGTTTCAGGGACTTACGGCTCCTGTGGGGTGGCCTCATCATTTACAACTGCCTGAGGAAGTAAAGAGACAGGAGAGCAGGAAAAGCCACCCATGCTGAAGGGAAAGCAAATCCTAGGGTTGATATTCCTTATTAGCCTCACAAAGCTCTTGGCTTTCACTTGACATGCTTTCAGTCTCTGGTCATACTTGAATCATTTTTCCCTCTCTCTTGCCTCGTTTAAATCCCATCTTTCCCAACCCATGTGTGGTGCTTGGTCCCTAGCCTTGCCCCTTAGACCTGGCTGCCCCTTCCCCCGATCCTCTGGCCCTACTCTCTTCTTTTTGGCCTCTTCCCAGCCTGTGTCTTTCTGCTTTTCTGGCACCAGATCTTCAAAGTGCATTGGGCGATATAAATACAATGAGAACATTCGGATGCCTTCTTCCTGTACTGCCACACCCCTGTGCAGGTCTCCTTTGACTCCAGGAATTCCTTAATTTCACTACGCAAGACAGTATATCCTAGTAAGCCACTTCCAGGCGGATATGTGCCCCTGCGAGGCTAGCTCAAACCACGCCCCTCTACTTGTATTCGTGAGCATCTATTTAGATGCTTTTTAAGTACAAAAATGCAAAAAAAAAAAAAAAAAACTCCCTAAAGGTCCTTGGTTCATGATAAGAATAAAAGTGTAAATTTATCACTGGAGATAGTAAATTTTATCACTTTTGACAGTGATTTATCACTTTTGATAGTAAAACCCCAAGTCACGCTATAAACTACTTCTACATTGCTAGTGTAGACAATAAGCTAGGCTCCGGGTAATAACCCATCAACCAATGGGAGGACAAAAGAATAGATGGTCCCTGCCCTTGGGGCCTTATGCGAATGCAAGAAAAGCCCCACAGAGGCAAGTCAGTTAAATCAGTCATCACAACTTACTCTAAAGGTCTCAAGAAAAGTCAAATATCTACTGGCAACGAAGCATGGACCGCCATGTTTAAACTGGGAATGAATCACACGAAGGAAGTGATCCCTATAACATGGTTAAAGAAGAATCGGAAGATAGTGGGAAGATTCAGTGAGCCCCATTTTCAGAAAAGGACAAAATACCTTTGAGACTCCCTTTCATGATCCCCGAGAGAGCTTGAAACTATATACAAGGGGTTAAGACAACAACGACTTTGTAAGACGCAGAGCCATTGATGGCTTCTTCATCTTTGCTATGTTGTTTGTGTTCTGTTTTCTTTTTGTGATCAGCACCTGGATGCCTTAAAATAGAAAGGTCTTCTGTGTTTGTCTTTGGAGAGTATGAAGGGGACAAACTCTGAAAGATGGTGGCAGCTTCTGAAGGAAAGGAAGATGGATTGATTTCCTGGAGGCTGCCACAGAAGGGGGAGAGACTGAGTAGGATTTCAGGAGAAACCCCGGAGCTGCCACAGAAAATACATCGTCAAGTCCCACCAACACTGGCCACCAAGCACATGGTGCCACATCTCTTACGCCACAGCCCGAATAGTATCATGTTCCCCTTGGGTCTTGCCACTCCACTGACGAGAACTGCCTTTGGCTGGTAGATTGTCGGAAGCCAGTTCTCTTATGGGGCAGTTTTCCAGGAAGATGTGAAGATCTTGAAGAAAGCACAGAACACATATAAATAAAGAGTAAGGCAGGAGCGCTCCAGCCAAAGGCATAGCCAAGTCTGGGGTAGGAGACTGACAGACGCCAACTGGCCTCTCACGGCTCTTGCGATCCTCAATGCTGACCACAGAGAGCACTTACTATGGAAGTTGTACTCATGCCTCTTACATGGGTTTGGAGATTTCTTCTCCCCAGGACCCAGGGTGGCTCACAAACAAAAGAGGGAAATGTTTACATGGAAGAATGATGAGCAGATGAACACCTTTGTCCTTTGGGTCCCACTTTCTTTTGGCAAGTGCTCACTGAGCACCCTTGGGAGATGGCAGAGCTCAGGACAATTCAAAGGACAGTCCTGGTTTGAATCCGGCTTTGTCACAGACCTAACTTCATTCCTCCAAGTGTCAGTTTCCCTAAAGACCTACCTGATTCTCCGATAATACCATGCAGCCCAAATGCCCAAGCGCCTCCAGTTATTTGCAGCTCCTCAGACAAATTCCTCTCTCCCACCACCTTGCCTTGGTGAATGCTATATAGTGGAGCCGGAATTTGAATCCAGGTCCATTTGATGGCACAGCCTGAGCCCTTACTCTCTCGGTTACAGTGCCGGTCGCATCACTGACAGCCAACATGCACAGAACAATGTATCTGAGCTACTCCTCTGAAACCTGGACGCGTGTCTCATGCATACACAGAACTCAAATCTGCACCAGCAAATTGCAGGCCAGTTTTCCAAAGGACCAGAAACTGCTCCCAACATCTTGAGGAGAGGCTGATAATTGTGCACAGAAGCTCCTGCTCACACACACACAATTACCCGGTTTTCACATGCAAATATCCATCTGCACATGGTTTCTTTGGTAAATGCCAACTTCATAGGTGCAATCCAGGTGCCCAAATTTGAAAACTTGGCAGAGAGAGGTGCACTCAAGCTCTGAGTCAGTTATGGACTGGGATCATTATTATAATTAGTCCCAATGGATATGTCTGTCACTCAATAACAATGGTGGATGATTCCGTCTCACTCCTTCATCTCTTTACCCCCCTCCTTCCCTCACCCCTCTTATAAGAAAACCAGCCACATCTTGCTTCACTGTCCTCCCCACCCCCACACTGCCTTTTAAAATGAAAAGCCCAGATGTGGGTGACCCATCTGTAGTGTGTGTCACGTTTTTAGCATCTTCTTTATTTAGAGCAGGGGAGAAAGGGACTCATTAGACAGGAAGTCCACAATGAAATTAGGAAACATTTGATCAGACCATTGTCCCAACACAATATGGGCAATGAGGAAAATGCTGGAGTTGGCTGCAAACTCTAAATGTGTTACAGCCTCAGTGGCTTGCTCATCACTCACTTCCCTGTGCTGACCACAAAAGGGAGCCCAACAGCTCTCTAGGTAGGATCCCTGCTTCTAAAAGTAGGGCTGCCATTACAGGAAAATTCTCCCTCTTTCTTTTTGAAGACTTTATATTTTTAGAGCAATTTTAGGGTCACAGAAAAATCGAGAGGAAGGTACAGATGTCTCCTGTCCACCTTCTGCCCCCATACATACACAGCCTCCCCCACTACCATTCTCCCCCATTTCTCAGAGTGGTGCCTTTGTTGCGACCCATGAACCTACATTGGCGTGTCATCATTGCCATCGTCCAGATGATCATATTTACATTACGATTCACGCTTGGTGTTAATTCCAAGGGTTTAGGCAAAGGGTGATGATATATACCCATCATTATAATATCATACAGAGTATAGTCACTGCCCTAAACATCCTCTGTGCTCCGCCTATTCATCCCTTCCTTCCCCAACCCCTTGGCAACTGCTGATGTTTTTACTTTCTCTATATTTTTACCTTTTTTGTAACATCATAAAGTTGGAGTTCTACAGTATGTGGCCTTTTCAGATTGGTTTCTTGCACTTGGTAATATGCAAGTAAGTTTCCTCCATGTCTTTTCATGGCTTGATAACTCGTTTTTGTTTGTTTGTTTGTTTGTTTGTTTGTTTTTAGCGCTGAATAATGTTCCATTGTCTGGAGGGACCACAGTTTATTTGGCAAATTTTCTTTTCCCTTGTGGCTTCGCTCGGCCACGGCAACTGGGGCATCTGAAGTCTCTGGGAGTTAGGACACCCTGGGCCTTCACCAGGCTCAGTCCTTCACTGCTGTTTAGGAGCCAGTGGTGGGGAGAAATAACTCCTCCCAAAGCATCTAGCTTGGCAGGAGGCTTTTACTTCAGCTTCCTGGCTTATGAAGGGCAGAGGTTTGCTGCCAGGGACCTATGCCAAGGGCTTGATGCATGAAAGCCATTCTTAAATCTCAGTTCCATTTCTGGTGTCTCAACTCTTTTATTAAGCAGAGCAGAAGGTCAAGAATATACAGGCTCCAAAACAGAGACACTAACGATACGTTCGAGTTCTGGGGAAACCATTTGGCTATGAGAATGTCCAGTCACATCTCCAAATACTTAATCCACATTGCATCAAAATCAACCCAGTACTACAGGTAAGCCAAAATGAAGGCACAAAGAGGTGATGTCTGCAGCCCTGATCGAAGAGAGAAAAGACTGGGTTTCATAGAATGAAGATGGGCTCTCACATTGACTTGGTCACTAGCTTTGGGCTTTAAGAATCCTTAACCTCACCTATAACAGAGTTGAGAGAGGTTGTCTTACCTCCCTGAAGGTTATTGTGAAAGTACAGCATGGAGGTAGTTATTAAAGCAATCAGAAAAACTAAAACATCGTATCAAAGTGTTTAGTGTCATTACCAATAGGCCACACAGCAAATTCTCTGCCATTTGTGATATTAGAATTCATTCCTTATGGGGCGCCTGGGCGGCTCAGTCATTAAGCATCTGCCTTCGGCTCAGGTCATGATCCCAGGGTCCTGGGATCAAGCCCCGCATCGGGCTCCCTGCTCGGCAGGAAGCCTGCTTCTCTCTCTTCCACTTGCCCTGCTTGTGTTCTCCCTCTGGCTGTCTCTCTCTGTCAAATAAATAAAATCTTTAAAAAAAAAAAGAATTCATTCCTCATCTGGTGCTAAATCCATTGCTTCTTTATCTGTTTAAGTGGCATACAAGATTTGCCATTCTCAAAAGGCATGGAAAATTCATTTCTTGTTCTAAGTTACAGAGCACAGCATTGAGGATCGAGCACAGGAACTTGAATAGGAGCAGTTGACGAAGTAAGTCAATCCATGCCAGCATTAACTGATCCAAGCTCAGCATCTGGCACATAGTAGGCACTCAATATACACTTGCTCAATCAACTAATGAATGAAAAATATGTATGGAGAGAAAAGTCTCCTTACTCAATAACACTCAGTGACCAATTTACATGTACGTACCTCTGCTGTCCACCCAACACACAAGTTTAATCAGAACTCATCTGTCCTAAGTCAGTTCTCCACCAACTTTCCCTGGAGAACTTTGGTGAGCAACCAAAGGAAACAAACAAACAAACAAACAAACAAAAAACAAAAACCATCCTAGTCTTATTTAAGCTCCTTTAATTCACAATCCCAGCAAGTTTGTCTCTCCACCAACCATCAATTAAAGAAAGAAGGGATAAAATACAGAAGTATACAGAAAACAGTGATAAGTGACCATTGACAACAGAGCAACCAAAGGAGGTGACAGGAAAATTAGAAGCAACTTTATAAGAATCATGAGTTTGAGGTAAAGACCTTGGGGACATTGATATATATATATATATTTTTTTAAAACATTGTAGTATACAAGCCTAAGTTTCTTACGTTATTGCCTTAATAATTAATTCAGTTATTGCGTTAATGAATGATAACACCGAAATGAACTTAACCCTTTCTTAATAACTCACCCTATATTGTTTAAAAGGCAGGAAATGTCTGTGAAAAATTTCAGCAAAGCCTTACGTTAAACCCAGATCATGCACGAAGGGTAGTTCATTGTAAAAGCTTCTTTCTTTTCATTTTCCACTATCCCTCTAAATCTGTTCTGTGGGATAATGGTCTCACTGTTCCTGGATGAAACTTCAGGAAATCTCCATGGCTTTTCTGGCTCTCTTAGGTAAAATCCTACAGTCCAGGGCCAGGGACCATTTCCTTGTGTCTTCCGCCTGCAGATGACACTTACCATACCTGAGTGGCCCCACTGATGTTTTCCTTGCTTTGGGAACATTGGTTGCCTTACCCTACAATCCTCCTTCTAAGATGCCCCTTGACTTAGCCACAGCCTGGGTGAAGGACCCGGGAAGAAGGGCACAGAACCCTGTGCCATAAATTTTACAGAGACTTTTTGTCCACACTTCCATCTCAGGTCCTGTTTCACACCTCGATTTGCTACCCGATATCTATGCTATCTCGTTGCCTTGGTCCAAACTTCCAATTTAACATTTGATTACGTTCAAACTTCCCGTATAGAATAATATACACTGGGGAGGGCAATGAAGTCTTTACCGGGATAGTCATTCAGCAGGCAGAATTACTCATGTACCAAAGGGTCTGGATAGCAATTTTATTTTTCCCATATTTGGAAACATCCGAATTTTTCATGAAATGTTTCCAATTTAAATCCAGCTGTTTGAAAGTATGTAAGTAGCCAAAAGATGGAAAAGTGAAGTTCAGAATAGCAAAAGAGCCCTGTTTTTGCTATCATTATTTAAATGCGATGTGACCACACATGGAATTGTACACCACAAATCGGATCCAAGTCCAGATTTGGATGCTGGAATGTTTCTATACTGGAAGAACCTACTTATGCCTCTGAACCTAATTCTCAATAAGCAATAAAGAAATTTAGGTACTGTATCCCGAGAATCTAATAATGTAAGTAGCTACCCCTCTTGTGAAAAACCTATATTTTATTTGGAATATAAATAATTTAAAAATGCAACTTATGCCAAAGAACTTGTGTTGGTTTTACAATATGTTCACAAAATTCCTTTGATACTCCCTTCCTTCAGAAGTGGGTTCTAATTCTCTTTCCTTAAGTGTGAGCTGTATTTAGTAACTTACTTCTAGCAAGTAGAATGTGGACGAAGTGACAGTGTATGACCTCGAAGATTAGGACATAAATGGCACTGTGGCTTCTTCCTTCCTCTCTCTTAGATCACTCTTTCTGGAAGAAGCCAGCCACCATGTCATGAAGACATTTGGGCAGTCCTATGGAAAGGTCTACACTGTGGGAACCTGAGGTTTCCTCCTAACAGCACATGAGGGCGCCATCTTGGAAACAAACCCTCCAGCCCCAGTCAAGCCTTCACATGTAGACACCCCAGTTGACAGCACGACTACAATCTCATAAGAGACTCCAAGCCAGGACCACCCAGCTTAGCCAACCACATACACCTGACCCACAAGGACTGTGAGTTAACAAATGTCTGCTGTCTTAACCCAGGAAGTTTTAGAGTAATTTGTTGCACAACAATAGGGAACTAAAAGAATTGACCAGATTTTCTCTTTTGTCTGTTCCGAGAATCTACAATATTCATGAGATCAGTGATTTCAGAAAAACAAAAACAGAAAACCCACAAATCTCACTTTTTGAATCGAAAGAATAGCATTTCCAGATTTTTATCATCGAGATAAATGATTTCTATCATTAAGACACAATTCTCAAATCTGGCCCCTTTAAATCAAGAGCTCATCGAAGGTGCTAGGTATACCCAGCAAATCCACATGGAAGTTGAAATTATTTTTAAGTGAATGGTAAAAGCACAGATTTTCACTACTCTAAACTGTGCTATGTACGGGACTGACAATGAAAACCCTAACAAGGCATTGAAAGCTACTTCTAGTCATGTCTTGTGTTGGCTTCTTTTTATAAGGCTATCAATTTACTTTTTATTTATTTCGGAACACTTTTTTTTTTTTTTTTTAAGTACGCTTGGAGCCCAGTGCGGGGCTTGAACTCGCAAGCCTGAAAGCAAGATCTGAGCCGGAGATCAAGAGTGGGATGCTTAACCAAATGAGCCACTCTGGCCCCCAGGAAATTGTTTTTAAAAAGGAAAACAGATACAGGCTTATTATGAAGACAAAACTTACCTTTTGTGAGAATGAGATCAAAGTTGCGCTTAAAACACTAATGGAGGGGCGCCTAGGTGGCTCAGTCATTAGGCATCTGCCTTCGGCTCAGGTCATGATCCCAGGATCCTGGGATCGAGCCCCGCATCGGGCTCCCTGCTCGGCGGGGAGCCTGCTTCTCCCTCTCCCACTCCCCCTGCTTGTGTTCCCTCTCTCGCTGTGCCTCTCTCTGTCAAATAAATAAATAAAATCTTAAAAAATAAATAAATAAAACACTAATGGATGTTTACACAGCACACAGAATAATGACATCATGTATCTGTAGGGAGTTTACGATTACACAGCCACATTTCATTTAATCATGCCAACAATCCTGGGGAGCAGGAATTATTTTTCTCATTTTGCAAATGTGATGGTGCAAAACCTACTCATGTGAGAATCGTCTACCACTTACCTCCTCTTCCAGACCTCTAAAGAAAACCCTCTATGCATGAGCCCAGTTTCTCCTTTGCTCTCCCCTCCTAAAAATGTAGAATCCTTTCTGCAAGGAGGCACAAACAGAAATGCTGAGGATGGGCAAGGTGGGGGTGAATGAAAGTTTCACCAGCTACAGTTGAGAGAGGGTAAAACAAGTCCTTGGGAGACAGGATGTTGAGGAGAGACATTAGAGCAACCGTGGGGTATGCAGGAAGAGAGGTTTTCTTTTTTTTTTTTATTCAAATCAATTTAATGAACATATGGTATATTATTTTCAGAGGTAGAATTTAGTGATTCATCTGTTGTATATAACACCAATGCTCATTCCATCACGTGCCCTCCTTAATGCCCATCACCCTGTTACCCCATCCCCCCCGCCCACCTCCCCTCCAGCAACCCTCAGTTTGTTTCCTAGAGTTAAGAGACTCTTATGGTTTGCCTCCCTCTCTGATTTCATCTTATTTTACTTTTCCTTCCAAAGGGAAGAGAGATTTTAATGATTTTATGGACAGTGTATTTGCATGTCTTTTAACTTCATTTGAGATATGTGAGAAATTCAGAGAATTTGTTTTCATTATTTTTGCCTGTTGAACTGCTTCTTCAACACAACAATTTAAAACTCCTGGGTTTTAAGACGGCACATTTGAGAATGTTCAGGTGCAGAGAGTATATAAATGATCTTCCCAGGAATCCAGATCTTCTAATTAAATCAAGTGTTTTTTCCACTTTGTCACTTGGCTTTCTCGTTCATTCTCTCATGCAACAAATAGTAACTGATCACATAATAGACCAGGCACTATCTTAGGACTTGAGGAAATAACTTAGCTCAAAGCTGCAAAATCTGTCATTTTGAAACTCCCCAGAAGAGGGGGAGACCTAAATCCAGTCACCTTTGGGTCTGATTGTTCCCCAACTGGGTGGAACCTTTAATTACCCAAATGCAAAGCACACACCCACCCGTGATTCAGAGCTAAAGCTGGGAAATGACAGTAATACCATGTTTTAGAATGAGAACAAAAGCCTTGTCTAATTGTAAATTTTTACCTTACGGTTGAGCCAAAGCCTTTGTTGATTTGTTTCTTTTGTTGTGGTTCTTTTTATTTTTTGAGAGATTGACTGGCAGGAATATGCCTTTTCTCTACGGGGATCTGGTGCACCCTGTGCCAGTAAATCTTTGTTCCTCTTGAGGAGAGGAGGACATTCGGGCGTGATCCTCACGTTAGGATAAAAGAAGGTGCACTGTTGAAAAAAGGTTCTTTGCAGTTCAGACTACACCAGGATGTGAGTGTCCTGCACATTGTGTTATTTAAGACCAAATAAAACACACCTTGGGAAATTCATCAGTGTTAGAATACCGTGTTCCACTGGGCTAGCCCTTCTGGGGCCATTCCCACCGCCTTAGAATACAGAACGAGAGCCTGGGAAGTAGCCCCAGGCCTGGATGAAGAGGAAAACAGTGAACATTCCTCTGTCTTCTTGGACAAGCGTCCCCCATGTCCCACCTGACTACTTCCTTGTTCTTTTTTTTTTTTTAAGATTTTTATTTACTTATTTGAGAGAGAGAGAGAGAGAGAGAGAGAGCACAGAGGGAGCAGGAGAGGGAGAAGCAGATTCCCCGCTGAGCAGAGAGCCCCATGCGGGGCTCAATCCCAGGACCCTGGGATCATGACCTGAGCCGAAGGCAGATGTTTAATGACTGAGCCACCCAGGCACCGCCACTTCCTTGATCTTGACATTTTCTCCTCTTTTGGGTTCTAAAACTGCACTCTTTTTTGGTTCTCCTCCTATGTCACTGGATGCTCTTATTCATACTTCTTTTTGGCCTTCTTCCTCCACCCAAGTTCAATGAACTTGGGACTTGGTTGCAGATCTTTCTCTCTTCTGTAGATACACTCTGACCCTCTACAAGCTCATCTGGTACTTGGGCGTTAACTACCATCTCTGTTTTGAAGACTCTTAAATTTATATCTCTAGCCTTTAACTTTTCCTTGAACTTGAAACTTGCACATCTAACTGCTTTCTCAACATGGCCACTCAGTTACCCAATACACATGTCTACTGGAACTTTTAAAAAGACCCTTGATTTGGGCCCCAAACCTTTCCTCCACAAATATTCCCTTTCTAAGGGAACAGTGCCCACTCCTTTGCTCAACAAAAACTGGGAGTGGGGTTGAATTCTTCCCCTTTTTTCCCCTCATTCATAACTGGTCAGAAAGTTGCTCTCACTCTGTGTCCGATGCACACCGACTCCTTCCCATATCCACTTCCACGGCCAACACACAAGGCTATTCCAATAGCCTCCTACTGGGTGTCTCTGCTTCACCCGTCTGCTACTTTTTCAACAGCCATGACCCTCTTTGAGTGACATCCCCTGCTGCATTTGGAATCAAAGTCAAGCTCCTTGCCATGTCTACAAGCCACCTGACTCTCCAAATTCATTTCCATTTTATATCATTCTCCCCCTCACTTCGGCCACGATGGCCTCCATTTAGGGGAAGGAAAAACCTTACCACTGCACCGCACATGCCAGACTAGCAGTGACAGCGCTGTCCCAAGGGGGAACGGGGGGTCCTGGGCCTGCTGGGAGACAACACAGGGATCCTGGTGCAGACCCTCATGATGGAGAGACAGAGGCAACATCAGAGACTCATCTCAACTGGGCACCTGGCACATGGGACATCGTGAGAAACTCGGAGGGCACCAGAGAGGCGAGGGGACATCAGAAGGTAGGTTGCAGCTCCTACCGCACTGTAATCTACAGTATTAATAGAAAGGGGACCTCACCACTATGTGACCTAAGACATTCAGGTTTTGCACCAATGAATCAGATAGAGCCGCTGCCCTGTAGGACTCTCCAGCCTAGTTGGAGAGACAGACAGATAAACAAATAATGGCAATACAGTGTGATAAGGGCTCTCACGGGAATAGCTAATAAGACCGATAGCACAAAGACAGCAGCGGGTAATACTTGCTCCAGGGGAGCACTAAGCAGACACGGCCATCAGAGGATTATTCCACTGTGGCTGGAGTGATGGTGCCTATGGGCTTTTCTAGAGAAAATTTTCCAAATGATCACACTTTAGATTTCAATATTAAAAAAAAAAAGAAAGAAAAAAGGCTAGGGCTATGTATAGAGAGACAAAGAAGACCATTTTTACTAGATGGTGCTCTTGATTTAAAAGTGCCAGTAAAAACATGAATTTGCAATTTTTACCGAAGGGAGAAAAAGCCATATTAAGTTGCATTAGGTTTTCTTTGTGTACACTTTCTGGTGCCATACCAATATTATTAACATCCTTACCTCTTCAGGGATATGTTTTTTATTATAGTCCCTGAGAATTAGGAAGCCACGAAGGGGAGTGATGAAGGTGCTTTAATTACCGCAGAACAAATGTCATTTTGAGGGTCGCGGGAAGGCAGACACGGATCTGTTGAGAACTGTTTCAGAAGCCAAGAGATGCCAGCAAAGGTTGCTTTTCTTCCTCCCCTCTGTGGTCCAAAGAACCCATTTGATTCTCATGCCGATTTTCCTGTGCTGGGAAAGTGAAAAGGAAAACTTCACCCTGAATAGTTGTGACTCTTCTCCTTTGGGGACCAGAGCTATTTTTCCTAACACCACTGTTGGAGCGTTTCTAGACTTGCTTCCATTCCGAAGCTGTCATGATGGAGTAACCTTTCCAATCTACAGATGGGTCATCGTTTTAATACACCAACCATTTGCTAATGATAAGGAGCACAATTAGATTAGTTTTCTGGAGGCAGGAATCAATATCCTGGTGCATGTGGACCCGATTAGCCATTGCTAATTAGAGCTCTCAGACATTAATCAAATACCATGTATGGGGCTAACCAACCAATGTGGGAAGCAAAAAAAAAAAAAAAAGTCTATAGTCTCCCCTTGAATTCTCTAACCTGGTTCACCTTGAAATCAGACCCAAAGACAGAAATCCTTATGTTGGGTCTGCATTAACAGAGCAGGGAGGCTGCGCTCTTTCACGGGGTCCCGAGCCTTCTGGAGTATGAGGCCAACGTGATGTCATCAGGCTCCTTCTTAAACAAACACAGGCTCCATCCTGCAGCCTGGACCCACTTCTCACGGACACTTCTCACTATGTCAGCTGCAGGCTGGACCCGGGGAGTCAGACCAACACTCCTAGGCCTAAACAATAAATAAAAAGAAATGCTCACTTACTAATACATTATTCATGAAATAGCCCAATTGCCCATCATGCCACGTACTTGTATTCATACAAGTATTCCTGTGTGTTTAAATAATGAATGTCATGTTTGTGTTTACTAACACAAATCGCTCATTAATCCGTATTCAAACCAAACAGTGCCTTATATGAACTCTTCGAAAATTGCGCTTGATCAGCTTGTCCACCTCAATTTGGGGACAGTTTCTGTAACGCTAATTCTAAGACGTGTGATTGAGCCCTTTAATTTGGCAAAAAAACTATCAGAAAACCAGGCTTGAATAAGGATTCTGCTGATAATGTGGGGCGAATCCAGGTGTGATTTAAGACTTGTAGAATATATTGCCAATATTTCTAGCACCTATGTTCTTAATTCCTGATTCTTTAATGCTTCTGAACGTTACCTTGCAAAAAGCTATTTATTGCCCCGCAAGCGCCTTCAATGTCTTCAAAATCTCTTTTAAAACGATACTCGGGTAGAAAGCCACAGTACGTGTGCATACTATCATCATAATTTTTCTCTTCAGAAATAGAAAGTCAGATTTGAATGAACTCAAATCCCAAAAGGCTCACCCAAGATTTGAAATTCACAGCCTACAAGAACTGATCAGTTTTTAGACTCGAGGAAAGCATGTTTTCCCTACCATTCTTAACATTCTCAGCTTTAGACTTCAGCAGGGAGGGGAAATGGAGTTGCTAGGACCTAGTTGCGGGGCAAACTGAATAGCCCTGGAGAAAGGAGTGCTGGCAAAGAATAAAAATCAGTCTGGAATCAAATCTTGCTTGAATCCTAAATCACAACACATCAGTTGTGTGGCCTAGACACGTGTTGAATGTCTCTGAACCCCTAAGATGAGGGCAGTGATGCCCAAGGTCATGGCGAGGCTCTGAAGGCAAACGTGAATGCATGTGAATGCTTGCCACAAAGCCTCCCTGGAGTTAGACGTCGCCAAGGGCTACTTCCCTGGGCCTCTTCCCTTAATTCTGGTCCTATAGACCATAATGTTTTGGAAAGCAAGCATTGCATCTGTATCTTTGGAGCCTGGCACTGTGGTGCATAGATTTGACTCAATAAATCATTACTGAGCCAAAATTAACTACCAGAAAAGCCACCAAAAGGACATCTAGGGGACATGTGAATGTTTCTTTTCCCTCTTTCCCAAAAGTCAATATTGCACAGACTATCTAAGGTAGTAATTTCCAGAAATCAGAAGAAATATTCCAGAAGAGCCAAAGCAAATCCCTCCTGTAATTTCAAGCATTGAAAAGTGTGGTTATTGAAAAAAAAATCTCTTTCATTTCTCTGACCTCTTCCTTTTGTAATTTTGGGGATATTCATGTATGGAAAATGTCGGGCAGGGCATGGAACACAAATATGATGGGTATCCAGATTATTTATTTTAGCTCTGGGTAGACTGTTGGTGAAAACACAAAAGTATATAAGTAAGGCGCATAGTTATTAGAGAAAGGGCCAAGCTTAAACAAGGAACATTGTTAATAACTGATGGGATCCTCAAGACAAATATATCAAGTGGGAAGCATCTTGCGTTTCAATTAGGGATACACCACGAGCTTCCACTTAATGCAAGTATTGAGAGGGGAGATCAATCGGCGTATCTCTACAATGTGCCTTGGCCATCAAGCCCATAAAAGCAAGGCAAGCAGTCAATGGTCAGATACTTCCCGAAGGCACTGGTCTTTGAACAAAGTCATAGAATGTAACTAAGGGCATGCTTTTCTATGAGAAATCATATTTCCAATTCTTAAAGTAAACAAATTCAGTACAATGTAGTTTTTAAGTGGACTGCTAGCATTTATATTGTCCATAGGACATGCTGGTGACCAGTGAAAAGTTGAAAAACTTTACAGAAGTTAGAAATGTGTTACCTTATCATATGTTGATTATTTCACATTTTATTATTCAGCATTTCCCATGTCCAACCAAATCCCACCATGACACTTTTTTTTTGCAGGCAAATTGGGAAGGAAGATGGCCCACCAAAGAGATCTCTCCTGCCAAGTTCTATGTTACTGTTGTTCTCAGCTGAACTGCCGGGTTTTTGTTTTTGTTTTCTACAATGATTCTCAATTTAGTAAATCGCAAGTCTTTATTTACAACCTAAGAATAGCTGAACTGAATGGTCAGCATCATCTCTTTCTGTGTGCTTAGGGATTAAATCTCTGCCATTTGGAACCAAATTTCCAGTTCCAAAAATATTGGGAGTCCCCACATGAGCCCAGGGCTCTCCCAGGGACTCCAGAGAGCAGTAGAAATTCAACAGAGTCACAGGGGAGAGCATCTGGCAGCTAAGCCTTTGCTACAGTGGTTGTTCAGTCTTCATTCAAATGGATATGGGCTCTGCGAGCCACTTTGTGTTCTAGAAGAAAAACAACAGATGCTGACGCGCAAGAAGGAGAAAGGGCTGAATTTTTCCTTAAAACTCCAAGCCTCCGAATTCATGGTTTCATCCCCAAACCCCTTCTCCACTACTTCCCCTGCCAGAGCTCTCTATTCATTAGACTCCATCATCCCAAGTCAATTCAAACACTCAGTCCAAATCTCCTGTAATGAGGCACTGTTGAGACACGAATGCTACACATCCGTCTTAAGTCTCAAGTCTCAAGTTTAGAGTGTTGGCATAACTTTAAATATTAAACAACCTTTTCAGCCTCTGATTATTGTCACTCACTGCAGTAGGCATATGTCATATTATCTGGTCTGCATTGGTTCTCCTTTTCAGACAAAGCACCGCCTTTTCCTTTAGGTAATTACCCTTTGTGCCAGTTCATACAGTTCTGGGATATCTGGAGAGATAATGGCCACCCAAGTAGGACCATCTGAGACCTTCCCTAGGTTTTGTTTTTGCACACTGAGAGAAGACAGCCTTTTTCTTTAAGAGTCACTCTCTATGCCTTTATAAAGCCTGGAGCTCTCTCTGCAGACTTGCCCACCACACACCCAAGCCCCGGCCATTTGAAAAGATAAATAGAGACCCGATGACATCAGCTAAATCCTTGGATCCAGTCATGCCTGAGGCCAGTTCAACCTCTGTGCTTCCAACTTATGTTCTTCCAACTACACTTTACATTATAAGACTTTTTGTAACTTAGAGTCTTTCCTGTGACATGCACATTTTTTATTCCCCAGATCCCACTTTGAGACTCCTTAATTTATTACTCAACATTTCTCCTATCTGCAAGGCCGGGTTGAAAACTTTCTTCCCACACACCTAAATACAGAACATTGGTCTTTTCTTCTCTTGGGTACAGATCCAGCCAATTTTATTTCATTATAAAAGTGCTTGCCTTACCAATGTAGCTGCTATCCTCAGGGATCTGTCCCCCTGGAAAGTTCTAGTGAAACTTTCTTCTCATTAAGGCACTGGGTTCTTGTTTTACTTCCCTAATACAACCGTCTTTAATTCTACTGTCTAGATTTTCCCTTCTACTACTTACTTGGCTGGTCTTATTTTCTTTTTTCCTTTGCTACCTTTTCTTTTAATGCTTTCTTAGATCAGGGGTTATTCACAAAGTCCATAGACTATCCATTAATGGACTTTGGGGATTTCTCAAAGTCTCTTGAAATTGTATGCAAGTTTTGCATGAATATACATATGTACACATATTAGTTATCAATCGCTGTATAACACATCACCCCATAAGTTAACAGCTTTAAACAACAAAAATTAATTATCTAACAGTTTCTGTGGATCAGAAATCCAGACACAGATTAGGTGGGTGCTTCTGCCTCTCAATGTGCAATAATCAGGGTGTTGGTCAGGGATCTTCGTCACACCCAAAGACCCCAGTAAAGGAAAATACAGTTCCAAGCCTACTCACAAGGTAGTTGCCAGGATTCAGCTTCTCACGGATGTTGCCTAGGGACCTACCAGTTCCTTGCCACTGAGTCTTTCAAAGAGCAACTCACAACATGGCAGCTAGCTTTCCTTGGAACCAACTGGGGACAAAGAGAGAGCGAGCAAGACAGATGTCACAGCCTCTTTGTAATCCAATCTCAGTAGTGACATCCCATCCCTTCTGCTGTATTCAAAAGCAAGTCGCTGGGTTTAGCCCACACTCAAGCCCACACTCGTTAGGGGTTGGTCTGTCATCTTACTGTAGGCTGCCGGCCAAAACATATGGTGAAGAGGAAGATGAGCCATACCTTTCATCATATCTTTTACTTCTGAATTAATGTTTGTATTTTCTCTTTGTTTCTGTCCCAAGCATTGGTTTTACCCAAAGTCTTATACATTTTCACAAGTTACCAGAAATTGCTTCTCTGCCTCTCTGCAACAGGCTGGAGTTTGTCCCCTCTTACAACAGTCTCTCTACAATAGTTTTTATATCTCCTTTCCTCAAAATGTTTATGATTCAAGATCCTATGTTGTCACTCATCCCCATTACACACACACACACACACACATACACACACACACACGTACATCTTAGTCCATTGTCAGTTGTGAGAAGTGGAGTGTTTTGATCGTACAGGATAAGAATCTTGTCTTGTAGAACACTGGTTCTCATACTTTTTAGTCTCAGAGCCCCTTCCACTCCTGAAAATTATTGAGGACTCTAAAGAGCTTTTGTTTATGTAGGTTACATTCACTGATATGTGCTGTGTTAGACATGAAAACTGAGATATTTTTAAAATATGTATTTATTCTTTTAAAAATAATATACCTGTTAGATGCAAACAAATGTTTTTATGAAAAGTAAAAATATTTTGTTTTTTTCTAAAACAAAAAATATTAATAACTGACAATGTTTTACACATTTAGAAATCTCTTTAATGTTCGACTTAATAGAAGACAGTTGGATTCTCATCTGCTTCTAACTTCATAAGTGTGTAGTTTTGGTGCAAGTATACGTCACTGTAAAAAAGAGAAATATTTTATTAGCCTTTTTATGTAATTGTAGATATTCTATTTTGATACTACACCAAAATTTGACAATGGTAGTTTCTTAAAGATTGCAGAATGTAATCTGAAACCATAACAATGACTTCTTTTCACATTGTTACATTAAAATCCACTGGTTTATCTCATACTTAAAATGGGTCTTTTACCAAATGCATGATTTGTAACATCATGCATTGGTCATTTATTGATTCACTGAGATACACAGATCTCCAAATGTTGACAGATTTTGTTATTAAATATCAAGAACTCACATTCATAAATATCATAGCCGATCTCATCGTGAGCCTTTAGGTATTTACTGGGAAGCAGTCATGCTGCTTCACAATGTTTGACACAAGGTTTCCAAAATTCTAATTTTCACTTGAAAGCTCAAATTTTATCATTGGCTATAAATACTACTAGTTATTCTCTTTGAAGTAACAGGCCCGCTTCATCCATTTTTGAGAAAATATCTGCCAAATACCCAGTCTAAATAACCATTGTTTGCCTGTCAGTTGCTCTTTCAAATAAAAAGGTGTTCCATGGAAAAAAGGAGCTAATTCAACTCCTTGCTTTTCCTTGAGACATCCATTGAACTTTGGTACACTGCAGAATGTTTGAATCATCCATCCCATTTCATCACACAGAACGCTAAAAAGATGTAAAGTGTTGAGATTTAATGAAATTAATCATTTCTACTGCTTTATAAAGACCGCTTTTTTAAAAGATTTTATTTATTTGAGAGAGACAGAGTGAGCAAGAGAGAGAAAGCACGAGCAGGAGGAGCAGCAGAGGGAGAGGGAGAAGCAGACTCCCCGCTGAGTAGGGAGCCCCACATGGGGCTTGATCCCAGGTCCCCAGGATCATGACCTGAGCCAAAGGCAGATACTCAACTGACTGAGCCAGTAGCCCCTCAAGGTCACTTCTGACCAACACTGGCTTTTCTTTTTTTCTGTCCGTGTTGTAAAGTATACAACCACCACTAATGCAGTCTGCTGCCAATGCCTGGAACCATCCTAAGATGGCAGCATTCTACCCACCATGTTGATGCTTTTGCATCAATAGTGGAAATGTCAACAATTGAAAAAAGCAAATAACACCTTAGTATTATTTTGAAGATAGTTTTGACTTCATGGACACATTAAATGTGTCCTGGGGAACCCCGGGGGTCCCTGACTATACCTTGAAAACCACTGGAATAGACTGTTTTTTATATATATATATATATTTAATCCTAATACTTAGTATTACACTGGGGGAGCAGAATTTGATATATCATGTGCTCACTTCTGCTTATCTAGATCTGATGGGAGAAGAGACCTCTAATAAAATTACTTTTGATTTATTGAGCATGAACCATCCAATATTTCCCAAATGTCACTAATTCACAAGTTTGGCCAGAGAAATATAGTCATTTCTTAAACTTAAATATTTTAAAAGTCCTTTTATCAACCTGGAAATGAGTATCACGAATGGAAGAAATGTATCAATACCCCTAAAATAAATATATAACAACTCAAATCTTTAAAGAATTGTTCATCGAGTGTGCTACCTAAAATCATTCCAGGGACCACCGTCGACAGCTCATGGACACCTTTAGCAAGACTGCAACTATCCCTCCCTACCTTTGAGCTCATTCGCTTTGCCAAATTCTGTTGTATGCAAATTTATTTCCATGTTTCTTTTAGATTCTTCTATCTACAGATTGCAAGTCACTCCTGTTGGGAATAATTAGAAAAGAGGAAACTGGGGCATTGGGAAACACAAAGGGGAGGTAAAGCAGATGGCAGTGAGGAAATAGAAGTTTGGACATGAAGCTCTGGGAGGGGTAAAGGGAGGGGAGGAAAGGGAGGCCAGAGCCCCTGCATTGCCCTCCAGGATCTGGGGAGGCAGGGAAATGACGTGAGTGTAAAAGGGACTAGTAGATGTTCTTCGGTGTGACCAGTGTGGGGCTCTGGCATTGGAAACAAAAATGCCTACCTGGCTGTGTTAACTGAGACTTGCCGCAAAATTTTTCCACTTGAAATATCCAAGTACTTTTGTGATATGAGACCGAGGCAGGATTCAGAACACAGGCATCACCATGTCTAAGTTATATGAACAGAGAAGCTTCGTGGTGGCTGGTTAGCTCAGTCAGAGGAGTGCATGACTCTTGATCTCGGGGTTGTGAGTTCGAGCCCCTCACTGGGTGTAGAGATTATTTAAATAAATGAAACTTTAAAAAAAAGAAAGAAAAAAGAAAAGCATCGAGCATTTGGAGGAAAGGAGCATACCAGCACCCATGAATGCACACATACACATTGTCGTTTACTGTATTTTCTACAACGAATCCAAATAAATTTGAAAGCCTCTTGTCACTGTGGGGAGAAGAGATCATGAAAAGTCTTCATTTAGCAAAAGAATGTAATGGAAATTAACACTATGTCTATTGTAACCCACTGATGTTGTGGAAATGCCTTACAGATTCTTATTTCTTCTGTTACCTTTATTGCTTTGTGCTAGCAAACATGTTATAAAGTATTTATGAAGTCTTTTACTGGTTCACTTGTTACCTTTGTTCTTAAAAACTATCTTTGCCATAAGGCAGTGTTTTTAAGGTTGAGTGGAATACGTTAGGTGTCATGGGTGGGAAAGGACCTGAACCCCTCATCCTTCCTTCTGCAAGAACATCTCTGCTTTCACCTAATTACACATCAGTCTTCTCCCAGAGATTTTATCTGAGGATTGGGCTCTGGTGTTATAAAAGAAAAAGAAATGTTTAAGTACGAAAGCCAAGGTCATAAAGTCTAAAGTCCCTCAACAGGAATTCTCCTTCCAACTTTCAAGAAAATGACTAAATGTTACAATGCCAAAATGATATGCAAAATAACATGAACAAGCACATCATAAAAGAGAAAGCCCACATAGCCAATAGGCATATAAAAATATGTTTGACTTCTTTAGACATCAGGAAGATGCAAATCAAAACCATAAAAGATGCTGTTGCATACCCACCAGAATAGCGAAATTTACAAGATGATGATATGAAGGTGTTGGCAAAAAAAAAAAAAAAGGAAAACTGGAACTTTCACTGAATGCTGGTGGGTGTGCAAATTGGTATAACCAATCAGAAAACCAGCAATATCGACTAAAACTGAAAATACGCATACTGTGCAATCCTGCATTCAAACTCCTAGGTATATACTCAATGCAGGGGCATCAAAGACATTCAAGAATGTTCTTAACAGCATCATTGTTAAGAGGTAAAAGCTAGAGACAAAACAAATGCCACCAACAAGATAGACAATTAAATAGCAGCACATTTAGGGGTGCCAGGGTGGCTCAATTGGTTAAGCATCTTACTCCTGATTTTGGCTCAGGTCATGATCTCAGGGTCGTGGGATTGAGCCCTGCTTTGGATTCTGTGCTCAGCAGGCAGTCTGCTGGAGATTCTCTCTCTCCCTCTCCCTCTGCTCCCCTTTATCTCTCTCTCTGTCTAAAATAAATAAGTAAATCTTTTAAAAAAATAAAATAAATGGCATATTTCTATAATGGAAAACCATACAGCAGAGAAAAGGAATGAGCTACTGCTAGATATAATAGCATTGGATGAAAAGAAGCCAAGGACAAAAGAGAGTATACTCTACAATTTCATTTATACAATGCTCACACATAGGCAAAACTAATCTATAACAATGGGAGTCAAGACAAGAATTAGGGGAAGTGAATGGGGGAGTTTCAAGGCGGGGAGGCTTTTCGTATACCACCAGTGTTCTATTTCCCGATCTGGGGGGTGTCACTCAAGTTCCCTTTGTGAAAATTAATCAAGTTGTATACACGATTTGTGCACACAATTTTATTTCAATAAGAAATTTACTTGAAGAAAAGAATAATATGTAGTTTAATTTTTAATTGTGTAGAATTTTAGGATCCCCTAGTGTCTCGGTATTTCTGTAAGCCCCTCCCCCTTTCCGTTTTATTTTCTAAATTCTGAACCGATTAAAAATTTGCTTGCTTTCTTTCAAAAAGTTCCATTATAATGGGTTTTTTACTCTAAAAGCAGAAGAGCTTGCTCTCCTCATTCTTGTACGCCAGCCCTGGAAAGATGAATTGATAAACTAATTCAATACATGGGTTTTGAGCACCTCCATGGGCCAGGCACTGTGCTTGGCTCTGGAAATGGGCAGATGAAAGGAACGGACACAGTTCTGGCCAAGAGGGAGTTCACTCTAACAAGGGAAATCCAAGGTAAAGCCAAGAGTGTGTTAAGTGCCATCAGGATGCTGGGGGGGTCACACTGCAGGGTGGATGTCTCTTCTCACGCCTGTGGGACCACATTTTTCTTCCCTATTTTGGACAGTGGGTTGCACTTACAGTTAGTACCACCGAGTGCAACGACTCACAATTGTTCTCTAATTGTTTCCTCCTGTTAACTTATCGCCCCAAACTGTGTATAGGGAATTGGTCTGATTCTGTATCTCCTGTTGGACTTAATTCTGGGCAAGAATTAGACCCTTTAAAACACCTGTAAGAGGAGGCAGGAGGAGCTGGGTAGGGACGTCTATCAAGAAAGAGAATTTTCAGGAGAAAAGATGGGGGCGGGTGGCGTGGCTGAGACTCAAGCAGGAGCCGGAAGCACCTCTGCTGAAGGGAAGTCAGAGGGCAGGAGCCTGAGGATGGTGGCAGGTGGTCGTCTCCCAGAGCTTGGGCGTCAAGGCACTCAGAACCTTCTAGAACCACCTACCTGGCTGAATTACAACAAGAAAAAAAAAAAGACTCTGATTTAAATTTCTATGATGGAAGCCAGGATATGTATGAGGATAGAAGAGGATCACTCCAAACAAATGTTCCCTACAACATTAGAAACTTCCTTGACTGTGGCGAACACCTTGACATCCTCCTACCACAGGGATTTAAGAGACGGTGCAGGGCTCACCTGATAAGATTCACGTAAGGAACTTGCACAATGCTGAGATTCCCAGCAGCAAAACACTAACAGCTTAGGATCCAAGAGAGAGAAAAATGGTGGTGTGGGAGGGAAGGGAGAGAGGAAGGGCGGGAGGGATTGCTTTCCATGGCCAGAAGGCACAGGGATGCTGAGAGACAAAGGGACGGGTGCAGTGGTCAGAGGCCAAAAGCGACGCTGCCTTCATTTCTCAAATTACCAGAGAATGAGCCTGATTCCAACTCTCCATCTGGTAACCTAACTAGAACATTCTATAACCAGCAGGGCCCCCATCAGGCTGGGACTGTTGTGGCTATTATTATTATGTATTATGTTTTGATATTCAAATATCTCCATTATGCAGCCAATCCCCTTAAATGCCACATTCTACATAAATGCTTTCCAGAATAGCCTGTCTCGTTTTCAGAGTTTATCAACTAATTATATAGTACCCCAGGTCCACCTACCTCTTTACCATGATATTCAAGGCAATTAAATAACAAGCAAAACTCTAGGCATCATTTTTTAAATTCCTATATAATGGGAGTCAAAGAAATGTAAGTACCTCCAAAGATTCACAGGGCTGTGCTTCCTGTCTTTGCATTGATTCTCCGTGGCGGAGCCGCATGAACCCTGGTCCCCTAACAAGCATTAACACGCCACGGTGTACGGGTCCCTGGGTAGCAGACTAACTCCATTTTCCAGTCCCGGAGCCTGCAGCCTCAAGACCCCTTCTCATTCCAGACGCTCATGCTCCCATCAGCTTCCTATGGCAGGATCTGTATTTATAATTCATGCTTCTCCTTTGGTTTCCTTTCCAGGTCTCTCCGGGCTGGCGCTTAAACAAAATCTCTGCCCACATCAAGCCCATGTTAGTCTTTCCTCAATTAATAATTAATAGTAATGATGATAATCACAAGCAAGTTTTTGAAAGAGTCTATCTTCTGTCATGTACCTAGGGGTCAGGTCTTTCGTGGCCTTGAGGGGTACAATTGAGGGGCAGACACGCACACATCCGCCAGAAACATCGGTAGCTAAGTTTTACGTTGCAGTTAACAAAACAGCCCAGGGAGCCCACAGTGGAAATGGGAGGGGGGGTTGTTTCCGTTTTTGGTTTTGTTTTGCCACCAGAAGCCAACTCGCCCTTCATGTGGCAACAATATTACATTTTGTTATGAGGGAAGGCTCTCCCCCATGTCTACCCCAACACTCGGCTTTTGTCCTCCTTTGGATCTGAGTGTACGGTCAGGCTACAGGGATAGAAAATACCCCCTCGATGGAGCCAGCAAGTCTAGTCTATATCCTTGCTACTCAAAATGTCATCCTTGGATCAGCAGCAGCAGCAGGACCTGGGTGGTTATTAGAAATGCAGAATCAGGGGTGCCTGGGTGGCTCAGTCGGTTAAGCAGCAGCTGCCTTTGGCTCAGGTCATGATCCCAGGGTCCTGGGATCAAGTCCTGCATGGGGCTCCTTGCTCAGCAGAGAGCCTGCTTCTCTCTCTCCCTCTGCCTGCCGTTCTGCCTACTTGTGCTCTCTATCAAAAAAAAAAAAAAAAAATCTTAAAAAAAAAAGAAATGCAGAATCATAGGTCCCACCTGAGACCTGAGCCAGCATACATCTTTGAACAAAAGTCCCAAGTGATTCACATGTACTTAAACTTTGAGGGCAGGGATCAAAGCCCCCTCCATAGTAGTTGTCCCAGAGATAACAAAATAGGCCAATTAGGACCAAGGGGATCTAATTCCCAGACATCTACGTTAGCAGACAGGGAAACAGATCTTCACAGTGGCTGAATTTGAACCTGGAAGTTGTCCTTTGCAGTTGCAAGCAGGAAATGGAAAGCCTGCACGAAAATCGAGTCCACACAGAGGAAGACAGAGAACCAACTAGACCCTCAATTACATCACAGAGCCTCTGCGCTCACCTGTACCTAAAGCCACATCTGTAATGAGACTGTTCAGATACCTGAGAAGGATACTGCCCCTTTTCTAATGAAGGAAACACAGATTTGGCTTTCTGTCACTTGCAACCAAAAGAATCCTAAATGATTCCAGACCTCACGGACTCTCCAAAAGAATGTATCCCCTAAACCATGAGAGCAGACACTTTCTGACATCCTAAAGGCGGGTCTAAGCTAGTTGTTTTGAAGCTGTTCTTATATCTTCCAGGTTAGGATTTTAAAATACGCACCACCTCAGTGGGGGGAAAACCCACAGGCCAAAGGGTACCAAATTGCTTAAAGGTTTCCTTTCTGCTTTTAATACATTAGATATGACCCTTGCTTCCCCTCCTTTTCTTAGAGATGAAAGACTTCTTGGAAATTCCATGCACGCAGCTGTCATTTGGAAATGACAGCCAGCCTGGAGAAGGTTAATGCTCTCATCAAAAATGCCCATCCTCTGCATTGGTTAAATGGATCATTCTGGTTCGCCTGACTGCTTGTCCTTTCTCCAGGTAGCCCCCGCATGTCAATGAAGTGTTGTTACAGTTTCGCTGTCTTCGCCCAAGTGCAGTGAGCACCCACATTTTCCTGGGGGTTCCAGGTTGAATAAAACCCAACCACAGATCTGCCAAGCATGTGCCAAAGGAGGCAGATTGGGGCACCCATCCCAGGTTGTTTTCTACTTCCATAGGAATGAAGAAAAAAGGGGCTGTCATGGAGCATTTGGTCGCAAACATGAAGGGCGCAACTGCTTGCTTCCACTCCATTGTATTCCCAGCCTTGCCAACGTTTCTCAAAGAGAAGCCCACGTACGGGGAATTGGAATTGCCCGGGATACACCTTTCAACTGTGGGTCCTGGGCCTCAGGACTCCTCCTCCAGATTGTCTGAGCCCCACGTTCATTATTTCAATGGAGTTGGAATTGAGGCACTTAATAAAGGGCCCTTCTAACTCTGAGATTCATCGACTCTGTCAAGCAAGAAGGATCACAGCATCTCTGAGAGGCAAGTGGGAACAGGGCACAGTTATCACGATGAGGAAGGAGTTTGCCAGGATGGGAAGAGGGACAGTAGTCTTAACTCAACTCTATAAATGAGTGATTCAGGGAGCTAATCACGCCAGCCTCTCAGTGAATGAAAATACAGAGCCAGTGGCTTGATGGGATGTTGAAGAATGAGTGTGGACATGGAAAAAAAAAAAAAAAGCAAAAGTGACTGTAAATAGGAAGGAGAGGCACCAAGGTGGCTCCTGTGGTCAGCGCCTTCCCTCACCAAAGTACAGACACTCCCAGGGGGGAAACAAATCCAAGCATCTCCCAGGACAGCGTGAGCAGGGAGGGGCTAGGAGGCATCCTCAAATGTCGTTGACTCTAAAACCTACTCACAGACTGCCCAAAATGTTTTGGGGCACTCTGTTTTTGTATTTGGGGCAAATTCCCTGCCCTTATGAGTTTCACAATTACATTTGTTGCTCCAAAATCCTGGAACAACTTAACCATCTACCTGGGCCAGCGTAAATAGCTCAGAGCCCAAAAACTGATTTATTCTGTCGAAAGAGGTGTCATCAGCTCGTTTCTGCTTTCTTCTTGGCAGAGTGCTGCTCTGAGAAATGGCCGAAGTGTGCACAATGGGAACATGTTCATCTGTCTCCCTAAGAACAGGGAGGAACTGGTCTGTTCCACATATAGCAAGCAGCTCGTTACTGTGTCCGCAGTGGCCAGATGCGAACCAGAGAGATGTGTTTTCTCACTCTCGGCAAATCCCAGGAGAACAGTGTTCCAGTATCCTCTACTGCTGTAACAAATCTCCGCAAACTTCGTGACTTACAAACAACAGGAATGTATTCGCTCATTGCTTGTTCCTCTTGTTATTTATTGTTCTCTTGCTTATAACCAATTCGCGGGGCCAAAAGTCTGAAAGGAATCTTGTGGGGCTAACATGCTACCATCAAGGTATTGTCAGGGTTCGGTCCACCTGGAGGCTCCAGGGGAGAGTCCTTGCTTGCCTCTTCCCGCTGCTGGTGGCTGCCAGCATTCCTTGGCTTGTGGCCGTCCCACTCCGGTCTCTGCCGCGGTCGTCATACCGACTTCCCTCCCGTGGTCAAGTGTCTCTCTCTACCTCTCTCTTATAAGGACACTGTGATCGTGTTTAGGGCCCTCCCGGATGATCCAGGATAATCCCCCCGGCCACACTCTCAAGGGCTTTAATGTAATCACATCTTAATAATTCTGCCAAGTTAGAACATGTTGGGGGTCATCATCCAACCTATCACAACCAGATTTTAGATGAGTGATTCCTGCAGAAGGGGCAGGGCAAACATCGAGTCAACCATCCCTGGGAAGCAGCCAGAAACCCGAGAGCTTGTGCCGCTTCCATCTCGAAGAGCACCTTTGGGTGGCTATGCTGGCTCCGACTCACCTCACAGAGCTGGAGCCTCTAAAACGCTCAGAGTCACGTCGTGAAGGTGACCGTGGTTGCAGCTTGACTCCAAGAAGTGGAGACAGGGAGGAATCCAGGACCCCTGACCTCCTCCTTCACTCACACTGTCCCGTCTGTTGTGGACACATCTGACATGGGTAAAAGACATCAGTCCACTCTCCGAATCAGTAGAGGACACTCCCAAAGCAGAAAGAGTTGACTCCGAATTTCTCCTGCCACTGTTCCATCTCAGAAGACAGCAGTACCAGGAAGGGGGGATATAAGGGGGAAAATCTTACTTTTACAAGTTTTCAGTGGCTGCTGAGATGCGTCCTTCTGTGTGCATGAAAGAGATGGTTTGAGACAGCCTGACTTTGTGGTCGGAGCAGGCATTTGATTATGGGGCTTTATGGCTTTTTATGTTTGCCTGGGAGAAGACTTCTTTGTAAATCAATGACATTAGCCATATGAAAAATGACTGATTCTTTGAACCGAATTCCCACAAAGTCAAACAGAGTCTAGTCTAAACACATTTTCTGAAGTTCTGACATCATTTCATGACTCTACACCAGGTTGAAAACTTCAGCTGGTATTCAGACAGACCCTTCCTTGCTGCCTGGCTGGCTCAAAATCACAGGTCAACATGTGGGATGAGACCGTTTACAAAGTCTCCCAGGATGCACTTCCTAAGTCCCCAACATGTCCCAGTTCACACATCACTGCCCCCAGGTCCTCTGGCTCTGGAATGCTTTGCTTCCAAATACTTGACTGCAGAGGAGCTTCCAGCCGAGGATTATAGATTACACTGAGCACCGACAGTTCATTGTGCACCCCTTCTTTCCCCCCTCTGTCTGACCTAGCCTCCCCTGCAAGCACTCATGTCTCCTCTCCTTCTTCCCCTGTCTCCCGGGAAGCTAAGCCTTGCTTTAACCTTTCTATCTTCTATTCTAGATCCTTCTCCCTCAGCAAAAACTTCCGGTCCTGGGACCTTTACTTGCACAGTCAAAAAGCCTTACTTTGCACCAGAATCCCACGCTATGGAATCCCAGAGTTGAGATCATTTTTATCAGGAGCTTTTGGACTTTCAAATATTTGGGCAGAGTTAGATGAGGAAAAGCCCGGAAGTAACATAATCCCTTTGAGGTGGTGACAACGAAAAAAAAGCAGATCTATTTGGTTGAAGAGGAGCCATGGATTTCCAGCAAGACCAGCTTCAGCTAAAGGCACACAAGCAATCCTATAATTTATACCACACAGAAGGCTGATATGAGGAGAGTGATTTGGAGAAATGAAATCCACCCTTGAAACCTCCTTGACCTTAAGCATGAAATCCCTTCAGAATGGCCCAGAAGTCCAAAAGGCAGACAGTATGGTTATTTTTTTTTTTTTTAAGCCCATAAATGTGCTTTACCTGCCAGCAGAGCTGTTAGAATTTAATAGGCTCCATACCAATGCCCAAGGGTTTTGGAAACACCTATTACAAGGGGTGTTTTCAAAACTGACTTCGCCTCAACCGAAAGCAGGGGTAATCAACCCCTCGGAGAAACGGGAAATTAACTGCACAGCTCTGGCTTCAGTGACGTGAACTTGGGAGTCTCTGAGCTGTCGTCATCATCTGATGGAACTCGATCTGCACAGGCCTGTTGGTTCTGCACAAAGAGAAACCTTGTTCGGGCCTCCACACAGCACCATTAAGTCATGACCTGGGTCACTCGGGGCCCCAGTGCCGTGCCATGACCTAGTTCCCCAACGCACCCCATTTATAGTCCGAGCGGCATATGGAGGCACCTGGTTCTCACCCACACTCATGTCGCGGCCTTGGGGCCAACACTGAACACTCGCAGCAACCTTGTAGGTATTTATTATTGTTGTTATTGTTCCGATTTACAAACAAGGAAGGGGAGGCTCAGAGAACTTCGGTCCCTTGCCTAATCACAGAAAGTGGCCCAGTTGGGGCCGGAGCCCAGGGCCATCTGCCTCGGGAGACGTAACAACCAAGCAATGGTCCCTCCTGACTGTCTGAGGATTCTCGTGCTGCCGGATAGCTGGGCACCGGCCGGCAGCTGGTCCTCTGATTCTTGTCATTGTTTAAGAAGTACTGATTAACTTTGGTTGTTTGGTTGCAATTTCTCTCTCCAGAATTTGTCTTTTCTGTACCATTTCTGCACTACAAACTTTCTTTCTTCCTTCCTCCCTCCCTCCCTCTTTCTTTCTTTCTTTTTTTCTTTCTTTTTCTTTCTTTTCTTCTTTCTTTCTTTCTTCTTCTTTCTTTCTTTCTTTTTCTTTCTTCTTCTTTCTTCTTTCTTTCCTTCTTTCTCTTTCTTCTTCTTTCCTCTTTCTTTCTTTCTTTCTTTCTTTTCTTTCTTTTTCTTTCTTTCTTTCTTTCTTTCTTTCTTTCTTTCTTTCTTTCTTTCTTTCTTTCTTTCTTTCTTTCTTTCTTTCTTTCTTTCTTTCTTTCTTTTTCTTTCTTTCTTCTTTCTCTCCTTCCTCTCTCTTTCTCTCTCTCTCCCCCCTCTCTCTCTTTTTCTCCTCAATATCACTTTCTCTCATTCTTAGTATCCTCACTGGAGACGAACCTCTGGTCATTGGGTGAAGCATTTACGCAGAAATAAGTCCAATGTTTAGAGGATGAAATAGAACAAAGATCCCAGTGACTTTTGCTTCTTTGTTTGCCTTCTTGCCTATTTGGGTTGTTTGTTTGTTTGTTTGTTTGTTTTTGCATCCAGTATCTTTTTTCAGCCTCCCCCAAACCCCGTGAGTTTCGACTATTATTACCTCATTTTACAGATGAGGAAGCCGAAGATCCAAGACATTAAGTCATTGGTCCAAGTTTACCTGACTAATTAAGTGACAGAGACAGGATTTAATCCCATTCTGTGTGACTTCACCACTCTATTCCTTCACCTCTGCGGTTCTGTCCTTCTGGCTTCCAGAAGAGGAGAGCTAGGCGTGCACCCCTCTCTGACCCAGTGGCCTGCACATGACCTTGATGCCACGTGCTCGTGCCCTGGCTCCTCCTGGCCGGCTGTTGGGTGTCACGGGGTCTTAGCCCACTTGGCTGTCTCTGTGGGAAGGTTCCAGAGCATGCTGGAAGCCTCTGCCCAGCAGGCTGGGCAGTTCAGAAATACTGCTCTCCCTGACAGCAGTGACATAGGCCCCCAGCTAATTTACAGCAGACATCGCGAGACTGGGGATGCATGTGCTGGCCAGCGAATCAGTGCATCCATCCATCACAGGCCTGGCAAACTCAGCCACATCTCCTGTGCTCCGTGGCTCGGCTGCCCTAGGACTAAGGAAGGACTCTTGCCCCATGGACGGATGAGCTTCACAAGGCCGGCCAGGCAAATTAAAATGCCAAATGCTTACACAGAGGACAGCTGGGTGGCAGGCTCTGCAGCCCCTTCTCTCCAACGCGAAGGAAACCAAGAGCATGTTTACCCCAGACCAGGGGTCATGAGGGCTGCGTGGCCAAACCTCAGGCTTCCAAAGGCCTCTGTGATTCATCTGGGACTTACGTCCAAGTGAATATAATGACATTAGTTGACATGATTAGAATAATAAAGCATAGTCAAACAACTTGAAATTATATCTCATTACACAGGCCATACTACTTTTGGTATATAACACATGCGTATTTTTAATACACCCTATGCTTGTCTTATTTATAATGCAACGCCACATCATGGTCTTTTTGTGATAGGAACGTTCATTTGTGATCAGGGGTCAGCAAACTTTTTCTGTAAGGGCTAATTAGCAAACATTTCAGGCTTTGTGGTCACATAGAGTCTCTGTGGCATATTCTTCTTTGTTTTTTTGGGTTGCTTTTTATGACCTTTTTAAAATGTAGAAGCCATTCTTAGCTCACAGGCTGTTCAAAAACAGGCTGCAGGCCAGATTTGGCCTGCAAACCGTAGTTTGCCATCCCCTAATTTCAGACATATAAAATATATTACAACCATTTTATTATCGTTTCATTTTTTTTTTACTGGTTGCCTCGAAAAATTGTGTAAGTGGCTGGAGTTGAGGCCCAGCAGATCCCAGCCAGATTTCCTGAAGAAAGGCCCATGGTCTATTCTTCCTGTCCTGCTCAACGCTTTCTGCACACTCCATGGAAACATGAGATCATCAGCCGGAGGAAGATTTGGGGATGGGTGTAACAAACATTAAACTGTGGGTTTTATTGTTGCCTTTGGATGGATCTTTGGAAGGCATCCACCGCTCCACTTTAAGTCACCCCATCTGTGCAATGGGTACATTAACCCTGGCATGGACCCTGGGCAGGATAGCCAATAGGTTACTTGTGTTCCTGTGGTCTGGCACACTCTGCTCAGAAACAACAAGCTTTTAGGTCAATTTCTACTCTGTGGCTTTTCAGTGGAGGCCTTCACTATTTGCTTTGGCAACAGTGGGAAATCTTGATGGGAAGGTGAGTAATCCTGAGTCAGCAAAATACCTCAGAGTCAGGAATGGCCTCAGTTCCCTGACTCCTGTCCCGCTGTGTTCTGCTCCTCGTGCACGGACCTGAGGTGACCCTTGACCATACCCGGCTCCCCTCTGCACTGACCCCTCTCCTCTAAACACACCAAGGGCATTGGAACCAACCCCAAAACCCGGTTGATCAGAAATCCTGGAGGGCCTTGCTCAGTCTGCCACAGCCCCTCCGCCCTCAGGGTGCAGCAAGCATCCTGCAGAGCTGGGGTCCCCACCCGGGAGCCAGCAGACCTGGGATTGAGTCCCCGCCCCCCAACTCATCAACCTATGACCTTAGGATATTTCTCAATCCCTCTGAACCTCATGAGATAAAATGAGGGCTCTGAACTAAATGATCTCTAAGGAACCTCGACCTCTAACTTTCTAATTCCCACTAAGCCAACTCACCTCAACCCACCCCCAGGAGATGTCCTCATATTACATCAGTTAATTCTGCCCATCTGGGTCTTCAACCTCCCTCTCTATCTGTCCCCTCTCTTTAGTGTGGAAATGCATCCCAGTGGACCCATTCTTAAACCACCAGCACAAACCCCCCACTAGATCCTGCCTCCCCCTCTAGCTGATGGTCAAGAGCCATCTCTAGCTGCCCTGGCAAGTAGTATGCTCCTGAAGCGCAAGGGAACTTTGCTATGGCACAGAGCCCTCCAAGAAGCAGTCCCTGAAAAGTCTGCTTCTCAATCCAGCTCACCCCAGCCCGTGCTGAGAAATGTAACCGGAGGACCCTGGTGTTCCTCATTTCTGCATCTCAGAACCTGCCGCGGTGCTTGGCACATAGCAGACTCCTTGTCACATGTTCTGAGTTATACGAAAAAGCACCTAGGAAAGAAGAAGGAATAATCACTCTGGTAAACCACACACTCCCCTAGCTTGGAAAAAAACTGGATCTTGCAAAAACATCGTGCTTGATTCCCCCCAGTGAATGGGGCTCTGTAGTTTTAATCTACGGGACTCTTGATTGCCAGCCTAGAATGCAGAGCATGATAGAAAGGAAGGCTTAAATGGTTCTTGTATTTTCTGGCCATGGTTTCCTCTTTCTCTTCCATATTAAAATAATAATAATAATAATAATAGTAACAATAATAAGAGGGGGGCAATCAAGAGGCTGAGGTTTTAAACCTCCCCAGAGGTCAAACAAATTACATTTTTGCTACAAAGGGAGGAGGAGGGGAGGGGCAGATGGGAAATCGGCTGCAGAGGCCCTTCCGGTGATGTCTTTCTCGGGGTGGGGGGGGGTCCCCCAGCTGGCAAAACTGCTGCCGCACAGGGCCAGCCCCTCCGGTGGGCAGATCCAATCGCAAATAGAGAAACAAGACGTGCCAGCAGGAGCCTCACCAGCTGGGAAATTATTTCCTAATAAAACTACAAAGGGCAGGACGATAACTGGGCACTGCTGACAAGTATTGTTGTCTTGTATCAAAATCTCTTTATAAACCTGTTTGAAGAACAGAGCTGGCTTCTCTTTGAAGTCCCAGTTCAAAGCCGTTGACTTGCAGGGTTCGCTGTGCGGCGGTGGAGAACGGCAAGGGAAAGAGGTCAGGAGGGACGGAGCCAAACTCAGTGCAAATTCAGAGCTTCGACACTCTAGGGCAGAGTTTCAGGGTGACATGTCTGGTGGAGCTCCTCATTATTAATGCCGCCCCCCCACACACACACCAAGCACCCCCTCTATGCCAGGCGCTGTCTGCAGACCATCTCATTTCTAACAGGACCACCCCAGGAGGTAGGTGTTGTTACCCTCATCTCATAGATGAGGGTCTGGGGGCTGGATTCTCAGCCCTTAGTCTGACCCCAAACCCGCCCATGCTCTGGTCCCTGAAAGTCTGGCCTTCTGTGGCACGTTGCCACAGGGACCCCAGTGGCCAGTTCTGAGACAGCAGCACCAAGCTGTGGGAGCCGGGACTGGGATGGAAAAGAAAAAATAATGGCACGGGTTCTGCCTCCCACCAATGTCTCTGTTCAGCCTACACCGGACTTCAACACAGGCCCCGTGGGTACAGATGGGGGTCTCCTGCTCCCACGGGAGGGACTGTTTCACCTCCGTTTCCCCACACCCGGGTGAAAACCAAGCCCCCAAACGCAGGAACACAGACCCGTCCCAGAGGAGAAGAAAATCTACTATTAATAGGTTGAATTGTGTCCCCCCCCCACAAAAGAGGGTGAAGCCCTAATCCCCAGGACCTCTGATTACTGCCTTATTTGGAAATAGGGTCTTTGCAGAGGATCAAGGTTAGATGAGGTCCATGGAGTGGGCACTAACCCAATGACTGGTGTTCTTTTTTTAAAAGATTTTATTTATTTATTCATGAGAGACAGAGAGAGAGAGAGAGAGGCCGAGGGAGAAGCAGCCTTCCAAGGAACAGGGAGCCCGATGTGGGATTCAATCCCCGGACCCTGGGATCACGACCTGAGCTGAAGGCAGCCGCTTAACCATCTGAGCCACCCAGGCGCCCAATGACTGGTGTTCTTATAAAAGCGGTAAATGTGGACACAGAGACGGGCACACAGAGGGAAGACGAAGTGAAGACACAGGGAGAAGCCCATTACAAGCCCAGGAATGTCCAGGGCCCCCAGAAGCAAGAGAACAACCTGGAACAGATTCTCCCTCCCAGCCTCGGAAGGAAGCAATCCTGCCGACACCTTGATTTTGGACTTCTAGCCTCCAGAACTGTGACTTGATACATTGTTTTTAAGCCACTCTGACTGAAGTACAGTTGACCACTGAACAGCTCCAGGGGTTAGGGGCACCCACCGCCCAAGCAGGCCCAAATCTGAACATAACTCTTGACTCCCTCCACACGTAACTACCCAAAGGGAACTGTTGACCAGAAGCCTTCCTGATAACAGAAACTGTCGAGTAACATGTATTTTGTATGTTTGATGCATTATATACTTCCTTCTTATAATCACGTAAGCTAGAGGGGGGAAATGTTATTAAGGGAATCATAAGGAAGAGAAAATACATTTACAGCATTGTACTGCCATTTATGGGGAAAAGTCCGCATAGAAGTGGATCCCCATGGGCGCCTGGGTGGCTCAGTCGGTTAAGCGACTGCCTTCAGCTCAGGTCGTGATCCTGGAGTCCTGGGATCGAGTCCCACGTTGGGCTCCCTGCTCTGCAGGGAGTCTGCTTCTCCCTCTGACTCTCTTCCCTCTCGTGCTCTCTATCTCTCATTCTCTCTCTCTCAAATAAATAAATAAATAAAATCTTTAAAAAAAAAAAAAAGAAGTGGATCCCCGCTGTTCAAACCTGTGCTGTCCAAGGGTCAAGTGTACTTTGTTATGGCAGCCTCGGGAATGAGCACATCTCGTTCTCTCACACACAGGTGTCTTAGAGACACCTGCAAGGTGCAGGGAAGGACAAATTTCTGACCTTTCTGGAGGCTGCAGAGCGGAGAGTGTTTCCCCGTGGGCGCTGCAGCTCGGGGAGAGGAAGATGGAAGGTGTGGATGAGTGGGCTCACACCCAGAATGGGGACCAGAGTTACGTCCTGACCATGGGTCACCCCCACTTACCAGCTCGCAGTCATGCCTGTGCCCGATCATGCCCTGAGTGCTCTTTACCCAGCTGCTCCTGCTTTCACCTGCCGCCGCCCCCTCCTTGTACCCCCCTCCAAAGGCAGGCTCCTTAGTTCTCAAATCAATGACTTTCGAAGTAGGGGCCCTGGATCAGCTGCAGCGGCAACCCCTGGGAAGCTGTTAGAAATGCAAATTCCTGGGTCCCACCCGAGGAGATGTTCTGCATCTGAAGCTCAGGAGCAGGGCCCGGCAAACTGCAGCTTAAGGAGACCACAACATTCTGATGTTGGAGAATCACTGTTGAGCCGAAGGTGGCCTGAGCTGGGTGTTGTTTTCCCGAAGATCACACTGACGGTACGGTAGAGCCAGGAACCAACTGTTTGCCCAGACATGCCTGTCTCATCCAAATCCTTGTTCCAACGGTTGAGGAAGTTAATAAATTGCAGCAGTGGTGTAAGGACAAGACTTTGAGGACCTCTTTAGGGTGTCTCCTTGAGGACATACGCGGCCCAATAAAAAGCCCAAAGCTTTTGATTTTACAATACAAGGTCATGGGTCTTACGACCCTCAGACTATCAATACTTAGCCCCGGAATGAGCTCAGGGATCTCTCACAAGGGACACACAAGACAAATCAAGTGAGTCCTCTTGTCTCAAGGAGATAAAAGAAGTTTCCATAGTTTGTTCTTCTATCTTTCTGGTATAAATGGGTGTGAAACTCCCCAGACTTGATAGGGCCTTTTGTGCTCCCCCATGTTCATGCAGCTCGGATGATGCTCACCCCTATGGTGCAATTCTGTTCCTGTCTTCCAGCTTGTAGAGAGGGGAATTTGTTGGCAGGACTGTAACGTTTCCCTAACACACTGGCAATGGTTGGTAAATACTCTGCTGTCCTTCTGCCTCATCGTCCAAGCCTGCAGGTGGGGTCAGAGTCGGGGAGGGAACAGGTAGAAGCAACTGTCCTGAATCATCTTTTCTCCAGGACTAATCCTTCCAAGACCTCACATCAGTTGCAGCATCGGTCTCCGATGGGCCCCATTTGTGCAGCTCTTCTTTTTACTGCTACCTCACGCTATCATGGTCGTCTTCTCTACCTTGATGGCCCCCGACACATTTCATCTAGAAACAGGGAGTCGTCTATTTTTATCATGCCCACCCCCCCCCCCACTTAGAATGGCGGCTCCATGAGCCAGTGATGTGGTCTGTGCTTTGCCATTTTCCCCAAACCTGGACAAGCACGCTGGAGGCACGCCACCATCCCCACAAGTCCCCACCTTCCCTCCCTGAACCGTCCATGCCCATCCCGCTCCATAGAATTGCTACCCGCCCTAAAGACATCCAGTCGCCAGCTCCATACATCCACAGCTTTCCGACTCATAAAAATACCACGTCACACAGTTTCTCATGAACCTGCTGCCAAGGGAGCAGAGACCACAGCGTTGGGGCCGACAGAACGACGTGGCAAGGAGAAGGCAGGGCATGGAGACGGGCATCTGTCGTCCACAGCAGGTCTCCCCCTTGGCAGAGAATCCTCGAATCTGCTCTACTTCATGCCATGCAAATGAGGTGCTGATGAGGTCACCGCATTCTGCCGGATTATTATCTCTGACATTTTATTCATAATAATTATAAAGCCTTTCCACCTTCAAAGTGCTTTGCAAACAATAATTAATTAATTAACACTCATAACACCCTGGCGAGGTAGCTTAGTATTATCAATTTATCTCTACAGTATATTATTATCCACCATTTCCTCCCTCCCCACAAAAAAGAACGACCGTTGAGCTTCTGGGCTGTGTTTCTCTCGTCCTTTCGGGGCCAGTCCTCCCCATTTCCCTACTCAGTCTTCCGCTCTGCTCAGCAATGAGATGTGCACGCCTTTTTAGATTTCAGACCAAGTTCGCTACACGTAATCACCCCGCGAGTCCTGGCGTTGAGTTGAGGTCCTGGATTCTGTTTCTCTCCCGCCCCAGCATCGTCTATTAATGCAATTCTTCTCTCCCCGCCCCCCACCCCCACCGCCTTGCTTTTGGTTCTACCCTGTCCCTGCTCTATTTCTCCCAACTCCAGCTTCATGTTTTTATGATTCTAGTGCAGACGTATCTCTAACCCCCATTCTTGATCTTGTCTTGGGCTTGGTGCTTCCTGTGTCTACATTCTACCTACCAACTGGATCCCCATCCATCCCCCTAGCTCTTTGGATTTTAGTTATGTAAATTAGACTTCTCTGAGGGGTGCTTCAAGGAAGGCTATCCTGTCACTCCCTCTCCCTGCTCCAGCCCCTCATTTTTTTTTTTTTTATCTCATTTTCTTCTCTGGGCATTTTGTCCTCTCCCTGTCTGATCCTCCTGCCCTCGGCACATCCTTTCATTCACTCACTTGTCCCCGAGCACTGGCTGCAGGTAGGGCTCCGCGCTCCCACAGGGGCGGGAAGAGGACACTCCGGACAAATTGGGACCCAGGCTCCATCCCCAAAGAAAGTGAGATAAGCACAATGACAGGAGGATAATCTGAGAAGCTCTGTGGGAATTCGAGGTGGTGATTAATTGCAATTCCGCCTGGGAGTAGGAAGAGGGGAGGCGGCACAGAAATTGCCACAGAAGGGAGGACACTTGAGGGCACCTGGGCGGCTCAGTTGTTAAGCGTCTGCCTTCGGCTCAGGTCATGATCCCAGGGTCCTGGGATCGAGCCCCGCATCGGGCTCCCTGCTCAGCGGGGAGTCTGCTTCTCCCTCTTCCGCTCCCCCTGCTTGTGTTCCCTCTCTCGCTGTCTCTCTCTGTCAGATAAATAAATAAAATCTTAAAAAAAAAAAAAAGAAGGGAGGACATTTGAAAGATGAGTGGGTTGGGTTGAGAGGAAGAGGGGAAGGTCATCCCAGGAGTCGGGAGCCTCATGAACAAGGGGAATGTGGCATGGGCTCAGATTACTCAGCCTCTGAGCCATCCGCGGGCAGGTACTCCACTGCTATGGGTGACAGGGGAAGAGGGAGGGGTGGAGAAGGGAGGGGAGGACGGGGGAGGGGGGATGAACACCACAAGAGTCGAAGGGCGCAATGATTTAACCACAGATTTTCTAGGGAGAACAAGCAGGGACAATCCACCTCACATAGCAGGCAGCGTTTCTCTCCGAAAATCTCCCCTCAGCATGTTTCATCCTTCCTGCTCCAAAGTCCCTCGAAAACCAAACCAGATTGTTCTTTCCCTGGACTGCACAGCCTCCAGGGCCTGAATCCCCAGCCCTGCAAATTTTCCCAGGCCTATTACACACTCCCTTTCACAACCCAGAGCTATTTTATTTATTGTTCTTCCTCTGCTCTGTGTCCTCTCCCTCCATCACCTCAACCGTCTTCGGTGGGGTACAGATGCCCACAAACAAAAACAGGCTCCAAGTACCAGGACCTTCACAGACTGGGAGGAATAATCATAAATATCAAATAATTTTTTCCTATGACAAATAATTTTTTTAGTCATGTCTGTGGAATGACAAATGGTCTGATGTGGCACAGCATATGGCTAAAGCAGTGCGTGTGTGTGCGTGTGTGTATAAAAGATAGGGAATTTCAAATACCAGGCTAACAAGTTTGGTTGTTTCTCCAGGTGGTGAGGATTGTATTTGTTTCTGCCATACAAAGTATCACAACACTGCCGTGGGGGTGGCGCTTAAAGTAACAGAAATGTACCGGGTAAAATGTATCATGTCACCGATCTGGAGGCTGGAAGTCCAAAATCAAGGTATCGGCAGGATTGGTTTCTGCAGGGGGCTGTGAGGGAAAATCCCTTCCATCCCTCTCTCCCAGCTTCTGGTGATGGCTGGCCATCCTTGGTGTCCCTCGGCTGGTAGATACATCACTGCCATCTCTGCCTTCACCTTTACCTGACATTCGCCCTGAGTCCCCGGGTCCCCATGTGCCTGCCTTCTTATAAGGACACCAGCCATATTGCATACTCCAGTATGACCTCGTCTTAACTAGTTACATCTGCAAGGAAGGTCCCACTCTGGGGTTCCAGGGCTTGGGACTTGGACATCTCTTTTCAAGGGGACACAATTCAACCCATAACAAGAATCCATAGCAGGTTTTTAAGTCAGGCAGGCAGTCGCCCGACTAGATCCACATCTAGTCAGAAAGGTAGCAGCCACGTGGAGGGCGGATGAGGGACAACTGAGGGAACGGGGTGGGGGGCAGTCAGGCCCACTGCTTGGGTTGACCCCCAAGGCAGACCCCACCTCATCGCCTCCATCCCACCCCACAGAGGTCAAGCCCTAAACATCGTAACAGTTAGAGCAACCGTTAGCATATATTGTGCATTAACTATTTATCAGGTACTGTGCTGAGCACCTACGAGCAACATCTCATTGAATCCCCACCATTCCGTTTCAAAGTAGGTGCTTACTTAACAATTATACAGCATCAACTCTGTGCCAGGTACTGTTCCAAGTGCTTTTCAAATATTAACTCATTCAATCCTCTGTTGAAAAAGACTTCTAGGCCCAAGGTGGAGGCATTCCTGCACAGGGTGCCATATCAGCAAACAGAAACTTAGCTTCAAGAACTCCTGTGTCCCCATGCTTGGCCAGAAATGCAATCTCCCCATCCAGCCCACCAATCTCCAAACGCCAAAATTTCTCACCCTGAGCAAGGTTGCCTAGTGGCCTCAGCCAATCTGATATTTTCTATTATTCCCTTCCTCCTTCTTTATTGTTCACCCTATAAAAGCATCCAGCCTTCCTCCCCATTTTGCAGTACTCCAGAAGGACATCATCCAATTCATGAAGTGTTGAGGAAAGTTGGTTTGTAGCACCTAAATTGTCTTCTTTAATCATTTGTACTACTTCCTCACAGCTTCAGCAAGGTAAGACTGTTCGTGCTCCTGTTAAAGATGGGGCAACAAGACCGCATCTTCAACCCAGGCAGTGACACCATTGGGTCTGCCCCTACCCCAGGGAAGCACTATTCTGCCTCCATAAGCAGACATAGACAGCCCCAGCAAGCCCGAGATTGTTCACCCCTAGGAACGTGGGCAGATGCAGTAAGTACAACAGAGAGAACATTTTGTGGGCTTGGGGCACGGGAATTAATGAGTCTGCCCACCGAAGAAATAGAGAAAGTGGGGCAGGGAGGCATAGTGAAGCTTGGGAAAAGCTCTGCCCATGATGCTAGCTCTTTCCATCCATGGAGGCCATGAGAAGAACAGAGACTCCCAAAACTACAAACATGGCCAAGCACACAGGGGATGATGTGCACAGATGGCCGAGTTGCCAGTGAGGTATGGGGAGAGGGGAAGTGATGCTAACCATTGTGCTCCCAGCTTGCTGCCCCGTTTCTGCAGGCACAGGGAAGGGGTGAAGCAGGGATGCAAGTGGGAGTCCTGCCCCTTGCTCAACTCCATCCTCCAAACAGAAGCCAGGGTCATCTTTCTAGAACATCAGTCTGATGATGTCACCCCCCGACCCCCTGTCAAGGACTCTCAATGGCTCCCATCACCTACCAGATAAACTCTGAACTAGACCAATTCCTCCTCGCTGCCCCCCATGCCGTCACACATTCTAAACCCTAGCAGCTCTGTCCTGCTACCCCAGAGTGCCCTACTCTCCCCTCCAGGGCTGTGTGTGTGTGTGTATGTGTGTGTGTGTCTTTTTCCCCTGCCCCTCTCGATCTTCCCATTCCCACCTCTGCATTTCCCTCATCCCTCTGCCTCCTTTCTGCCCCTCAAGTCTCAGACACTTGGCCCCCATCTGTGAAGGGCTTCCCTGACTCCCCACCAGCAGACGTGGATCTACCTCCATCTTTGCTCCTGGCACTCTTGGGGGGCCAAACCCCATATTTCTTAAATTGTAGTAAAAAATACATATAACATAAAATTAATCATCTCAACAATTTTTATTTCATTTTTTAATAAGAATTGTCTATATTTGAGGCATACAACATGATGATTGGATATACAGAGTGAAATGATGACTGCAGTCAAGCTAATTAACATATCCGGCTCCTCACTTAGTTACCTTTTCTGTGCGTGTGTGATAAGAGCACCCGAAATCTCCTCTCTTAGCAAATATCCAGTATTCAAAACAGTATGATTAAGTATAATCATCATGCTGTACGTTAGATTTCTAAACGTACTCATCCTACAACCCAACTATGTACGCTCTGACTACATCTCCTCATTTCTGGCACCTCCCTGTTCCTGGTAACCACCGTTCTACTCCCTGCTTCCATGAGTCTGACATTTCTAGATGCCACGTGTTAGTGAGACCATGTAGCTTTTTTCTTTATGTGTCTGGCTTCTTTCACTGAGCATAAGGTTCTCCAAGGTCACCCATGTTTTTGCAATTTCCTTTTTTAAGGCTGAATATTATTCCACTATATACATACATACCATGTCTAAGTTATCCACTCATCCATCAATGGACACTTGGGTTGTTTCCATATCTTGGCTATTGTGAATAATGTTGCAGTGAACACGGGAGGAACAGTTATCTCTTCAAGATATTGGTTTCATAACTTTTGGGTATATACGCAGAAGAGACACTACTGGGTCATGTGGTAGTTCTATTTTTAGTTTTTTGAGGAACTTCCATACTGTTTTCCTTAATGGTCCCACCAAAAGTGTGTAAGGGTTCCCTTTTCCCCCATGCCCTTGCCAATACTTGTTACCTTTTATCTTTTGATAATAGCTCTCCTAACAAGTGTGAGATGATACTTCCGTCTTATTTTTAGTGTACAGTTTAACAGTGTTAAATACAGTCACACTGTAGTGCAAGCAATCTCCAGAACTTTTCACCTTGCAACATAGAAAGTCTATATCCATGAAACAATGACTCCTCGGTCCCCTTTGCCCCAGTGCCTGGCAACCACCACTCTACCTTCTGTCTCTATGAATTTGACTTCTCTGGGTATCTCCAACCCCCACTTTTTATTGTATCACGGGTTTAGTATCAGTGTCTATGACTCCAGTGTGTGCAGAATATTTTTATTTTAAGCCCACTTAAATAAATATTAAAGGAAATAATACAAAATATTTTATTTTAGTCCCACTGTGAGCTCCCATCCTGCTGAGGTGGCAGAAATTCGAGCACAGTCATTACTGGGCCCACCTGTTCCGCGGGGCGGGGGGGGCGGGGAGGTTTGGCAGTGATCAGGCCTCCTGCATCACCAGAGAACTGGGGAACCCCTCCACTCACTGGCCAGCTTTTCCTGGTCCCCAGAGTCCTCTATTGCCCCAATCCCTAATGGACCTCCAGGGCCAGTGGTTCCTCTGCCTCAGGGTCTCATTTGGGGAGTTCAGGGTGAGGCCCCTCTCTCTCCTCCTGATGCCCTCAAAGGCCTCCTCTCTCCCCTCCACTCCTGGGACCCCAGAATCCTTTCTTCAAAAAGCTTGGGAGTTTTACAAAGCCTTTGACTTCAAGCAGCTTCTATTTTCTGCCCTGGAAATATCCTGAGGCAAGGACAGGCAGAGAGCTAATCTACCTGTTGACCTGAGGGAACATGAAAATAGAGCAAAATACAAAACAATCGTTCAAAGTATCATTTGCCATATTTATATATTTTCATACTTTTCTCCCTCCTAGACTCAACCTGCCTTCGGAACTAAGGATTGTCTTCTCTTTGTATCTCTATCATCTCTATAACCAGAGCAGCCTCTCAGTACACTTGGTGAATACAGACGAATGGATGCATGACTTACACGAACTCGGGATTTTTCAGCCCCAGACTTCTCTGCCCAGAATATGCACACAGGTATACCCAAGACCTGGTCTT
This sequence comes from Zalophus californianus, assembly GCF_009762305.2. NCBI lineage: Eukaryota > Metazoa > Chordata > Mammalia > Carnivora > Otariidae > Zalophus > Zalophus californianus. The sequence continues at coordinate 133,894,636 of NC_045601.1, forward strand.
GGGCTCAGGTAGGGGATATTTAAGTGTAATCCACTACCTATAATATTTATTTCATCCTTGGCGTTTCCCCCAACTAAAAATGGATACACAGTTCAAGATTTTAAAATAATAGAGAAATATATCTTATTTCAAAACCATGGTGTGGTGGGAGAGGGGGAGGGCGGAGAAGCAATGTGATGTCCTCCTGCTTGTGAGGAAGCCTGAACTCACCACTCCCACGGGACAGCTCAGAACTAGTTCTCCCCCACCTGGTACTAACGCAGCAGGGCTGCAGAACCTACCCGGTCCTTCCTAGGGCGCCATGCTCTCGGAAAAGAGTAATAAGAGGGAGAAGGGAGAATGAATTAATAGATAAGGGATTTCTCATTGAAATTGGAGGAAACCTGGACACACAAGGACATCAGGCTCCTCCTCAGCAAATGAAGACCTGTTGTTGGTCATGCCCAATTGGGAGCCTGGGAACCCACAGCCTTCTGGAACCTTGGCCAGCTCTGACATAAAGAAAGCTATATGGTGCTGCCAGTCTCGTGAAAAATCTCAGCTCCAGCAGTGGCGCAGCGTCCAGACGGGCTCTCTGGTCCGGCCATCTGGAATGGCCGGCTCTATTAACTGACCCCTGGTTCATCCTCTCTTATTCACTTCAAAGGACGCCCCATGAGGGAAAGAGACAAAAGGCCGTCAAGGAGACTTGGGGGAAGGGAGAGTACTGACTAAATAATTAGCCCTCCAACCTTCAAAGTACTCTATAATCATTAATTAATCCCCCCAACTGGGATCTGTGGGCAGATGGATGCTCCCCAACCACCCTGACACACCCATTGCTAAATGGGGCCTGGGGGCAGAGCGAACGCATGCAGAACAGTTGGTGCACCTGATAGGGGAGAGATGGAGACCACAGGGCTTTAGGTTCGAGATCTGCTGCTACGAAAAATCTTTGGGTAACCTGAGGCAAGGTGGCAAAAATAGACCAGGAGGCTTTTGAGAAAGAATTCACCCCAGGGCTTGGGCAAATAGGATCTGGGGGCCAAAGGCCGAGAGTCAAGGGGGTAATGGCCCTAAGTCTGCAAGGAGGCTGTCCCCACAGGAATGTAGTCCCTGCTCCACATATCCCACAGGAAGGAGACCCCTCAAACCATGAGGACCCCTGCCAGGATCCCCCCCAGCAGCCTTAACAGGTGCAGGCACCACCTTGAGCAGAGCCCCTGAAGACAGCCAGGAAAAACATCCTGGACAGACCTGTGCCCTCCAACAGCAGGGCTCCACCAGACCCGCCCCACACCTCTGCTGTGGACGCCACCGCCGCTGAACTTGGCTGTCCGGGGACAACGTTCACTGTTCCGTCTATTTTTTCACCAGGTCGCCCATCTGTCACTGTGGAGTCCTTGCAGTATGACCAACTAAAATAAGCTTGTGGGTTCATATTTCTCCCACACAGATGAGCTCCCACTTTTCAAACCTTTATTTCCTACTGATGCTTAGAAGGGAAATGAATGGTGAGGTCGAGATGTCACAAGGGAGAGAAACTGCTGATTTCCCAGTATTCAAAAGGCGTTGTTCATTCCAGCAAATTCTCAGGAATGCCTGGGCCTGGGGCTTGCATACCCCAAACTCATTTTAAAGTTGCTCAGATTTAAGGATAGCGAGTCAGGCTAACGAAACTTATTAAGAGACTGATGTGTAACATCAATATGAATTATTCTTATAATTACTGTTATCGCGGAGCACCTCTTGCAGGTCAGGCATTTGGCAGAGCACTTTTCCATGTGGCATATTATTTTCCTTATTCCTCACACTAACCCTAAGAGACAGAGATTCTTCTCATCTTCAGTTTTCACAAGGGGATATGGAACCCCCACGAGTACATGAACTTGTTCCGGGTCTTCCATCTTGTAAATAGAAGAGCTGGTTTTCAAATTCACAAAGGACTCCAGTGTTCCTGTTCTGACCACTCCTCTCTGTTGCCAAGACAGGCCTAGGTGTCAAGCAAAGAGAAACCCATGCCACCCCGTTTGCCCTCCTGCAGGCAGGCTTTGTGGGAGAACCTGCTTTCCAGAACGTCGCTCCCCATCAGTGAAATCACAACAGGGGAAGCACTGTGATTTAAGAAAATCAAGGCCTCCCTCTGTCGCTCCGGTCTTCTCTGCAGTCGGGCATACCCGCCAGGCCACCCCGACAGAGTGCCACCTCTCTCCAGGCTCAGGGGTTCCTGTCCAGGCTCCCTTTTCGCTCCCTTTTCTCTGTCCCCTGCAGGTTGCCACCTGCTTCTGAGGAACCCGTCGCAAACACGCCCGTGTGCAGGCTTTCATCCTGTGATTTCTTGCTCCTCTTTGAGGAGTCCTTGCACATCTGTGGCTTCCAAAATTATCTTTGCCAAAACTGAGGGAGATATTGTACGACCCCATTGCATGGGGGTACCTAGAGTAGGCAAATTCATAGAGACAGAAAATAGAATAGTGGTCACCTGGGAGTGAGGGCAAGGGGAGTCATTGTTGAATGAGTACAGAGTTTCAGTTTTGCCAGATGAGAAAGTTCTGGAGATGGATAGCGCTCGTGGTTGCCCAACATTGTGAGTGTACTTAATGCCACCGAGCTACACACTTAAAAGTGGCTAAGATGGTCAATTTTCCCTTAGGGATCTTTTATCACAATGAAAAGCATCTTTGTCTTAGATGAGAAGGAGGCTGCTTTGCCCAGCACACCCTCTGAAAAGAGTCTCCCCAAAACTGAAAGCCCCAAGAGCCCCCATGCTGAAATGCAGGTGATTGGTCCCCCTTCCAAGGGTTCGGAGGAGCTTCCCGATTTCCAAGGGATGGAAAGATGGGACCAGGCAGGACACGGAGCCAAGAGAAGTGTGGGCTCTCATGGGACCCCCAAAGCCCCCCCCATCTGTACAAGACTGGCTTGGACCTCATCCCTCTTCCCAGGGTCACAACCTCCATTTCCAGGGCTCAGCCATCCAGCTGAGGAGCCTTTTCTTGGCAGGTGTCAGGGTGCTGCTCTTGGCCACTTTGTGGTTCCAGAAATGTCTGTTTCGGGCACCACTGTCTTGCTTTCAGAAAACTCAATGCTCCCTACCCTAAATTTGCAAACAGATAAGTCATGGCTGCTTCTTGGGGGTTCTCTCGGCGGGGGGGGGTGGGGGGATGCCGAATGAGCCTCTCTTCTATTTAGGATGTAACAACACTCCATTTTTCAAGAGCCTGACCCTTTCCTCAAGTCAGATACACTGACCATCGGCCAGGGCCCCGGGGCAATGGTGACATTGCCTATTCCAGTCCAGGAAAGACAGCACAGTCACCTTCACAGTCCCTCCCACAGCCAGGTAGCCACCTGCAAGGACCCAGCTTGCAACCTGCAGATTCTCACCCTCCTCCGAGACTTGGGGGGCAGGGGGTAGAGGGCCTCCGAGCTTCCCCTCCTGCCAGCAGCTCTCAGACCACCACCCCCCCGGGGGTGAGAAAGGCACCAGCACCACCACTCCCAAGCACCTCCCACCCCAGTGGGCTCACAGGTGCATAAGGGACTGCGGCAGGTGGCCGTGTGATTTGCGAGACACAAGCAACCCGCAGGGCCTCATGGGGCCTGCTTGGAAAGTTCCGTGTCGGTGCCAGGCATGCTGGAGACAACCCCACCCTGGCAGGAAGGAGCCCTTGACCTCAGAAGCCTGCCCAGGACCAGCATGTTCAAACCTGCCTAATCGCTGCCTCGGACAGGCCGGCAGGAGCTCCCCTGCCCGGTGGCAGGCCCCTCTGTCTCAGGTCTCCCGCCGCCCGCCGTCTAGAGCTTCAGAGAGTGCTGGTTTTATGACTGGAGCTGTCGGCTGGAGAGACACATTTTAAAATTCATGACCTTTCCCATCAGGGTTCAGAAATGGATCAGACTCCAAGATGAAAGCTTAGTTTATTCTTTCACTGGTCCTGCCCCCCCCACCCCCTTTCCACTGCTTCCTCCCTGAGGTTTCCTTCCCCATTGGTCCTCCAGGATCTTTTGCATTTGTCCCCCGTTTTAATCCCCCCACCTCATAAACCAAAGCAAAATGAGAATTCTCCTGTTTCCAAGCAGAGCATGCATTCGGCTCGCAATGCACGCCTATCAAAGGTATCTCCCTTTGTCAGGTAGGGAAGGGCCACTGAAGGTGCAGCTGGGCAACAGAGATAGAACAGAGGTTTGGACGGAGAGGGGGTCGGGTGGCAGGGGCTGTGGCGGTCGTGTTTTTCCAGGCAAGGCATTGGTGGGCTGGGGGGGCATTCACCTGAGGCTGGGGGAGGTGGGGGCGCAATGGGGCCCAGCAGACAGGCTGGCAGCCGCCCGGCGCCACAGACCCTGCCAAGGAAAATTAAAGAGCAATGTGTTTGCTTCCTGCCATGAGTATAAACAACAACAAAGATTCTCTGGGCGGAATTCTTGCCTTGCGATTTCAGGCGGCTGGCCGTCCTCAGCTGCCCCTTCGCTGCCGTGTCTCCCCTTTTGGGCCTTTACTGAGGCTGTCCAGGGGAGGCATTGCCCAGTATCCTAATTTATCCTGCGAAACAGGAAACATAAATCTCCTCCCAGACGTGGGTGGCCACACAGGAGGCACATGGACTTGACTGCAACCCCAAGAAGCAAACGGAAGAGAAGCAGAACCTGCTGGTGCAGAAGTATTGGCCCAACGACAGGAATGACGTGTCTGAGCCGAAGTGAGAGAGAGCATGTCCACTGCTGGGGAGGGAACAGTAGGAATACTTAGCTGGAACTTACCTGTGCCAGGCAAGTTCAAAGCTCTTGATATGGATCAGCTCATGCATGCCTCACATCAACCTCAGGAGGTAGACCTTATCAGCCCCAAGTGATGGCCAGTGCCATATGCCAATTCAGCTAGGTCACGGTACCCGGGCATTTGGTCAAACGCCACTCTAGATACTGCTATGAAGGTATGATGTAGATGAGGTTAGCCTTTAAATCAGTAGACCGTGAGTAAAGCCGATGACCCTTTCCCTGTGGATGGGCCTCATCCGATCATTTGAGGGTCTTAAGAGAAAAAGACCGAGGTCCCCCAAGGTAAAGGGATTTCGGCCTCCAGACTGCCTTCAAATTCCAGCTGCAACATTAGCTTTTCCCTGCATCTCCAGCCTGTTGGCCAGCCCTGCACACTTCAGAGCTGTCAGCCTCCGCGATCATTTGAGCCAATTCCTTAAAACAAATCTTTCTATTGACATACATACAAATAGGATTACGTGTGTGTTTACATATGTACGTACACACGCGCGCGACCACATATCCTATCTGTTCTGTTTCTCTGAGAACCCTAATACACCCCACTGTACAGACAGGAAACTGAGGCACAGAGAATTTTATTCCCTTGCCCAAGCCCTCAAGGCCAGTAAGTGGTGCAGGCAAGATAGGAATGCATGCAGCCTGAGTTCGGAATCTGCTTACTTACCCAGACACTCACACACAGGAAGTCATAGCCCATCATCATTGAGCTAAGGTGGGGAAGGAAGAGTCGTGGAAAATGTATTCAAGTAAATTTAGCTGGGTCAGTGGACACAGACAGGACAGACTTAGAAATCAACGAGATTTGTTTTCAGCCTTGGCTTCAATTTGATGTCTGTGACTTTGAGTGTGCGATTTAAATCTCTCTGGGCCTCCCTTCTCCTGATCTGCAAAGTACCATAAAAACTTCACAAGGTTATTGAGGGATTAAATGGGATAATTTTGTGTGCAAATAGTTATTACCCAGTATGCGAGTGAAATCATGTTCTAAGCCCTCACCAGCTTGACTTACCAGAGTCTCCTCTAATTCCCTCCCAAAGTCTTTTCAGTTCCTCAAAGCCACTGACCTGTGTCCAGGGCAGGGTTTCCACTGGTGGAGATCACTCCCACCTTGAATTACTACCTCTTGCGGGGACAGGCTGGTTTCAGAGCGGTGCCCACTGTTCCAGACCGTCACTGCCATTCCTCCTCTGGGCTTCCCACTGGGCCAACTAAACCTGTCAGGCTCCTCTTGCTCATGGGGACCAGATTGCTCACCCGGAGCCCTCCCTTCACGGTTCCCATCCCAAGCCACCAATCTACCACCTCTGTCTCTGGATGCTCAAAGCCTGATGGGGGGTAAACAGGGCTCCTGGGTTTCTCTCTCAGAGGAAATAAGCAGGTACATTCTCCCCCAGGAAGATGAGCCCATGCAAAAGGACATTCAGGAGCAAGATTCTTCACCAGTAAAAAACACTGTCGTGGGCCTAAAGAACAGGGAGCCCCGTCTGGGCAGTGAGGGGGGGGCGGTGTTGTTCGCATTCTTGGGTTTGTTTTCATTGTTGCTTCTGTTTTAGGTTGGAGATGCTCTGTGTGCTGGGCACCCCAGCAAAGTGTCTGACCTGCATCATCTCGTGTGAATCTCCCACCCCCTCTCTTGTGCTATCCTCATTATTTCTACCATATGAAGGAGAAAGCTGGATTCCAAAGAAGTCAAGCACCATACCACTGCCTCACAAACAGTGAAGAGCAGGATTCACCCCTACGCCTGTCGGACTCTAGAATCCTCACCCTTAACCGCCTTTATCATGCGAGTATCTATCTATTTCCAACAAACATTAGTTATCATTTCTGGAAGGTGAGAGACAGTCTATCCCAGCTCTGTCTCTTAGAAGGCAAATGGCTTTGAACCAGTCACTGAGTCCAAGGAGAGAAATGGAGCAGAGTAATGGTGTATCCTGAAGCTCTAAACACTTACAGCTCTAAGAATGAGTAGCCAAGGGGCCTGAACTAATACATTTATACCACCTCCTTCTCAACTAGTACTCGGCATTAGGAAGAATTCTTGGAAATCGAAATAAACAAGAATGTTAAGGATAAACTATCAGATTCCCAAATTGTATTGTAAAATTTACTGTGCTCTTCATCCTCCTTTGAATGGGAACATCTCGGTTTAGGATATGTGGTCATAATAGTGTTAGGATGGGAGCTAATACGGGCTGGCCAAACACGTTTCCAGGTCCAAGACTCTTCTCTGAAGTCACAGGCTTGATAATGCTCATATTAACTGCCCCCCCAACCTTCACCCAAATGAGCAATGCAGAAAAACATTTGTCTTTTCTATTCCAAAATAAACATTGAGAGTCTCTCTTTTTGAAGTGCTGAAAATAAAAATAAAATAAAATGTTGAAAATAATCATAGAGATAAATATAACCAAGAACAGTTGTGGAGAAAGGGGAAAAAAATGAGAATGAGGGAGAAATTTGATGGAACATCTATCCCTTTGTACTGGTCCTCTTTCCTTTGACTTAATGCCATCTCTTTCATGAGGACAGAATTGGAGCCCTTGGGAGATTAAGGTCTTAGCCCCGTGCATGTAAAGGTAGTTCCCAAAATAAACAGGGAGGGAATTCCGGACATGCTGGTGAGGCCATTGAAATCAATTCACCTCAACATGCACACTGCTCCATCTTATTCCCTACACCTTGGCCTTGGACACCCTTACCATAAGAAGTCTATCATTTTGATGAGACGTGCCAGGGCATCAGCAGAAGAGGCTCCTTGTCTCACTCCGTGCACACACTCCAAAAATCTCTTGTCGCTTTAACGTTTCATTTTTAGCTATTTTAATTCATGTGTGTATTTATTTCTGTACGGCAAATGCGCAACAGAAGTGTTCTCATAGAGGCAATCAAATTACAAAAGAGCGTGAACCTTCATTTGTTCTCTCTGCAAATCTTTACCATGAACTCATTATGTCAGGATGTGTTTATTACAGACACAAAAAGACACGGTCACTGCCCTAAGGAACCACCTGTAGGAATCAACTCGGGGACCACCTCCTCCAGGATGCCTTCCCCAGCACCCGGGTCAGGATGAGAAGCATCTCCTCGGGGTCCCATGACATTAGATCCTCTGCATCCATGACCTGGGTGTAATTGCCGGCTTCCTTAGGCCAGCCGTTCTTGCTACAGTTAGAGTGGGACAGTTTCAAAGAGGATGCATCTCACAGCACTCTTGGACAAAGAATCGCAGTAATGACGACGAGCATGAAGATGTCGATGATGATAGAGCCGGGGGAAAAAATGTAATCCCTTTTTCAAGAAGAGCTGCATGCCTCTCTCCTTCTGCCCCGCATCTCTGGCTGTGCCTACTTGCATGCTCCTAGGGGCTCAGCTCTTGTCGGAGAGGATGCTAAAATGACAGCATGATGTCAGTTTCTTGCGGGGTGTTCCTCTCTCTGATTTGCGCCATCCTACCTAATAGACTTCAGCTGTATTGAAATGAAAAATGAATAGGACGTAGATCTTGCTGCTAAAACATATGTGTCAGAAAATCATTATGGGTATTAAATTACAGCAATAAAATGAACCAGAACTAATTTTGCAAATTAAGATCCAATAAATTTTTTTCATAGCCACACCTTTTCTTAAAAAAAAAAAAAAGGTAACAAAATAAGATTCAGCCTAACAGTATTAAAATGGAGCGTAAGGCTTTTGGGGGTGGATGGGATGGGGATGTGTATAGAACCAGATATTTCCATATGACAAATGCATTAGCATTTCGGAGGCTAACCGGGGAAGGGTGTTCCTCCCCGTTGTCTTAAGAATACTGCCCCTGTGCCAAACACTATAATGATCAGTTTTTAAGCTGACATACCTATGTATTTTACATGTAAAATTTATGTATACATATTCCCCGTTCTCTCTTCTGCTCCCTGCCCCACCTCCCTACTCCCCAGACAAGGTTCTGCTGACACAAGAAACTAGTAAGTTTCCAAATTTCTGACAACCACTTATTTTTAGAAGAGACTATTGCTGTCGGTCAAATTAACACTGAAGCTATAAACAAACCTTTAGAGCTTTGCCTGTTCTGGAGAATAACAGGATGTCTCCCTCCACCCCCTCCAGCGGGCGAAGGAGCCTGTAATTAGCTCATTGTCCATGAATAGGCACAAAGGAGGTGGTGCCCGCATGCTCCCTCCCTTTCAACCTTTCCACGGGAGATCTTGAGGGCAGATGTTAATTAAATAAATGAGTAACTTCCACCGTCTCCCGGGAACACGGTTGCACATGACTCCTGGTTCCAAAAGGGACATCGAAGAAGTGGTAGCTGGGCAAGGACTCACAGAGAGGGTCCGCCAAGAAGAGGGAAAAACAGGATTCACTTCCCCGCTGTTGCTTGCCTCCTGGCTGGGGCTCTGGCAGAACTCTCCCCAGCCGCTCTGCTACACCCAGCGAACCCAACTATTTATAGCCACACAATCATTATAAATAAAGCTGTTTATAACACCGAACCTTGGCCCTGCATTACTTAGAACTGTAGACTGGCAACTATAAATAACTCTGTTACGTGCCCAAGTGTGACTACTGACTGATACTTCCTCAAATTGTGACAAATAATGACAAGTTTGTTTGACAAACATCCCACTGACATTCATCTGATTTTGAGTAAGTGGTGCTGCTTTTTTAATTTGGTCCCGGAGGCCCAGGATCTCAGGGACTTTCTTTACTCTTTTCCTCTCTCTCACCTCCTGCCCCCGAAGACTCTGTCCTGTGTATAGCTGCTGCTCCCCACCCCCCAACCCCCCCTAGTCACTGGGTGGGATTTGGGGCCGTTTAAGGGGAAGCTTATTAAGTCCACCGTTTCTCTCATGGGACGGTTCTGCTGTCTGGGCTTCGCAAGGGTTTGGGGAATTTTGTTAATGACACAACAGGGCTAGAGAGGGGGAGGGAAATGTGGGCCAGCCTCCTGGTGCCGGATAAAGGTGGAAAGAGGATCCCCAAGGGAAGGGCAGAATTGAACATCAGATGGTTGGAATCTCAGTCTTCAAGGGGGGAGGGGGGCTGTCACCTAGAAATGCTGGGGGTTGGCTACAAGTGAGCCAGTGAAGAACAAGAGTCTGGACAGAGGGACTTACCTCCCCTGGCACCTGATCTGAGAGATCTTGACTGATCCTACTTTGGGTCCCCAAACTGGAGTTCTCTCTTCAGGTGAGCTGATATTAACATATGTCAGGGGATTTCAGAATGCTAGCGGACCTTTGGGATGTAACTCACCCTTTTACAGGGAAAAGAGTTGAGCCAGAGTTTCCCACAACCCATTAAAGCAGAGCTAGACTAGAACTCAGCTCTCTGGGCTCCAGATGGGGGCTTCTCCCACCATCCTTAAATTGATTAATGCACATAAAGCATGTGGAACTCTTCCTGGCCCTTGGAAATCATTCCCTGACTACTAGGTATTACCAGAGGGGTGATTTTCATCCAGTGCTTTCCACTGCTAGTCTGTCTGAATTCCCTATTTGAAAGGATCTCCCATGATCCATCTTCTCTGTCTGATTTAACTCTTTTTTAAAGATTTATTTATTTATTTGAAAGAGAGAGAGCACCCGCACACAGGGGGAGGGGAAGAGGGAGAGAGAAAGAGAGACTCTCCAGCTGATTCCCCCGCTGATCACAGAGCTGATGCAGGGCTCAATCTCACGACCCTGACATCATGACCTGAACTGAAACCAATTGTCGGACGCTCAACCGACTACACCACCCAGGCGCCCCTGATTTAACTCTTAATTATAACATGTGTACAATCTCACCTCCCACCCCCACTTTTTCCAATCTATCTCAAATAGGGCTTTCAGAGCAATGTCTTAAACATCACGACACGGCTGCCCACCTCCTCCCCCATCTCCCTGGCCAGGCTGGAAGCACAGTGAGGAGGGTCCCTCTCAGACCTTTTAAGTGCAGGGCCCACCCCTGAGAGTGAGTACCTCCTTACACTGGTACCCTACCTGTTTCTCAATAGCTTTGCCTTTCTCCCAACCCTGCTCCTTCCTCCCCCACAATAAAAACCCACCAGTTGGTTCCATATTTGCCAGAATAACTACAGACTTCTCACCCTGGATGACAATGTCCTTGGTTACTGGTCCCACCTCCTTCTCCAGTTCCAATCTATGCTTCATCCCAAAGCGGACTTTTCACGCTTCCCAGAACATGCCCCCTTGATAGTCTCCCATTTGTCTCCAAAGTCTCCATCCTTTGACAAGGATGCCCTCCCTTTGCATTACAAAACCCTTGCCCACATTTTGCAAGACTCCTTGCAGATTCCTTCCTCCACAGGAAGGAAGCCTGTGCTGACCGATCGGGCCGCTGGGACCCTCTTTCCTTGGAATCCCTGTTACCCTTTACGTGTGTGTCTCCTTCAGCCCTGGCCCGTCTTCATCCTGCGTTAAGGTTACTGTGAACGTGTTTATGTTTCATCTTCTTCCCTAGTGGTTAGGGGGACCTCTTTCTTAATCATCTTGGTAACTGGCATAGTGCATATCCAGAAAAGGCAAAACATTTCAAAAGTCAGCTTATGAAAAGGGCAAGCAGAAACAAAAAACAAACAAACAAACAAAGACTTTGAGTGTGATACATGGCAGTGTCAACCAGTACCTACCTGCTAAGATGTGTAAGTAGCAAAACCTATAACAGAGCCGCCAGCCCAGCCTTCTGCCTCTGCAGAAGGTTCCATGAGGGATGCCCACCTTCGTGCTGACGGTGGCTGCAGATCCTTGAAAGAACTGGAAATGAAAGAGGGTGGATAACTGGCCAAACCCAGGCAGTGAAAGATGCTGGAGGACAAAGGGGCAAGTATCTCATCAACCCATCTGTCAGCGGGACCTCAAACATTTACCCCCAATTCTGATGTTTATGGTGAGGGAATTTGCCAAGCTTCGTGGGGCCTCTCCCGCTGGGCTCCGCATTTGCGTGCGTTCTGCTCCAGACCCCGGTGGTACCCCGTGGACACCAGACAGAAGTCACCCATCAGAACCAACCCGTTCCCCAGAGGAGCAGGTGAGAAAGCATCAGCTGACCAGCTGACCACTAAAGAGGAAAAGCACAAATTGAGCACTGCTACAGGAGCCCTTTCCTTCTCAAATTCCACACGGGAAGGACGGCGCCAGGCAGGAGAGGGGCTTGGGGCCCCTTTGTGCTCTTCCGTATTAACACAGTCACACTTTGCTCTGCAGATGTCACTTCCAATAAACACCAGGACTTTCCCGGGCCTGGACTCTAATTGAAGGAATTGTTACTGTTGGTGAATGACGGGGGAATTAATTAATGCAAAGCCAACCACTTCATAAATGCCTGCTTTGGGAGTAATGTCAGAGTCCCGGGGACCTCGATTCCTGTGGTCAGTGAGCCTCAGGACTCCGTGTCAGCTAGTGATATTTATCATCACCGTCAGCCCCTTTTTAAAACTGCCAGGGGACAGGGGAATGGGGCCTCACCTGGAGCCTGGTGGGCACAGCCAACCATCCTCCGATTTCTCTGGAGCTGAGCACGCAGCATGGAAAAACTGCCCCCCCCCACGTTCTGGATTTTTCCCGCACCACCTTCCTTTTTGAAGAAAGGCTTCGTTTGCAAGTTAAAGATGGGAACAGGAGTGAGAACAGATAAAAAAGCTTTTCTCAACCTTCCTCACTCCTAAGTTGGTTCCTTGAGCTCTGTGCAGGTGCGAGAACATCCACACGTGCACAAACACACACACGCTCACTCCCTCATGCTTAACAATGCCAGGCACACACGCAGAGGTTTTCTGATCGGAATGACTCAGCCTCCACCTAATTTAAAAGTCAGTTCCAATTTGAATGAGCTCTTCGGGTACCCTGCTTCCTAGGAATAGAGGATACAGGAAGAAAAGAGGGCTCAATGAACGTGCCAAGCCCTCTGCCTGATATACACACCTCACTGACCACACACAGGCTGAGGGCTTTTATTCTTCCTCCAGCTTCTGCTGACGTGGCATGTCCAGGTCCTACTTTTGTTTTTGCTATAGTGGTGGCTTTGCAGTCTCCTCAAGCCAAATTGCCAGTCCTGAAATCCCCCTTCAAGCTTTGGAAAAAAAAAAAAAAAAGAAAGAAAAAGAAAGAAAGAAAGGCACCATGATGCTAACAATGGTAGGATTAGGGACAGATTATTTTTTCCTTTATGTGTCGTTGCGGTATCTAGATAGTCTATGGTGAGGGTGTGTGTTTTATATTCAAGAAAAAAAAATTGCATGACGTGTAAAAAAAAAAGAAAAGAAAATTATTTTAGTTTTATAACATCCCTCAAGATCCTGAGGTTTGCTTTGGCAGCTTCATCTGATTTTTGCAGAAGGGGCATTTTGGTCTTGAAAATTAGCCTGGGTCATAAAACAAGGAGTCTATGACATTCCCTGAAATTGGATCTTAAACCACTGGTTTCTGCCTGAACTTAGTGAAAAAGCAGTCAGTAAAGGAGAATTTATCTTTGGAAGCTCCATCCTCCCCTTTCTGTGTTCTTATCCCTCTTCCCATGCCCTCACCACCCTTACAGTTCCCATCACTTTCCCTGATTCGCTTTGTTTTTTTTTTTCTCCTTACTATTCTTAAAACACACTTCAAGGATGGGGCTCGGGGTCAGTCATTTACACCTTAATATGAATTAAAATAATCAGGATTTATTTAGCTACATTATAAGTGTGTATTTACATTTTAATTCTCAATCCAATTGTATAATGAAAGGTATGGGCTAATGAATGAAAGCGGTCATCGCCTCTCTGCATTTCTGAAATCAGACACCTAGGTTCTCAGCTTTTCTGTTTGTGGGAAAGTCAGGCCTCTGACTGCAATAAATGTATCCACTTTAGCTACAGAATGTCACCGTTTAATGTCTCTGTCCCTTTAGAAACAGCACACACTCCGGAGAGCTTACCAAATGTGGGAATGGTTGAAATAATGTTCAGTCTGCAAAAATATTCACAGGTCCAGGTCTTTTCAAAGACTGTATTCTGTATTCTTACTTAAAAATCATATTTGCTTCCCATATATATTGAGTACATAGATTGAGTGTCTGATAAATAAAAATGAGTAATGATTTTGAGTGTTGGATTTTGGACACAGATGAGGAAACTGTATCCCAGAGAATTTAAATAACTACTCAAGGTCATTCACTGGTCAAGGTAGGGCTTGGCCGAAAGAAGGGGGTTTCTGGTTCCTGCGCTCATGTTTCAACACATCATCTCTCAAACCACCTAATTCAAGTCCCAGACAAATCCGACTGCCTCATGCTGACGGGAAGCTTCTGAGTGACCCTCCTAAGTCTTCTCCCTTTCTTTGGGGGAAATCTTGGCAAGTAGGCTATGAAATGAGGTTGAGTGAGCAAATACCACGTGGCTGACCCTTCTAAGCTTTCCCCACTTATTAGACCATGCTCTGCAGATAAAAGGGCGAAAATACAGAAGGAAGAAAAACTTAGAAAGAAACAATCCCTTGTCTTTGCTCCTATTTCCACAATTACCCACATATCGCCTGGGGCCTAGAGAGGTGGGGGGTGGGTGCAGGACCACCAAGAAGCTTCCCCAGGGTCCACCCCTTAGGCAGAGTTTCCCAGTGGAAATCCACCTCCAGCCAAAAGAGTGAATTCGTGGTGGCCTTGTATTACTCATAGGTGGGTGGTTGATTAACAGCTGACTCTGTACTCAAGGTTAGATCTGGGGTGACCTTCCACTAGACCCCATGGGGACAGCATCTAGGCCCCCTAGCATCGTGTGCTCTGTATATTTGTCACATGACCTTGTCTGCTGTCACTTAAAACCCAAATCAGATCTTGACCTTGACTCACCAATGTGTGCTACCTAAGGAACCTCGGTACCTGCCGTTTATAGATTTGTTCATTTATTCAGCTAAAATATGGTAAGTGGTTACCGCATACCAGGCACTGGGCCAGGTTCTTGTTATATAAAGAAACCAGACACATAGCTCTTGCTCTTGACAAGCTGATGTGAGAATCAGAAAGAAAGGGACAAATGACAGAGAGCCAAGTTAATTTATACGCAGAACGACAAACGCCTCTTTACTCTTGAACACCCAGATCAGACATCACCCTCTTCAAAAGGCTTCCTGCTCATCTGCAGGCAGGGCCATGCTGCTTCTTCTGTGCCCTGATAATATGCGGAATTGTTCCTCGACTGCAGAATTTTTCGTATTGTTAAAGTTATTTCTACGCCCGTCTGCTTGATTTTTTAGACTGTGTCTGAAAAGGCGGAAGGATGGAGAGAGGAAAGGCAGAAACCGCTATTTCACACCTCCAAACACCCACAGTATCGGGGGCTTTTCAGATGAATTGATGGATGGATGTCCAAGTTCTCCTGTCCTCTGCATAGATTTCCTTGACCCAAATGTGCGTCCACCAGTCCAAATGAGAAATAAATTTCCTCATGGCTCCTTAATATGTACAGCGTGGTTATTTCTGGTTCATTCCACAAACTTGCAGAATTTGGAGACGTGAAAGCCTCATCTCACTCAGCCAAAAGCTCTATTGGGTTGTCTTTGTTTATGTTTCTCCAGGAGCGTAATTAGAGTATGTGTGAGCATGTGTGAGCGTGGGTGTGCGTCAGTCTGCACGCAATTGGGTGACGTCTTCCTAACAGGTGTCCCTCCAGTAGGTCTCAGCGGTGACGGAGGGCATGGAGGGGTGTGCCAGGAAGATGGGGAGATGCGGCCCGCCAAAACCAGTCACGCTAAATCTTAGTGCTCATTCAGGGCCTGTCACAGGAGGAGAAATCTGATGAGCACCCGAATGTCAGGGTGGTTATAACGTCTGTTAAATGGCTTGTTAATGTGATTATTGAGAATTTTACACAGAAATGACACTGGTTACAATCAAAGCAAGGCAGGCCAGGCTCCCAGCCAGCTTCTACCAAGCTCTCCCACCACCACTGCGGGCCAGGTGGATGGGGGTTCAGCTGCTACCTGCCCTGGCCTCCTGCCATCATTTGAAAGCTTTCTCTGTGTCTTGTAATCTGTTTCTTTTAAGCCTTCTTTAAGGCTGGCAATCTCCCCCCACCAAAAAAAGAGGCCTCCTGTCATAAATGTTGCCTGTTCTTACAAGTGGAATAAAGATTTTTATACCACAAATAAGCAGAGCTTGGAAACGATTTGTCTAATCTATTTTTGGTGGGAAGTGTACCTATCAGAAAACATTTCGCATTGGTTTAAGGGGGCCTGAGAAAGAAAACCCTTCCACAGGCTGAATCTGTTTCATTTGATACTCAGGCAACAATCATAGAATCCTAGGGTCACAGACCTTGAAGGTGACCTAGCCAACCTTAAGTGTCTCCTGCGGAGTAAGTGAGCTATGGCATGGTAGACCGGAGCAAGAATCCAGGTGTCCCGATGGTCAGCCCAGCTCACCTCCCACCCACCACACACACTACCTAAAACCCAGATGCCTCACCATTGCCTTCAGTAGCAAGAAACACAGGCTGCTCTTTCGGACCTGGCCCTGGTCCCGAGGACACCTCCGACATTTCCCTGCCCTTACTCTTACCTCTGAGGAAGGATGCTTGGCTCTCTGAAGTGCCATGCGGGCCCACCCACCCAGGTGTGTAAGGACTGAGTCCCTGTAAGGCAGGGTGACCACAAGCTGGGCAGCACAGAACCCTCCCCCGGGTACAGACAAGCCAAAGTGGCTTGTTACCATTGCTAACTTGGGAGGACAGAACTTTCCCTGCCCGGGTCCTTTTCTTCCAACCCTTGGTAGTGGCAAAAGATGATTTCTCAAAGGCCTGGCTCACCCCGTACCACACTCTGTTTATCACGGACATACTCTGCCCTCATGTGCAAAGCCCTGAAGTATTTTTCTGGTCAATTTAAGTGCCTACTGCAGTGCATGCTCCGGGTCTGAATTACGCAGTTATAGCAAATGACAAGCCCCCTGCTATTCTAACTTGTTAGCCTATGTTGGAACTCCTTTCAGTTCCTCAAGACCCATGGAAATTAAGATCTGCCCTCCCAGGCTCTCTTGACAGTTCAGTTCCTGGGCTCCACCAACAGGAATCCTTCAACCAGTGTTCCCCCCGTCCCTTCCTTACAGTGCTCTGAGCCAGGCTCTGTGCGTTGGTTTTAATGGCTTTTCTTGAAGGCAGGTTACCCTCTGTATTAATTTCCTAGAGCTGCCGTGACAAATTACCATCAACTTGGGCACTTGAAACAACAGAAATGTACTCTCTCACAGTTCCAGAAGTCAGAAATACAAAATCAAGGTGCTGGCGGGGCCGACCTCCCTCTGAAGCCTCTAGGGGAGAATTCTTCCTTGTTCCTGCCAGCTTCTGGTGGTTCCAGGCATTCCTTGGCTTGTGGATAAATGGTTCCAATCTCTCCTTCTCTCTTCACGTGACCACCTCCTCTTCTTCTAATGTGTTCTCTTCTCTCTCTTTAAGGACACTCCTCACAGGGTTTAGAGCCCACCTGGATAATCCGTGGTGACGTCATCTTGAAACCTTTAACTTAATTACATCTGGAAAGATCCTTTTCCCAGATCAGGTGACGTTCACAGATTCTCAGGGTTAGGATATGGATATGTGTTTCTAGAGAGTACCACGCAACCCACTACACCCTCTCCTAGGAATGTCACTCAAATGCTGGTCCCCTAACATCAGAATGGAAATGCACTTTGGAGTTCCATTACAATACAACCTGAGGGGGGGAAAAAATGGAAAAGTCCCCTCACTCAAAAATCCACGGCCCATTTCCCTGATGATTCCATATTCCCAGCAGTGTCGCTCTCTTTTTGTTCTTGTGTCACTGAAATCTGCTTAACCAGGAAAACGAGAACGCATGGAGGAAGGGAGGGGTCACGGGGGACAAGGGAGGGTTCTTCCCTGAGGAACTTTCTTTAGGCCATGGATCTGTCTGTCTGGATATTAAAAGTAAGGGCAGACGTTTGGCAAAAACAGTGCACTGGGGGCATGATGTTTCTGATGTCTGAGCAGAGAGCATCTCGGAGTCAGAAATGGCTCACACACGGACAGGAGTGAGGGCTCCCTGAAAAGCCTTCCATATATTTGTGCACAAATCGACACGTTGGCCAGATGCCAAGGAGCAAGCTTGCCCTTTCACTGTTGAATTGTTTAAGCATTTCAATACTTGAGTTATGTGAGGCCATATCTGAGCTCCCATGTGAAACCTTGCATGTTTAGCACTCCAGATAGGAGATGGCCTGGCTCACAGACAGAGAAATAAGGCAAACGCTGTCCTCCACTTCAAAACAAAGAATCTAAAAACCCTCTCCTAAATTCCTAAAGGGCAGGGAATGGGAGGGGGGGGGGATGGAACATTACTCAGGATGATAAGGACGCCAGGTAGAGAGAAATCAAAAACATACCTTGTCAAGTAGTTCTAGAAGGTTCTTCTGTAGCAAAGCCTTCCACCATTTAGGAGGCCAATTGTGCATAATACTTATCCTTAAGAGCTGATAAATGCAGACATAAAAAAGACAGGCAAATAGACAATGTACAAATTGGCTGGAATATTGTGACTCAGAAATAATCACTTGCTAGAGTGGTTCCTTTGCTCTGTACTTTTAAAAACACACATAAGTAGTATCTTACAATAAAATGATTTTTCTCCTGATTTTTTCATAGTTGAGACTCAATGAGTAAGACATAGATAATCATCCTAAACCAACCCTTAACTTCAGGGCTCTGCCATTATCTTTGAAAAATAAATTATGTCCTGGAATGGCTTTAGAAAATTGGCAGAGATCCACCAGCTGTCCAAAGAAAGTTAAAAGTAAAACTGCAAAATTTTCTAGGAAGCCATGCTTTGGTGATTCTGCCCAGCAGAGAACTTCTCGGCCCCAGATAAGTGGCCCTTAGGAAACACTATGTTGCGATTCCAATCTTTGCTCTTAAAAAAAGACTCCTGTTAAGTCCTGAGTGTAACATCTTGACCAATAAAAACAATAATATGCATAATTGTAATTACATCCTCAGAACTACAAAGGAGAATACCTCCATACACCTGCTCACACAGCTGAGAAATATTATGAAGTTGGGGTTGATCTGGCTAAGTCCCAGATTCTCTGAACTTACACTGTAGCCAAAAGAGGATAATGTAAACTGATCTTATCTAGCTCTTAAAGATCAGGGTCACCCCAGCTGGACACTGGGTTCCCTTGTGCTAGTGAGTTCACCACAAAAATTGGTTCTAACCCATTTCTCATTCCTAATTCAGTCTACCAGAAAAAGCAAGAAACTCCATCCTTCAAAGAATAGAGAGAAATGCAGGTGGTGAATTCTGTCTATGGATCTCATTTAAGAAAATGTCAGCATGATGCACACGGTTCATGAGCCTAGCATGGCCATCCTATGGGCTCCTGCTGCCCCAGACTATGTCCACTGTGTCCCTCGACCTCCCAATCCTGCCCCAGGACAGGGGTTCCAAATCTCAGGTTCACCAATGCAGCTGCTACCTCTTGGACTGCCCTAAGCAAGATGAAGGCACAGTAAGACCAAAATGAAAGAAAGCCGATGGGTCCATCCATTTTCACATTATGTGACGGGTTAAAGGAAGACCTCCATAAAGGTATGTCCATGTCCTGGACCTGTGAATATGGCCTTTTATGGAGAAAGTGTCTTTGCAGACATAACTGAGTTAAGAATCTGGAGATGAGACCATGTTGCTTTATCCAAGTGGGCCCTAAATCCAACAACAAGTGTGCTTATAAGAGACACAAAGAGGAGAGACACATGAAGAAGAAGAGAAAACCATGGGAAGATGGAAGTAGAAACTGACATGTTGCAGATATAACCAAAGAATGCCTGGAGCCACAGAAGCTAGAAGGTACAAGGAAAGATTCTCCCCTAGAACCTTCCCAGAGAGCACTAGTCCCCACCAACACATTGATCTTGCTTTTGACCTCTGGAGAGGATAAATTTCACCCAAGTTTGTGGTGATTTGTTATAGCAGCTCTAGGGAACTCATACCCCTTATTTCATTTTCAAGGGCAAATTATACTCTCACGATCCAGAAGGCCATGTCACACTATGATCAAGCTCATAGGTTTGGTTTGAAAACTCATGCTCTTTCATTACATAATTGGTCATATCCCTCAAATTAATCAGCCGATAAATACACTTAACATCTATTAATTTGTGGCAGCAAGCACAAAGATGACCTAGAAAATATTGCTAGACATATGCTTAAAATTTTCACTACAGTTCAGGATGAACGTACACATGATAGACACATCTGAGGTTGTCTGTCCTTAGCAACTGAATCTCCTTTCTCTGCAAATCACATCCCACACTCTCAGAATTGAGCCCCAAGACCTGTTTGAGTCGCATGACTCTTCTCCACGTCCTATTAGACCAGTTAAATTGATGGGAGCAGGGACAGACCTTGACTGAAGCTAGACCAATCAGGCTGTCTCTCCTGGGGATCTGAAGTTGGGATGAAGGTAGCTCAGCTAACTGAGTTGGCTGGGTGCAGAGGAGAGGTAAACTCAGCTGCCATCAGGAAGCCATCTTCCTGCATTTTTACAGATACAGGTCCATCCGGACAGAGAAGAAGGGGACAGATGTCAGAGAAAAACAAAGATCAGAGACACAGAGAGGGTCCTCCCTGGCTTCCTCCCGGCTCCTCAAGGAGTCCTGCAGCCCTTGGATTCGGTGCAAGACTTCCAATATCCTCCTTAACACCTTCTTTTTGGCCTAAACCAGGTCAAGCCAATTTCGGTGGTCAGCAACCAGGAGAAACTTGGTTGAGACCTAAATGAGCTCCAACAAATAAAATTAACAAAAAAAGATTTACATTTCACAACAGATATATGTAGGGATATGCTGATCTATCTGTCTACCTCTCCACCTACCTATAGACATCTGTATTTCTTTATTGATACACAATACACATGACATTCCTTGACCAAACACAAAGTACTTCCGGATGTAAAAATTTAAGAAATCTTACTCTTAGTTAGCATCCTTATTTTAAAGGAACTGTTCATCTCATTCCACCCCTTACTTATTGAATTAGAATTTAATAAGTGT
This sequence comes from Zalophus californianus, assembly GCF_009762305.2. Taxonomy (NCBI): domain Eukaryota; kingdom Metazoa; phylum Chordata; class Mammalia; order Carnivora; family Otariidae; genus Zalophus; species Zalophus californianus. The sequence continues at coordinate 133,915,427 of NC_045601.1, forward strand.
TTATTGCATGCATACTAAAGAGGATCCTAAAGACTTTTTTTTGAAAGTCCTCTCTTCTCCTTGAAGTACTTATGACCTAATTAAGAAGATAAAATACATGCTGTGACCTGGTGTGGCGATCTCACCTTGTCACAGTTACTGGCAGTTTTCAGTTTTCATTAATCGAAAACTTCTCCACGCCCCAACCACTCACACATTTGACACTGATACTTCTCAACCAGCTTTTGTATACCCAAATCGGATCTTTATAAATCAGCTGAGAAAAGAGCATTTTGAGCTATTGCATGGCGGTGCTGTCAGCCAAGAGCTGTGTTCTGGAACCGCTGCCATTTTTTTTTTCCTGCACGGCAACGCTTCTGCAATTACTTGAAATTTTTTATTACACCATGCCCCTATGGTTTTATAAAAATAAGTGGGGAAATGGAAAAATGAAAGCACTTCAATGTAATTCTCATGAATTTGACACAATCAAGACAAAGGTGGAAATAGGGCAGCCTGATGCAGTTAAATACTCACCGGATTTAAACTGGTGAAGGAAAATAACAAAACAAAGGAACTTTTATGAAATGGCGCAAAGCTATCTTGCAAGAGTGGATCTAAGAGCAGAGGGATGATTAGAAGTGAGATCATCCTTGCAGCCTTTGGGGATGGGACTCCCTTCTTCTTCTCTTGTTCTGCTCTCACACGTTGCTGTGAGTCGGAAGCTTCCCGGAAGGCGTTGCTGATGCCCTGTCTGTGGGCCAACAGAGGGTAGCACAGGGGCTGGAATCTGACTTCCCCTCCTACCTGTTTTCTGGACTCCAAGGTAAGGTAGGGAAGGCCCAAACAGACTAACTGCCTCTGCCCCTTTTTTAGTTCCTTCATGCTGCCTTCCTGCTATAGCTCACCATTGGAGTCTTGGTCTAGCCCAGAGGGTTCTCAACCAGGGACATTTTTGCCCACCAGGAGGCATGTGGCAACATCTAGAGATATTTTGACGGTCACAACTGGGAGTAGGGAGGAGTGCTACCAGCAGGTCGTGGGTAGAACTCAGAGATGCTGTTAAACATCCTACGCAGGACAGTCCCCAACCACAAAATTTCAAATGGTACTGCCCAAGCTGAGAAAACCACTAGCTCCCAAACCCTGTTCTTAATTTAGGAATTCTCTTTCCATTGTCAAATTCTCCGAATCCAATGAACCGACCTCTCTCTGGACGATGAGTTTTCCTCTCTAATTTGCGTGGGGTAAGTGACTGCCACATAGAGGTGGAGGATCGGGGAAGAACTAAATAACCATCATTTACTGCACACTCACTATGAGCTGGCTGAACACAGTTCTAAGAGCTTTGCAAACATGACCACGTTTAATCCTATGAGAGCCCTATCTGGTAGGTCCACTAGGATCCTCATCTTACAGATGAGAGATCCGGGACTAAGAAAGTTGAGTGAAGTATTTAAAGTGGTAGAGGTCTTAGGTGTTGAGCCGGGGCTGGAAGGGAGTCTGACTCCAGAGCTAGAGGATGCACGAAACGCCAGAAACACGGATGAGGCTCCAACACAGCATTTTAAGGAAGGAAGAGGAGGAGACACACTTGGGGAGACCCAGTGGGTCAGGAATAAGTCCCCGCATGCCCTCGGCGTCCTTTGTGCCGGTCCAGCTGCACAAACGGGAGTCCCGAGCCCTTGGACCTGGACCTGGGTTCGAGTTGCAGCCCCACTGTTCAGTGTTCTCACACCGTGGCTCTCTGCTGGCTGGTGCCAAAGAGGTGTTTTCCCCCAGCTCAGACTCATCACATCCTGTTAACCCAGAACTTGTTTTGTGCAAAAGCTGCAGAACTGTGAAAAGGAGCAGAAAGCATGTGATATGTTTAAATATGCTGGAGCAATATGCTGACCAGCGAGGTTTGTTTATTAAAATCTTTATGTGGGGTGAAGCTCAATTGAGCTTATGTCAGCTGGTTTATGGAGAGGCCCTGTTTTCAAGATCAGGCTGTTTGTCTTCTTTATACGGAGCTGACAGAGGACATTCTGGAGAATACATTATGCCAAAAACATCTGTATTATAGAAAATCAACAATGAAGAGCAACAGCTCCAAATGGAGTTAGTACTTTGAAAGGCTTTTATCTGTCAATAGATTAAACTGCTATTTTTGTCTAAGGAGGAAACTAGAGGAAGTGTAAACCAGTTTAAGAACAGCAGAAACTGGCCTACTCTTTTCTGCCAAGTTATTTTTGCATGCTCGGGAGGGAAGAGGGTGGGTTTCTGTTTTGTTTTAATCAGTGCTTAAAAATAAAAAAATAAAACAATACTTAGAGAACAACCTTATCCCAAATCAGAATACCTGGGGCTGATTATTTTTTTCCCCTCTATTTTTTCCCCACTGGAATGCATGGCCCCAAATGAGACACAATGCTACAGGGTTAGCCTCTAATGAAGAACTGGGCCCCTTATAGGCCTTCCTATTTAAAAATCCTGGAGTTGGGGCGCCTGGGTAGTTCAGGTGGTTAAGCGTCAGCCTTCTGCTCGGGTCATGATCTCCAGGTCCTGGGATCGAGCCCCATGTCAAGCCCCATGTCGGGTTCCCAGCTCAGCAGGGAGTCTGCTTCTCCCTCTCCCTCTGCTTCTCCCCCAGCTTGTGCTCTCTCTGCCTCTCTCTCTCTCTCTCTCTCTCTCTCAATAAATAAAATCTTAAAAAAAATAAATAAATAAAACCCTGGAGTTGTCACAGGCATAGCCAGGTGTGACCAGAACTAAATTTGTCACCAACACCTTCATGAGGATAGTAATAATACCAATAATAAATTGCTAACATATATCAAGCCCTTGCTCTGGCTAGGTGTTTTCCATTCATTACTCCATTCAATCCTCATAGCTCTATGAGCTTGGTACTGTTATGATCTGGCAGTTTTTAAATTAACTTTTTATTAAAGTGTAACATGCATACAGAAAATTACACAAATTCTAAGTATGGAACTCGGTGCATTTCACAAACCGAACACACCACTGTATAGAACAAGAAACGGAGTATCTCCAGCCCTCTCCTGTGCCCACCTACTCTTAGCCCTCTAAGCTAACCACTGTCCCAACCTCCCACAACATGGAATGGGTTCATCAAGCTTTGATCTTTATATAAAGTGGCCTTATACAATAGGTACCTTTTCGCATCTGGCTGCTTTCTCTCACTCTTTGTGAGATTCATCCACATCCTTGTGTGTAGTTAGAGTGTGTAATTGCATTGTGTATTGTGTATGGTTGCAGTGTGTAACCATACTGTGTGTCATGTCCAATTGTAGTGTATAATTGTCTTGTGTATTGTGTGTAGTTGTGGATTTCTCATCCTCCTAGCTGCAAAATATTCCATTGTGTGAATACGCCACAATTAATTATTCCATTTTATTGTTGATGGGTTTTATGCCCATTTTGAGTTTGAGGTTAAAGTTCAAGGTTAAGGTGGAAGGTTGAGACTCAAGAGATTAAAAACAAAAATAAAAACAAAAACTTGTCCAAGTTTACTAAGCTAGTAAGTAGTGGATCTGGGATTATAACTCCAGTTGGCCTGACTCCAAAGCCTATGCTGTTAAGCACCATGCTGTGTTGCTTTTCCGAAAATCTGCATTTCCAGGGACCTCTCCCTGATGGGTGGAAAGGTCTTTTGTATAAATAATTTGGGAGGCCTATGGGAAGAGGATATTTGAGTAATGTGACATGAATCCAAACCTGCCCACCTCTATAGAGCTCATTGCCTTCTTTGGATGCGTCTCTATGCTTTTGGGTCCCGTCTAACACTTTCTCCCATTTGCGTTACTCTGATTGACCATCCAATAGCCCCACCAGGATCTCAAGCACTGTGGGACTTGACCGAGTGGCAGAGACTGGAAGCACACCATTGCACCTGAGACCAAGAGATGCTGAGTGTAAGACCATGTGCTTAGAACGGCAGCCACGTGAAGGCTTCAGGAGATATGTAAGCAAAAGAGGGTGTGGGGCATGTCAAGTTCAGTGTGTGCGCACTGTTTGTGTGCACTCTCTAGCTCATGTTTGGCTCTCCCACCTCCCTCTCTGATATTTTTCCTACAAATGTTTTATTATGCCATTGCCAGGTCATTCCCATGGTAAGCATTAAGGGCACATCCAGCAAACTGGTCCACTGTTAAGATAATTGTATCCTAAACAGCATTCATATTTTTTTTTCATGTTTTCAAGAGAAAAGGAAAAAGGAAAAAAGAAAAATAACACTCCCAAAGAATCACGGCATGATAAAGGAAATACGAAAACTTGCTTTCTGACTAATTGTCCTCTTCGAATGAAGAGCAACCCAATAAAATGTTTATTTAGTCCAGCAAAGAGGGAGCATCCATTTTAGGCAAATTTGGGGGGCCCAAGCTTTGGATCCTTCTCAACCCTCATCATCATAAGCGACTGTGGCTAGAGACACGCAGAGACCAGCCACCAAAGAACTTATGAGAACCTTCAGCACAGCTTTTTTTCACTACCTTTCAGCCTAGCTCACTGATGATTTTCTGCAGACAGGCACAGATTTGGTCATGATGTGTGTCTACTAGGTTATTTGGCCAGTTCACAACTGATCATGCAGCAAATGCACAATTATTATGGGCCAATGAACACCGCTTGTTAAGATGAAAGAATCTCTGGATCAGCTGAGCTTTGGGCCAGTTGTTTCATTTCTGTAAACACCACTGGAGTTTCCAGGTATTACACCAGAAGAGACCCACCTTGCTTTGCAGCATCTCAAAAATCCTTGAACTTCTCTTCTCTACCCTCCCCTGAAGGAAAGAAGAGGCTGATGGTACTGGCCAACTGTACTCGTTTGCTAGGGCCACTGCCACGAAATACTACACACTGGGTGGCTTGACCAACAGAAATTATTGTCTCATGGTTATGAAGACTGTGGAATCCAAAACCCAGGTGTTGGCCTGGTTGCTTCCTTCTGAGGGCTGTGAGGGAAGGATCTGTTCTACGCCCTTCTCCCTAGCTTGCCGATCGGCCATCTTCACGTTCACGTTGTATTCTGCCTGTGTGCATGTCTCTGTGCCAAATTCCCCCTTCTTACGTGGACAGAATCATATTGGATTAGGGCCCACCCTACTGACCTCACTTGATTACCTCTGTGAAGACCCTATCTCCAAATAAAAGGGCCCCATTCTGAGGTACTGGGGTTTAGGACCTCAAAATAGAAATTGCGGGGGGGGGGTGGACACAACTCAAGCCATAATACTGACTCCCACAGAAATTCCTTCTCCCCAATGTACAATTAATTCCACTCTCCCCTGAATCTAGGGTCTACATTCTGTATGCTCTGACCTCAACCAAATAAGGTTATTGAAGAAGTGGGAGTGAACTTGACATGGCCCCAGCTCCAATTTCTTTGTGGTCTTCCAGTAACTTATCACCATGAGGAATGACATTTGGGTTGTCAAGTTCTCCTGAGGTCAAAGGAGTCAGAGGCACCCACAAAACTTCTAGTTTGGTCTTTCCCACCCTCTTCCACATGCCTGATGGTCTCACCAACCAGACCTCTCCCTTCATGTCATGCAGGCTCGTTCTTCCCTCCCTTCACTGATGCTACACCAGCTCTTTCCTCCTCTTTCTTTGCCCCTTCAAGTGATCTTTTAAGATCTCACTCAATTCATGTCTTCCATGATAGGCGCTTCTCACTCACATCATCTAAACAGAGAGCATCTTGCTCCAGTTTGTGCTGCGTGATTTGATGAAGGAAAATGGTGGGGCATTTCCTCTTTCCATCTGCAATTTCTCAGCAGCTCCTTGTGGCTGTCACTGACATCCCAGTTCCATGTCTCAGTTTCTTGGGGCCACGACTTCTCTTCCAGGTATCCTGCCTTTGAAGCTGCTGCCAGGCAAACAGAGATTGAACAGCTTGATCACATGGATCTTTGACTGCCCCTCTTTTCTGATGGGCACAAGAACTTGGGAGATTTTACCCGTGGATTAAATGAGAGGAGAGAGGGAATCAGTACTTGATTTTGACTTGCCTGAATGAAAATAGGATTTTTTTTTTCAAATATTGTTTTGTCTCCAGTCCTTGATTTTGGGAAGTCTTTCCCTTCCAACTGACTTTAATTTTAAGAAACTACTTCAACCCCTCAGAATGTCATAAAAAATTCCCCTTGTTCAATTTGCAAGCAGAATCAAATTGCTCGGAGTCATTCACATGGAGGGAAAGGAAGAAATATGTTGTTGGGAATGACTTGTGAGGTGTTTTAAAAATACAACATTTAACCTCATTTCTTTAAAAAATGTAAAACTTGGGGATTTCTTCTGTGAGCTTCGAAGCTGTGAATGGATAGGTGGGTAGATGTGTATCAATTAGGGGACTTCAAACCGTTTGCAACACCTAGCTTAGTCTTCCCAGGGAATGAGTACCTTTCTAGTAGAAACTCAGGTGCTTAGAGAAACAATAACACTCTTTCAAGATGGGAACCCACTCCTGACAGCACTATTTGCTAACGGATCTGATTACTATCCCCAATTAGCTGAGGAAACTGTAAGAAGCAGAGAGAAATTATACTCAAGTGCCCAGCCCCATATCTGAGACATAACTCTCATTACGTACGACATTAGGCAAATCTTAATCTGTCTTGAAAAGTGTAAGGGCAACAATGGCCATAAAAGATGTATTTCCTAACTCAATTAAATTCAATTCACTACATAGCCTGATTTTTCATACCAAAAAATACATGTATCTTGCTCCAGTTAGTAGATAGGATGCAAAAAAGCTATGTGTTCAACGTATCGGGACACATACCTTTGTCATTCCTTTGTGCAATGAAATTTATTGAGTATTTATTACTTCCAAGCAATGGAAGTAACTTGCAGTCGGATACCGTTAAAGCAGTTACAGTATAATATATAGGAACACGGAGGCAAGTCACCTGATCCAGTCTTGGAGGGCAGAAAATGAAAAAAAAAAAAAAAAAAGTGTTATCGAAGTGGAGGCCCGATGTTAGCTGGAGGGATTGCAGTAACCTAGAAGTGAGAGGAAAGTGGTCGTGCAGAACGTTGGCAGAGACAATGGAGAACAGTAGTCAAATTAGAAAAATGTGAGGAAGAGCCTACAGGACTTGGTGATGGCTTATGTCTTGTCTTATAGGTCATGGTACCAAACAGGGAAGAGGAGCAGATACAAAGGTGATTTATTTTGCAAAGTGAATAGTAATACACTAATACTCCTGCCTGGTAAATCTCTATTTTCACACATAGCCGCCTTGTTTACACTGTGCTCTGTTGCACAGCTGCTTTGATTTAACTGAATCTTTTTATGCCAACGAATTTCTTCCACCGTCTCATTCAGATAGCTTGTCTGCTAAGACAGATACCTGAATTTAGAGTGAACTTCTCCCACCTTCAGTCCTTTATAAGCAGGAATCAGAGGCTCTTTTATGCTTCACACAATAAGATGATGAAGGGGCACACGGAAGGTGAGCAAACACTAATTTGTTTTGTGTGGATAAGGCATCATCGATGTAGCAACTTCTGTGTGTTAGATATTGGAGATTTTCCAAGTGAATAATGCCCCTGCTCTTGAGCTTACGATGTAGTAGAAAAGACAAACCGAGTGTGATAATCGGTATCATGGAGGCATGAGCAAACATCTGTGAGCACCAACTGGGGAGCACGCGCATTGAGCCTGTGCTCGGGGAATAGTAAGGAGAGAGGTCCTCGGCAAGAGGCGGCAGCAAAACTGGGTAGAAGAATTGGTTGGAGGTACTCAGCTAGAGGGGTGCGGAAGTGAGTTGCAGGGGAGAAAAAAGTCAAAGTGTGAAAGTAAAGGAAAGATTGGAGGACCATAAATAGACCACGTGCTAAAGCCAGAGTGGACAGGGTCACTGAGGAGAGCGATGAGAAAGAACCTGAAGGAAGGGCAGGATGAAGGGCTCTGAGTGCCGGAGAGAGGACCTGGAACCACATGCTTGCCGTGGGAGCCATGAGCAACTGTCAAGCAATGGAGCGACGTGACCAGATCTGCTTCTCAGCAGCACCATATCTGTGGTGGATTGGAGGTGAGAGAGAGCAATGTCAGGAAGGTCAACTAATAGATTCCGAAATAACCCAACTAAGATTTGAGGAGAATCTGAGCCACGCCTTTGGCAGTGGCAACAAGCAAAGGAACAAAGCCAACTGACATTTCTGCAATAGGATCTGGAAAAATTGGTGACCAACAGGTTAGCAGCCATGGAAGACAGAAGAGAATCTAGGGTTTCTGTCTTAGGCCATTCAGGCCACTGAAACAGAATACCATAGACTGGGTGGCTTATAAACACCAGGAATTCATTTCCTCACCGTTCTACAGGCTGGGAAAGCCAAGGTCAAGGTGCCAGATGAGGTGTCTGGTGAGAGCCAGGTTCCTGGTTCATAGATTTCCGTCTCGTCACTATAACCTCACATGGCAGAAGTGGAAAAGAGGCTCTCTGGGGTCTCTGTTACAAGGCGCCACCCTCATGTCCCAATCACCGCCTGAAGACCCCACTTCCCAACACCATTACATTGGGGGTAGGTTTCAACACATAAATTTGGGGGTCACAAGCATTCAGTCTCTAGCAGTCTCTAACTTGGGCATCTTGTCAATAGGAGAGACAGAGAATTCAGGGATGGGGGGAAAGGATGTGTGTGGTCGGGAGGATTGTATACACAGGAAAGCAGAGCTTATTGTCTGCTCTGACTCCATCCTCCGTTCTTGCCCTTCTCCACTCCTCAGGGTGCTGCTACCAGGAGCATGGGGACACTTCTGTTGGCGACTCAGCCTCGGGGAGAACAGCTGGAGGTGCAGGGTGGGAAGGACCCCAAAGTAACCAGAGGTAAGGCACGAAGGGGAAGAATGAGAGAGTTTTCCAGGATTTGAAGAGGAAGAGTTTCAGAAAAATTTGGGAGGGGCGCCTGGGTGGCTCAGTTGGTTAGGCGACTGCTTTCGGCTCAGGTCATGATCCTGGAGTCCCGGGATCGAGTCCCGCATCGGGCTCCCTGCTCGGCGGGGAGTCTGTTTCTCCCTCTGACTCTCTTCCCTCTCGTGCTCTCTATCTCTCATTCTCTCCTATCTCAAATAAATAAATAAAATCTTTAAAAAAAAAAAAAAGAAAAAAAAAAAGAAAAATTTGGGAGGAGGTGGGGACAGAATCAATTTGGGGAAGAACCAGTCACTGTGAACTCTGTTTGAACTCCCTTTTTGACAGTCTTTGAAAATGGGAATGTAGGATTTGAGTTATCTTTGGAGGCCAGTTTCCCAACATTCAACATTCCCTTCCAGACTGGACCACATGAGTCTCTCTGGCTTCTCGGGGTGACTGGGTCAGAGTTGCTCTTAGAATGAGCAGTGGACACGTTTTCCGGTGGTTGGAGGTGCGTGGTGTGCCGGAGAGTCACCTGCACGAGGAGATGGGGACGTTTTTAGAGGAAGAGGGTGAGAGTAGGAGTACTGAAGGTAGGATGCTGCATTGCACCAGCATCAAGAGAACACAGGGCAGAAAAAGCAAACAAAGGACATGCCAATAGAGAAGTCACCAAGTGAAATGAGCACTGGGTCCCTGAGTTCAAGAGAGAAGGCACTCAGGGAAACACCAGAACATCACTACAGCGATCCCTGGAGTTTGCACCTTGAAGGTCAATGCCAGGTTCCTCCGAACCATTACTGCAGAGCTGTGGGGATGAATGTTGGCATGCCGCGGAGATAACGAGAGGCATAAATAGAGAAACAACAGAACACAACAGAGATAAATGCTTTTTTAAAAAATATTTCATGATTTGGTATTAAAAAAAAAAACCCAGAATCATGTGCAAAAGTAATGATGTACAAGGGCTATTTATAATAAAAACATAATATGCATGTGATAAACTTTGCCAACAACCTAAAAGACCAATACGAGGCATCAGCTAAGAAGTGTATTGTAGTATATTTCATAACATGAGTGAATGGTCACAATGTAAGTGAATAAAGCAGGATCCTAAAGATGTATACAGTCTGATCTCAATTTTGGTGTATATACATACATATATATATATAATGCAGGCATAAAAAAGACTAAGATGATATACAGTGATTTGCTAGCAGTGCTATGTTTGGTTGATAAACTTAAAGGTGAATTTTATTTTCCTCTTCATGTTATTTGGTATTTTAAAAATTTTCTGAGTTCCTTTGGAGGCCGAAGGAGGTATTGCTTTTTTACTTGGGAAAAAAAATCCATAGAGTTCTATCAGTATTGTTTTAGTGATAGCATTTGGTGGGGAGGAGAGAGAGGGCTACGTTAGCAGCCTGATGGACAGGCAGGACAGAGGCGCTGTATCCCAGGGGTAAGGAACACTGGAGCAGGACCCGGCGGCCTAGGGGCAAAGGAATTAACATTGGAAAGGAGAGGGCACACGCCTTCCCTCCGGAAAAGAGAAGACACAGAAGAGCAGATGACTATACAAGTACATTTGGAGCCGTGGTTGGGAAATGCAGACAGTTTGTGTCCATTTTTATTATAAAGTGAGAAGAGCAATCACCCATAGAGCAAGGGATTGGGGGGAGGGGCAGAATTAGGGTCCAGGGGAGAGTAGCAAAGATGGGAAGCAAATGCTCGAGAAATTCTAATGAGTAGCTGGCCTTGGAGACCTCTGAGGCCCCAGATCATCATTTTCTACGGAGCCCATGAAAATGTGGGGTAGATGCCTACAGGTTTGCCTGTCTCCCAGGTGCTTCCCCGTCCACTGGTTCTCCTTACTAGTCCGTGCACAGATGAGCAAAGGGCAGGGAGACCATCCCGGTGTGGCCTGTGTCACAACAGGCCCGTGGAGTGTCCCCAGTGTCTGCAGAGACCACCAGCCTGGTCTCACTCTATAGCCAGACCCTGGCTGTAGGAGGCACACACAGCGCCTCTCTCCAGCTGATCATCACTTACCCACTGTCTCTACTCCTTACTTAACCCCAGGGAAAACCTTACCCAGATTTGGGGGTAATGATGGATATAGGGAGCCAGCCTCGTCTCCTGACATTTCTCCCTAAAGGCATAGTCCTTGGAAACAGTGTAAGACAGCAAAAAGTGCCCAAACTATTTGCTCTCCATCCGAACACATCCTTCCCCTGAGGCAATGAGGATGGGGTGGGGGGCTGGCAAAAGGAGGACAAGGGGCTCGGGGAGGAAGGAAGGAGGACACAGGTTCACTTTTCAAGACTATTATCCTGCCAGCAGACCCAGCAACACTGGTCGCGCCTGTGTGCACGCTGGAAGTACGCGTGCATTAGTCAGTCACCAGGACGTCTTTATTCTTTCCAGCCTCCATGCCCAGCTCTTCCCAGCTCTCTGCCTTCTGGACATGCAGGACACGCCAGTCTCCTCCAGCCCAAAATTTCAGCTGTCATTCCCTCTGTAGCCCAGCTCAGCAGGTTGCCGAAAAGGACATGCCAGTCCCGCAAAGAAGTGATATATACCAAAGGGACTGCATTAGGCTCTTCATTAACTGGAGGGCCAATAAATTTATGAAAATCATGAATCAGTGAATCCATTACTTAGAACGATTAATAGCTAATTAACATGAGGACGAGGGCTGACCCGTCTATTCATCTCCACTCACTCCCGAGCACCCACTTGCAGACTCCAGGGCGGAGTCTGTGTGGTCCAGTCAGATCCCGAGGGGGCAAAGCTGACAGGATGGATCAAATGCAACTTTCTCTTAATGTTGGGACTTCCTCTGGGGGCCTACGTATTTGTTTAGCTTTTTATTATGGAAATAGTCACACATGAAAAATAGGTAAGAGCACCATGAACTTGATGTACCCATCATCTACCTTCAGCAATTATCAACACATGACCAATCTTATTTCATCTATGTGCCCCCTTCCTGGGTTATTTTAAAGCAAATCCTGTTATTTCATCTATTATAACTCTGTTCATATCTCTAAAAGAGAAGGACTTTTAAAAAACATATCCACAATGTCATTATCACACCTAAAAGAAAAAAAATCGAGTAATTCCTTAATACCATTGCATTTCCTTATGAATCTTATAAATTTTTAACAGTTTGTTTAAACTGGGATCCAGATAAGGTCCAGACAGTGCAATTGGTTGATACACTCTTTGAATCTATATGTTCTCCCTCTATTGTTGCTTATTTCTTGCAATTTTTTTGTTGAATTAACCATATCATTTTTCCTTAGCATTTGACAGTCTGGATGTTACTGATCGCAACCCTATAATGCTGGTTAATGTGTATGTGTGTGGGTTTGTGTGTGTGCGTGTATTTCTGTGAAAGTTAGACATAGAGGCTTACTTCAGATGAGTTTGTTTTTGTTTTGTTTTGGCAAGAATGCCAAAGGTGGTAGTGTGTACTTCCATCAGGAGACATATAAATTCTGGTTGTCCCTCCTATTGTGATACTATCAACCATCAGTGATTATTGCCTGAAGCGGGGTTCTCAATCAGGGTGACCTTGCCTTCCCAAGGAACAATTTGGCAACATTAGCTGACATTTTTAGTTGTCGTAGCTGGGGGGAGGGGATGCTACTAGAATCCAGTGAGTACACACCCAGGGACGTTGCTACCATCCACAACACACCCCTCAGCACACAGAATTATCTAGCTCAAAATGTCAATAATGCAAATTCGAGAAACCCTGACCCAGATCCGTGTACTCATTTGGGGTTGTAAAATGTGATATTCTAATTCCATCGTTCATTTTGTATTTGTTAGCTTGACTACTTGTATAAAGAAAAACTTCTTAATCGACTTTTTGGTTTCCCTGAGATAGAATGTTTATAGTAGATGTAAGTAAATGCTTGGTTCGTTCATTTACCAGTTTCCAAAATGATGAGGTAGTTTGCTAAACTCCTCCAGAGGTGACCAATAAGATCTCTTCTTACAAGAATTACTTATGAACTTGAGAGCCTAAAAGATATTGAATGTGTTCCAACAATACAGTGATTTTCTTTACTGACACCTAAATTGTCTCATCTTTAGACAGCAGGAACTTAGGTTAGTTCCAGAGTCTTTTTGACGCAACCTGGTAGTCTTTAAAAGTTTGCTTGCATTTCTGGAAGACAAGACACTCTCGGGTCATCTATGTTTACCTTCCTGGACTGGAATCAGCCTCTTCTCCAAGGTACTTTGGTTCCTTCCAGTGGGACTTTGTGGTCATCACCTGGGTCCTGGGGGGACTCGGGCATTTTAAGCCATAGATAGCCTTCATAACACCATATTTCTCTCTAGGGATGGAATTTTCTAAGCCATATTTTATATATAGAAAGACTCAGACCCAAGAGAGTGGTTTTACCCAAACTCAAAGCACATGGAAATCTTTGAAAGCCTGAAATACACACCCACTCCCATCTCCAGATTCTTTCAGTCAGTAGACCTGGGAATGGAACAGACCATCTCAAAAGCACAATAATGAGGATAAAATGACAAAAGAAGCTGGATCTTGGGGACCAAGAAGGCCTGGACATGCCAGGGTTGGTATGAACACTTGGGCCTCTGGTCTCTCCAAGGCTGGGACTTCCCCAGGCAGGGGCTCCTGGAGGGCCCAGAAGTGGGCCACGAAGAGGATCAACTCTACCAAAGGTTTGGGGAGATGAGAGGATCTTCTTCCATATTACCAATCAGATGCAACATTTTATATTTAAAAAAAAAGGTTGAGGGGTGGAGCAAGATGGCGGAGGAGTAGGAGACCTGGATTTCGTCTGGTCTCAGGAATTCAGCTGAATAGGGATCAAACCATTCTGAACACCTACGAACTCAACAGGAGATCGAAGAGGAGAGTAGCAACAACTCTCTGAACAGAGAAGCGACCACTTACTGGAAGGTAGGACGTGCGGAGAAGTGAATCCGAGGCGATATTCGGGAGGATAGACGGCGGGGGAGGGGCCTCCGTCCACCGCTTCTGGCAAGTGCTAGAGCTGCAGAGCACAAAATCGGACCTTTTAGAAGTCGGCTCTGCGGAGGGACGTCGCTGCAGTGGCTAAGCGGGGGGTGGAATCCTCACGGGACAGTGTGGTCTCAGGACCCTCGGGGTCACAGAAAGACCGGGGGTGCCTGAGTGCGGCAGAGCTCCCAGGTATCAGAGCGGGGAAGCCGGCTGCAGAGACGGAGCCGAGGCGTGGGCTCTCAGCTCGGGGTGGCCATAAGCTGTGATCCGCGGCCCAGTCGGGCCACTGCTCCTCCAGGAGGGACACAACAGGCGGCAGATCCGGGGAGACTCCCCTTCCTCCCCGGGGAGGAGCAGCGCGAGAGCACACCGCAGGGATCTGCTGGGTTTGGAGACTGCACACGGGGTCGGGTACCGGAGATACAAATGCTCGGTCACAGGCCGGGTGAGCACGGAGTGCGGCCGGAGACCGGGGACACGGAAGTGACTGCTTTTCTCTGGGGGCGCACTGAGGAGTGGGGCCCTGAGTTCTCAGCTCCTCCGGGTGGAGCTTGGGAGGCCACCATTTTAGCCCTGGTCCTCCAAGGCTGTACGGAGAGCTTGCAGGGAACAAAAGCTCCTGAGAGCAAACCCGAGCAGCTTGCTTAGCCTGGACGACAAGGGCGGGGCAATTCCGCCTCCGGCAAAGACATTTGGGAACCACGGCAACAGGCCCCTCCCCCAGAATATCAGCACGAACAGCCAGCAAGCCAAGACCAAGTTTACCGATCAAGGAGAACAGGAGAACTCCAGCGCTAGGGGAATACTGCACATAGAATTCATGGCTTTTTTTTTTTTTACCGTGATTCATTAGTTCATCAAAGTTAATTTTTTTACTGTTTTTTTTTAATTTTACTTTTTCCCCTTTTCAACCAACATCTTATCAATCCCTTTTTAAAAAAAAAAACACATTTTTTATTTTTCATTTTTAGAGTCATAATTTATCCCTTCATAGTAGTTACCCTTATTTTTGGCATATATATATGAGTTGTTCTCTCTTTAAAATTTTGAGATACAGTTTCTTCTAACAGATCAAAATATACCCTAAATCACTAGTGTATGGCTTTGTTCTAGTCTCCTGCCTGATCACATTCTCTCCCTTTTTTCTTTTTTTTTTAAATCTTCTTTCTTTTTTCAAACAACTTATCTTATCAATTCCTTTTATAAAATCTTTTATAATTTTCATCTTTACAGTCATCTTCCATCCCTTCATTGTATCAACCCTTATTTTGTACATATATGTCTTTCTTCCTTTAAAATTTTAGGAGGCACTTTTTTCTAACAGACCAAAATACGCCCAAAATCTAGTGTGTGGCACTGATCTATGGACTAGCCTGATCATATTTGATCATATTCTGCTTTTTTTGTATTCTGTTTTTGTTTTTATCTTTTTATTTCTTTTTTTTTTTTTCCTCTTTCTTTTTTCTTTTCCTTTCTTTTCCCCTGGTTTCAGGTCTTTTCTGATTTGTATACAGTATATTTGCTGGGGACGTTGTTAACCTGTAAGCATTTTGTTCTCTCATTCATCTGTTCTCCTCTGGACTAAATGACAAGACGAAAAAAATCACCTCAGCAAAAAGAACAAGAGGTAGTACCGTCAGCCAGAGACCTACTCAATACGGACATTAGTACGATGTCGGACCTAGAGTTCAGAATCATGACTTTAAAGATACTAGCTGGGCTTGAAAAAAGCGTGGAAGTTATTAGAGAAACCCTTTCTGGAGAAATAAAAGAACTAAAATCTAACCAAGTCGAAATCAAAAAGGCTATTGATGAGGTGCAATCAAAAATGGGGGCACTAACTGCTAGGATAAATGAGGCAGAAGAGAGAATCAGTGATACAGAAGACCAAATGATGGAAAATAAAGAGGCTGAGAAAAAGAGAGATAAACAACTACAGGATCACGAGGGCAGAATTCGAGAGATAAGTGATAAGATAAGACGAAACAACATTAGAATAATTGGGATCCCAGAAGAAGAAGAAAGAGAGAGGGGGGCAGAAGGTATATTGGAGCAAATAATAGCAGAGAACTTCCCTAATGTGAGGAAGAAAACAGGCATCAAAATCCAGGAGGCACAGAGAACCCCTCTCAAAATCAATAATAATAGGTCAACACCCCGACATCTAATAGTAAAACTTACGAGTCTCAGAGACAAAGAGAAAATCCTGAAAGCAGCTCGGGAGAAGAGATATGTAACCTACAATGGTAGAAACATTAGACTGGCAACAGACCTATCCACAGAGACCTGGCAGGCCAGAAAGGACTGGCAAGATATCTTCAGAGCACTAAACGAGAAAAATATGCAGCCAAGAATACTATATCCAGCTAGGCTGTCATTGAAAATAGAAGGAGAGATAAAAAGCTTCCAGGACAAACAAAAACTAAAGGAACTTGCAAACACAAAACCAGCCCTCCAGGAAATATTGAAAGGGGTCCTCGAAGCAAAGAGAGAGACTAAAAGCAGCATAGATCAGAAAGGAACACAGACAATATACAGTCACAGTCACCTTACAGGCAATACAATGGCACTAAATTCATACCTTTCAATAGTTACCCTGAATGTAAATGGGCTAAATGCCCCAATCAAAAGACACAGGCTATCAGATTGGATTAAAAAACAAGATCCATCCATATGCTGTCTGCAAGAGACTCATCTTAGACCCAAAGACACCCCCAGATTGAAAGTGAGGGGGTGGAAAACCATTTACCATGCTAATGGACACCAAAAGAAAGCTGGGGCGGCAATCCTTATATCAGACAAATTAGATTTTAAAACAAAGACTGTAGTAAGAGGTGAGGAAGGACACTATATCATACTTAAAGGGTCTATCCACCAGGAAGATCTAACAATTGTAAATATCTATGCCCCTAACATGGGAGCAGCCAATTATATAAGGCAATTAATAACAAAAGGGAAGAAACACATTGACAACAATACAATAATAGTGGGGGACTTTAACACCCCCCTGACTGAAATGGACAGATCATCTAAGCAAAAGATCAACAAGGAAATAAAGACTTTAAATGACACACTGGACCAAATGGACTTCACAGACATATTCAGAACATTCCATCCCAAAGCAACAGAATGCACATTCTTCTCTAGTGCCCATGGAACATTCTCCAGAATTGATCACATCCTAGGTCACAAATCCGGTCTCAACTGGTACCAAAAGATTGGGATTATTCCCTGCATATTTTCAGACCACAATGCTTTGAAACTAGAACTCAATCACAAGAGGAAAGTTGGAAAGAACTCAAATACATGGAGGCTAAAGAGCATCCTACTAAAGAATGAATGGGTCAACCAGGAAATTAAAGAAGAATTAAAAAAATTCATGGAAACCAATGAAAATGAAAACACAACTGTTCAAAATCTTTGGGATACAGCAAAGGTAGTCATGAGAGGAAAGTATATAGCAATACAAGCCTTTCTCAAGAAACAAGAAAGGTCTCAAATACACAACCTAACCCTACACCTAAAGGAGCTGGAGAAAGAACAGCAAATAAAGCCTAAACCCAGCAGGAGAAGAGAAATCATAAAGATCAGAGCAGAAATCAATGAACTAGAAACCAAAAGAACAGTAGAACAGATCAACGAAACTAGGAGCTGGTTCTTTGAAAGAATTAACAAGATTGATAAACCCCTGGCCAGACTGATCAAAAAGAAAAGAGAAATGACCCAAATCAACAAAATCATGAATGAAAGAGGAGAGATCACAAGCAACACCAAAGAAATACAAACAATTATAAGAACATATTATGAGCAACTCTATGCCAGTAAATTAGATAACCTGGAAGAAATGGGTGCATTCCTAGAGATGTATCAACTACCAAAATTGAACCAGGAAGAAATACAAAACCTGAACAGACCTATAGCCACTAAGGACATTGAAGCAGTCATCAAAAATCTCCCAACAAACAAAAGCCCAGGGCCAGATGGCTTCCCAGGGGAATTCTATCAGACATTTAAAGAAGAATTAATACCTATTCTCCTGAAACTGTTCCAAAAAATAGAAATGGAAGGAAAACTTCCAAACTCATTTTATGAGGCCAGCATTACCTTGATCCCAAAACCAGACAAAGACCCCATCAAAAAGGAGAATTACAGACCAATATCCTTGATGAACATGGATGCAAAAATTCTCACCAAAATACTAGCCAATAGGATCCAACAGTACATTAAAAGGATTATTCACCACGACCAAGTGGGATTTATCCCTGGGCTGCAAGGTTGGTTCAACATCTGCAAATCAATCAACGTGATACAATACATTAACAAAAGAAAGGACAAGAATCATATGATCCTCTCAATAGATGCGGAAAAAGCATTTGACAAAGTACAGCATCCTTTCTTGATCAAAACTCTTCAGAGTATAGGCATAGAGGGTACATACCTCAATATCATAAAAGCCATCTATGTGAAACCTACAGCGAATATCATTCTCAATGGGGAAAGGCTGAGAGCTTTTCCCCTAAGGTCAGGAACGTGGCAGGGATGTCCACTATCACCATTGCTATTCAACATAGTATTAGAAGTCCTAGCCACAGCAATCAAACAACAAAAAGAAATCAAAGGCATCCAAATCGGCAAAGAGGAAGTCAAACTCTCACTCTTTGCAGATGATATGATACTGTATGTGGAAAACCCAAAAGACTCCACCCCAAAACTGCTAGAACTCATACAGGAATTCAGTAAAGTAGCAGGATATAAAATCAATGCACAGAAATCAGTAGCATTCCTATACACCAACAACAGGACAGAAGAGACACACATCAAGGAGTCGATCCCGTTTACAATTGCACCCAAAACCATAAGATACCCAGGAATAAATTTAACCAAAGAGGCAAAGGATCTGTACCCAGAAAACTATAAAATACTCAGGAAAGAAATTGAAGAAGACACAAAAAATGGAAAAAGGTTCCATGCTCATGGATTGGGAGAACCAACATTGTGAAGATGTCAGTGCTACCTAGAGCAATCTACACATTCAATGCAATCCCCATCAAAATACCATCCACTTTTTTCAAAGAAATGGAACAAATAATCCTAAAATTTGTATGGAACGAGAAGAGACCCCGAAAAGCCAGAGGAATGTTGAAAAAGAAAAGCAAAGCTGGCGGCATCACAATTCCGGACTTCCAGCTCTATTACAAAGCTGTCATCATCAAGACAGTATGGTACTGGCACAAAAACAGACACATAGGTCAATGGAACAGAATCGAGAGCCCAGAAATGGACCCTCAACTCTATGGTCAACTTATCTTTGACAAAGCAGGAAAGAATGTCCAGTGGCAAAAAGACAGTCTCTTCAACAAATGGTGTTGGGAAAATTGGACAGCCACATGCAGAAGAATGAAACTGGACCATTTCCTTACACCACACACAAAAATAGACTCCAAATGGTTGAAAGACCTAAAGGTGAGACAAGAGTCCATCAAAATCCTAAAGGAGAACACAGGTAGCAACCTCTTCGACCTCAGCCACAGCAACTTCTTCCTAGAAACATCGCCAAAGGCAAGGGAAGCAAGGGCAAAAATGAACTATTGGGATTTCATCAAGAGAAAAAGCTTTTGCACAGCAAAAGAAACAGTCCACAAAACCAAAAGTCCACCGACAGAATGGGAGAAAATATTTGCAAATGACATATCAGATAAAGGGCTAGTATCCAAAATCTATAAAGAACTTATCACACTCAACACCCAAAGAACAAATAATCCAATCAAGAAATGAGCAGAAGACACGAACAGACATTTTTCCAAAGAAGACATCCAAATGGCCAACAGACACATGAAAAAGTGCTCAACATCGCTCGGCATCAGGGAAATCCAAATCAAAACCTGAATGAGATACCACCTCACACCCGTCAGAATGGCTAAAATTAACAAGTGAGGAAACGACAGATGTTGGCGGGGATGTGGAGAAAGGGGAACCCTCCTACACTGTTGGTGGGAATGCAAGCTGGTGCAGCCACTCTGGAAAACAGTATGGAGGTTCCTCAAACAGTTGAAAATAGAGCTACCACACGATCCAGCTATTGCACTACTGGGTATTTACCCCAAAGATACAAATGTAGGGATCCAAAGGGGTACATTCACCCCAATGTTTATAGCAGCAATGTCCACAATAGCCAAACTGTGGAAAGAGTCAAGATGTCCATCGACAGATGAATGGATAAAGAAGATGTGGTACATATACACAATGGAATATTATGCAGCCATCAAAAGGAATGAGCTCTTGCCATTTGCAACGACGTGGATGGAACTGGAGGGTGTTGTGCTGAGTGAAATAAGTCAATCAGAGAAAGACATGTATCATATGACCTCACTGATATGAGGAATTCTTAATCTCAGGAAACAAACTGAGTGTTGCTGGAGTGGTGGGGGGTGGGAGGGATGGGGTGGCTGGGTGATAGACATTGGGGAGGGTATGTGCTATGGTGAGTGCTGTGAATTGTGCAAGACTGTTGAATCACAGATCTGTACTTCTGAAACAAATAATGCAACATATGTTAAGAAAAAAATAAAAGAAGAAGATAGCAGGAGGGGAAGAATGAAGGAGAGTAAGTCGGAGGGGGAGACAAACCATGAGAGACGATGGACTCTGAAAAACAAACTGAGGGTTCTAGAGGGGAGGAGGGTAGGGGGATGGGTTAGCCTGGTGATGGGTATTAAAGAGGGCACATTCTGCATGGAGCACTGGGTGTTATGCACAAACAATGAATCATGGAACACTACATCAAAAACTAATGATGTAATATATGATGATTAACATAACAATAAAAAAAAGGTTGATCATGGAATAGCGTGCACAATTTCCCATTCTGACTTAGACTACGACTTCGAAGAGCTTGTAAGTTGACTGCAGCCCCCTCTGCCTTTAGCTTTAGAGCACCAGGGTGCAGAGTCCTGGTCCACTGGTGTCAAAGAATTTGGGGAGAGAGCATGAGAAGCACTGTGAGCTGATTCTGAACCCACTCTGCTCCAATAAAGGAGTCTCTTCCTTCCCTATAAAGTGAGGTAGCTTAAATTCTAGTGAAAAGTCCGAAAATAGGTCATCTGTTTAAAGTCAAAAATTCTTTTTTTTTATAAAGTATTTTTTTTAAGATTTTATTTATTTATTCATGAGAGACAGAGAGAGAGAGAGGCAGAGGGAGAAGCAGGCTCCCAAGGAGCAGGGAGCCCGATGCGGGACTCGATCCCAGGACCTGGGACCATGACCTGAGCCGAAGGCAGACGCCTAACCATCCAAGCCACCCAGGCGCCCCGACAATTCTTTTATGTAGAGAATCACTTTCCCCCTAATTTCTTCTTTCTTGAATAGTTTAATATTGGAGTCACCTGTCTTGGGTTTAAGCCAGGACATGTCAGATTGAGAACAGCCTTAAATCCTTTCCAAAACAAGGTAGGATATGATATATATATATATATGATTGTGGAAACATACATGCTATTTGCCAAAAAAAGTGGGGGGGGGGCGGGTAACTGAATTTTTTTTTTCTTTTTTAGCCCTGCAGCCACCTCTGAGTGAGCTCAATAAAAAAAACTCCACAGCCCAAGTGATGAAATCAGATTAGCATGCTCCAACTCTGATGTTCTGTGCTGAGGGAATTGGAAGGAGCTGATAGTCCTGGAGCTGGGCTATTTTGCATTTCTCAGTGACATCCTCTAATGAGCTGACAACGCAGAACACCAGGCTGCTGTCTTGGAGAAATGAAAACAATACAGTGGTCATTTCACATCCTATCATCCTAATGACAACCCATGAGCTGCCTTCTCCTTGCCTTTGATTAAAATACATGGAACCTGCATGAGGAACTGAAAGCAAGAGGCCCCGATAGGGAAAGAGACCAAAGAGGGCTGCATGGAAGGAGAGGGGAGGCATGATTCAGCCGGCCTGCCCCCTGATTCAGCCTGGTAGGCACCTTCCATTCTGTCAATGTCCAGGCCGTTATTACATAGTTTTCATATTCAATTAGACATGCCCATTAGACTGCCCAGCACCGCTGAGCCTTCTCGAACACTGCCAACAGCCCACAGGGGCAGGCCCGCTCAGCCTTGCCCACCTCCTCGGGCCTATTGCCTACACAATACACTCCCACCGGCCCCAATGGAAGAACAAAGGGAATTGAAAGCCCTGCAATCATTCTGCCTCTCAGAGGATTGGACAACCTTCACACGCTTGGCAGGCTGATCATTAGGATTTTCTTCCTGCCCTTTTATTGTTGCCAACCCTCCTTAAGCCTCCTAAATTAATAATGATGAAGCTCTTTAAACCTTATCTTGAGTCTTTGTTTTTGATGATTTCCATTCTCTGGGGTCTTTTTCTCTCCCTCTGGTAGAGTCTTAACAGTCCCTCCTTCATTTGTAACCATTCTCAGATACCCACCATGATCATCACTGATTAGGTCATTGGGGGGTGGGGGAGAGAAAGGTCATGGGGGGGGGTGAGGGAAGGAAACACAATTACGGAAAAGAAAGGAATGGCCATGTAGGTATGTCTGAGTCGAGTGTGTGGGTCAAGAACAATATGACTCAGGGGAAATGTCCCTCTGACACCATCGGTTCATCACAGTAGAGAATCCTCTGTTTGGGGATAATCACTACTCTTTCTCCTGAATGAGAAAGCTGGAACCAACAGCTTCAACAGAGCTGTTCCTCTCTTCCCTTCTCCATGACAATTGCCTTGTATTCCTGGGTCACCAGACTCTTCTTCTCCCACTGAAGAAACTACAAAGAGAGAACATTCCGAGGGACCTCGGGGTTGCCCACTTGACAAGAAACCTCATGGTACAACACCGGCCCTGGGCGGGGGAGCAGGGGACTACAGCTGTCCACTTCCAGCCAGAGGGAAGGGCTGCCGGCTTTAAGTGGAAAACCAGACCGTCCCAGACAAGTGAGGATGCGTTTAGGACTCACTCACCACTCTGCTGTGAGCTGTGGCTTCTCCAGTTCAATCCCACACAAGAGATAAGTCGAGTATTTTCTATGCGTCAGAATCTGGGCAAAGTCCTGGGGACTTTAGAACAGCAAAAGACCAACTTTCTCTCAGGGAAAAACTCATTATTCGGCTCTAAGATGGCTAATATGAGCTGATGTGTAAAATACTGACAATAGGAACTATCTTTGCGGCAGACACAATGCTGTTGTTCGTTCTCTGTCTGGGCACACAGCTAAACATTTCCCAGCATCATCTGCAGTGCCCACATAAATGAGTTCTAGCTAATGGAATGTGGACAGAAGGGTTGGATGCTCCTTCCAGGTCTGGCATCTGAAAGTTTTCCCACAATCTTCCATGTATTGTCTCTTCCTTCTTAGCTGGAAGCAAAATCCCCACAGAGGACTCTGGGGTCCTCCAGGAAGTAGAGCCACTAGCTGGAAGGATTCTGGGTCCCTAAGAGACTACAAAGAACAGAGTTCCCATCCAATACACACATGCACGCACGCATGCACATGCACACACAGGTCACGTTGGACTGTGATAAGAACAAAACAATAATATTGTATTAACCCACTGAAATTTTAGGGTTATTCGTCCCAGCAGCTAATGTTTCTTGCCCTATTTAACACACTCATGGATTTCCCTAACAGATGGAATGAGAGACTACATTGAGAGTGCCTAATTTAACGCCTGACGTAGCATAGGTACCTGGCACTGTGCCAGAAACATAGTAGGTGCCCAATAATTGAGGATCATGCGATGGAAAACCAGTTGCTTTTCTTAGAGCCTCCAAACATGGAATCTCTGCCAACACAAGCCTTTGTAGCCAATGAGAGGGGGAGGAAGCTCCCAGAACGGGAGACCCACAGAAACACAGACTGATCAAAGGGGAGAGCTGCTGAGGTTAAAGGCACATGGGGACAATTTTAAGTGACAATAGTCACGATGTACCTTTCTATCTGATTTCTTCCTGTCTTTGTTGAACATGGACTCTGCCAGCTTCCTTGAGTTCCCGGCTTCCCTACAGGTCCTGAGCCTCCCTCTCTTTGGCACCGTCTGTTGAGCGTGGCTTTGTTCTGGCCACTTCCTAGAGCAATCCTTCCATCCCAGCCCTTGCCTGGCATCTGAACCCGGCCACCCTGACTCATTCCCAAAGTACCTACCATATGCAGGGCACTGCATTAAAGACACACCAAAGTAGGATGGGTGGGAGCGGGCAGTGGCACAAAGCCACAAGGGGAAAGGGCAGGAAATGGAAAACTCACGCAGGTCTGCCTTTTATTCTCATGGTGTCATGGCAATTCTAAACCAGACCAGCCATAGAAACTCCTCCTGCCCAGATAGCACCCCGCTTACTCCCCACGTGCCCTGGAATCCCACTGGCTGGAGACACAAGGTCAAACACAACACGCTCCTTGCTTTCAGGGTGCCTATGGTCTAGCAGGGGAGACTACAGCTAAATGCACACGTAGTGTGGAGAACAGTCAACAGCAGGGAAGGCTCTCCCAAAGCAATGTTGTTGGAGCTCAGCTCTGCAGGACCAGAGCTAGGATTCCATTAGATAAAGAGGAAGAAACCAGCAACACAACCCCAAGGCATGAAACCACATGACACAGCCAGGCGAAGACAAAGAGTTCTCTGTGACTGGAGGTAAAGATGCACCTGAGCGGGGGCACCTGCGTGGCTCAGCCGGTGAAGCGTCCAACTCTTGATTTCAGCTCGGTCACGATCTCAAAGCGGAGAGATGGAGCCCCGCGTGAGGCCTGCTTAGGGTTCTCTCTCTTCCCTCACCCTCTGCCCCTCCCTGCCCCTCCCACCCCAGTCTCTCTCTCTCTCTCTCTCTCTCTCTCTCTCTCTCTCAAAAAAAAAGATGCACCTGGGCGAACAGATACTGGTCAGTGAGACTAGAGCAGCCAGCAGAAGTCAATTCCAGTCCTGTTGGCAATAAGAAACTCACAAAGCATTCTTTATGTTATCTATCGCTTTACTGAGATAGCATTCAAATACCATACAATTCATCCACGTAAAGTGTACCATTCAATGGTTTGTTGTATACTCACAGATTTCTGCGCTCATCACCACCACCTATTTGGAAGTTTTACCCCAAAAAGAAACCTTGCACCCCTTAGCTCTCACTCCCCAGTGCTCTTGGGCATATGCCTTGGAGCTCCCAAGGGTTTTTAAAACAGGAAAGTGAAAAATTAAAAAAATTAGATTTCCATTTTTTAAAAGATCTCTCACTGACCTTCCACTGCCCAAGGCCCAACATGGCACACGCACACACTTCTCATGACGAAAGTGTGAGGAAGACCTACCTGCAGCCCCAGGTCCCTACTCCTCACCAGCTGCAACCCCTCAAAAGCTTGCACCTGCATGCTGAGCCCACCCACACGTAGGCCCTGGTTTCCTGCCTCACAACAAATGCCTGAGGGAACTTAGCTGAGCCAGCCTTGGCCTTAGGCAAGTTCACACCTTTAGGCTCTGCTTCCTGGTGGCTGGACTTGGAGGATCCATCCTCCAGGATTTTCCAGCTCTTGGCCTGTTCCCTGAGAGTTGACTCTCTCCCGCTCCAAACGCTCCTCCCTCCCACACCCACCCCATCAAACCACACCCCTCCCAAGAGGGGCAGAGCTTCGTGGCTCTCCACGATAGCAGAGGTCCACAAAGGGCTCAGCCCTCGCAGAAGTCCCTGGAACTCTCTCAGGACCTGCCTGCAGGGAACATATTATTGTGCTCATTTCAGAAATGGGGAAACTGAGGTTTGCAGCGTGTAAATGCTCTCCTAGGGCTCCGTGGCAGGTGAGGAGCGAAGCCAAGCCTCCACCCAAAGCAAGGAAAGGCAGTCCGCATTAGAACTGCTTTCGGCCGCCGGGAGCTAGCCTCGCACACAAGTGGCCCAGTCAGATGGGGACAGTAGCTTTTTCTCACCTAACAGTCGGTCCAAGCCGAGAACTGGTACAGCACATCTGCACTGTCAGCCCAAGTCCCAGGATCCCGTGTCTTTATGCTTCGCCACCCTTAGCATGCGACTTTCAGTTCCATGATCAAAACTCCTACTCCGGACTCTGTGATTTTTATTTTAATTGGGCAAGCTATAGCTTTTCCAGAAGCCCCTTATGGTGGGCTTCTCTTCCATCTCATTGGCTCATCAGGAAGGTGTAACATTGCTGCTACAAACAAAATTAGTATTTTTCACCAAGGTGGGAGGTGAGGGGGATGGAAACTGCGTAGGGAAACTGTGGTGCAGGCTCTGAGCGGAGTCCGGCCCCCTGGTCTCCCACACTCCACCCGCACTGCCCCAGGCCTGTGGCCCAGAGCCCCCCACGCCCCAAGACGCACCGGGCTAGACCCCGGGGCAGGCTTGGTGCTTCCGGAGGGACAAGAGCCTCTCCCCATCATCCATCTGCACTGTGGGCTGAGCGCACATTCCCATGGGCAAGGGGAGAGCTTGGTCATTACCCCCAGTTGAGGAGCTAGTGAGAAGTCCCCACTTTGGGAGGTGTTAGAAAGCCCTGGGAATACGTCAGCCCTCAACCAGCCAGCCCTCCCGGCTGCTGCGGGCCTTAATGGAAAGGACTCCAATGAACTCACTTCCAGGCTGGCCACAAAGGCCCTCTGCAGAAACGCTGGGCTCTCAGAAGGGCTCAAGAATAAATTATGTATTAATCACCATCTCCAGATCATACAGGCAAATTATGCCTTCATGCTATAATTTCTGAGCAGCATTAACCTGGAAGGTAGGGGGGTGGAGGGTAAGGGGAGACGTTGGTGAGCTGGGAAGAAAAGAATCCTCTTAGAGGACAAAATGCAGAGAGTCTTAGAGACAGCCACGATGCAGGGGTATTAACTACAGGGGTCCAACCATCGTGTCTGCCTTTCCTTCCAGCTGAGCGGGCCCGTGAGACTGGGGAAGTTTCATCATAAGAGAAGAGGGCCTGCCTCGCAGGGGTGGGTCTCCCCACCAAGCCAGGCCCTTGTCCCCCGGGGCCTGGTCACCTAGGAGGTACTAAGGCACACCCCATCCTCCAAAAAGGCACCACGGAAACCTCACTCAAGGCGTCTTATTTCTGGGCTCCACTGCTCTCCCTGTTAACCACCTTTCGGCTTCTAGCAAACACCCTTCAAAATGGAGACCCCAGGGGAAAACCGTCATGTTCCATGGAAAGCACTCTGGCATGGAAAGTTTCGGGGATAGCAGCCCTGCGTTCTGAACCAGACTCCCCCGCGAGGCTCCCCGGCCATCCGATCGTCTTCTCACCCATAAAACTAGGCTTTGAACTAGTAGAGATTAAAGATTACTTCTGGCTCTAACTCCAAGACTCTAGGAATGGACTCTACCACCCTGAAGTATGTATTTTTTTTTCCTTTTTGTATGAATTTTCTCAGAAAATGCGAATAAGTCACAGATATTCATGCCAATAACCTTTGAGTGGTTACCATGATGTCTGGCAAGGTACTTTTCACCTGGTAACTCAGTCCCCACGGCAATCCTATTGTGGGCTGGGTAGGTATTACAGACAGCCCCAATGCACAGGTGAAGTAAGGGGGCACAGAGAGGTAAGTCATTAACCACTCCATTTCCCCTTGGACGTCTTAGAGGGATCCCCAGTTTAACGAATGGCTTCCCCACCCCCACCCCACCCCCAAACGTGCTTCTCTTCTTGTCGTCCCCTCCCAGGTGAGTGACAACTCCCTTCTTCCCAGCTCCAGGCCAAAACCTTCCAAGTGTCTGCCGCCTCCCACTCCTCACAAATCACATCAGCTTTGCTCTCAAATGTACTCCCAGTGGGACCAACCCAACGTAAGCCTCCATCATGTGTTGTCTGGACCATTGCAAGGGTCTTCTTACTGATCCCCAGGGTCCACCCTCTGGTTCCCATCTCACGCACGCACACACCCAGGGGGGTTTCTCGAGGCCATAGCCAGAATGATCCTTTGCAAATATCATGCAAAACTTTCAGTGGCTCCCTATCTCGCTGAGGATGAATTCCAAAGTCCTTACTGTGGCTTCCAAGGTCCTCCAAGATCTCTCCCACACCAACCTCTGATCTCTTGTCCTCATGGCTCGCTCCTGCCCAGCCCTGCTGGCCCCTTCACTCTTCCTCAGGCCAGCCAGGCAACCTCCCGTCTCCGTCCTTGCCTGGCCTTGCCCTCCCCCCAGATATCCAACTGGCTTGCTTCAACACTTCATTCCAGTCTCTGCACCACAGCAAGGAGACGTCTTCTGACTACATAAAATAGCACCTCTCTTATCTGTCTGCGTCCCCTGGCTCAGTTTATTCTTCTCTTTAGCACACATCTTCACCTGACATAGTTTATATTATTTTTTTTAGTGTCCTTCTCCCTCTACCAAAGGTAAGCTCTATCAGGACAAAGACTTTGTCTAGTGTGTTCAGTGTTAAGTCCCCAGGGCCTAAGAGAATGCCTGGCATTTTCAAAAGTCTCTCAGTGTGATGGAGGGTGTCAACTAACATAGTGACATTAAAGAGAAAAGTAATAAAGTGTTTCCTATGCCACCTATATTCCTTAGTCACCTATAAAGCAGCCCACTGTGGATTTCTGCATGATATATGGTATTTAAAACACCAATTACCTAATTATTTGACTCTTAATGAACTCATTAGTGAGTATGATTATAAGCAGGATGCTACTAGCATACTGAAAGAATGACATTTTCCCTAGACCTGGACAGGAATTATATACTATAATGTAAATAAACAATAAAATGATTTGTTAAAGACATTAACTCAATGCAAATATAATTATCCAAATAAAATAAACCATTTTTCTAATGCTTGCTTACTGAATGAAGAGTTACCTGAGTGAGAGATGGAAGAGGGTGCCACTGTGTGGTTGTGGGGAAAGAGAAGCCAAGGGAGTTGGGGAAGGTGGGAAACCACTGAATACCCAGGGCACATCCATTTCCTAACCCGGGAATTCGTAGGTGGGCTTCCCTTCTTGGCATTCAGGAACCTGGAAGTGAATGAGTGACTACAGATCATCATTCAAAGTCATAAATGAGGCCATAGGATTAAAACACACACAGGTTCTCCTGGGTGACTCAGTCAGTTAAGTGTCCGACTCTTGGTTTTAGGCTCAGGTCATGATCTCAGGGTCATGAGATCGAGTCCAGCCTCGGGCTCCGTGCAGGACGTGGAGCCTGCTTGGGATTTTCTCTCTCCCACTTCCTCTGCACCCCCCACCCCGACTTCCCCACTTGCTTGCATGCTCTCTCTCTCTCTCTCTCTCTCTCTAAAAGAAACACACACACACACACACACACACACACACACACACTCAAAATAGACATCTGTTTTAGCTATGTAACTATATAATTTATTACCCACGCTGAGACAGTTTTGAAAGCGAGAGACAAATAAATAAAAGTATAATTTTTAAAGTACACATTTATAGATTGACAAATTTTTTATTTTATTATAAAGGTAGGTCTATAAAATAGTCCTATTTAAAAATTATTTTCATAAATAAAATCATTTCTAAAAACAAAAAACAATGTACATGAAAGCCAAAAATTTTTAATTATTTAGACTGATTTGTCTGAACAGTTATAAAGAGCAAAAGCAGAATATTATTCTTGGTTCGTAAACACTTACTATAATCCATTGTGGAGTCATATCTATATCTAATACCATGTCACAGATGTTTCTCTAAAGAATATATTTTTAGTATTTTTAAAATGTTTTAATAAAATTGCCTGCAATCTTTTTCAAAGTTGCATTTTATAGTTCATAAATTTGAAATTGTTGATACCTTCGACTGGCTCAGTTGACCACAGTATCTTTAATTAAGAAAATATTCTTTCTACAGGTAAGTGAAGAACTAATTCTGATAAATGGAAAATAGTCCCAATTCTAATTATTTCCTTATTGAAATGTGTTAATATCTCAGTTCAAATCTTTTCGCAGGTACCATTTTCTTTTGGTCATTCAGAGAAGCATTCTTTGGCCTATAGTTTACGAGATAAAATTCATCAAATACGTTCTCTAGGATTCTTTTAAGTGTTTTGTCAAATTTAGATGCTGTGAGGTCATAAAATATTTTGAAACATAATTATTTACCCTCAAATTCAAATTATTTAATTTGTTCAAGTTTTCTGTGGTTTTGTAGGTTCGAATTTTGTTCTCAACGATTACATTTTCCAAAAAGCTTCCAGAGCCGAAGTCTTTTGGCACACGGTTCCTCAAATACTTGATTCAAGAACACCAACTGCTTTTGAGCAAAATGCAAACAAAATTTAGAGGACTTATTTGTTCACCAGTGGGGGGGATAAAACAGGAAAAGGTCAGTAGACATTGTAGCATGTTTGAGTTGATTTACAAAGTAGCCCATTAAAGGCTCAAACATTTCTGAAATTTAAGAACAGGCGGAAAAGAAAAAGAGCTCATTTTGCCAGGCTGAAGCACTTTTCGGATTTGACATCAGCTCCATTACAAATATTTTGTAGTTCCGCTTCTCTGTGTGTAAATAAAAATATTTATGTCTGTCAACTATGGCTTCTATTTTGTTGGTAGACTAGCACAGCTTGTTTGGATGCAATTATGAACTATGAACGCACTACATCTAATTCCAAATACATTTCAGCTCCACAGATTTCTTAATTTAGTAATGACACTATTTCTCTCATGATGCTGAGCTCCACCAAAAACTGCATTTGAGTGAACTACCACCATCTCCCATTGTTGGATCATTATTAAGTGAAGTGATAAACTACAATAATGTCAAATGCTCTATCTTTGACAGAACGAACTTCCAGAAGCTTTACTTTGAGTCCGCGAACTGATTGGGGGCGGGGGGGGGGGGGAAGAATCAAACCATTATTTAAATTAACTGGTTTTCTCTTGGAGAAACAGATACAAAACTACATCATTTTAACTCTTTGTGATGTTCTTCTTCTGCTAATGGAGCCATCCCGGTTATAACCATCACTTTGTGCACAACAAAAAGTGCAGTCAAAATTAAGCTACATAAACTTAGAAGAATAATCATTTTACCTAAACTGAAAAGTCATACTTTTCCAAAGTGATCTAAATACACATCAGCATGGGTGAAATCATCATCGCCCGGTGTAACTGTCTTAGAATAGCAACTCATTTTTAAATTAGACGGTGAGGCTTTTTTATAAGATTTCGTTTTCTGGGTATAACTGTGGCCAGTGATGTTACTACAGTCCCCGGGGTTTACGGCAAATGTCAACAAGCGCTGTGCAAGTTTCACATTCATCATCAACATTCTTCAGCAAAGGATAGTCAGTACTTAATTTTTCATTAAACATGCACTTTTTTTTTTTAGCTCAATGCTGCTAGAAAAAAAAAAAAACAGTATTATCACACAATAAGGTAAAACCAGAGATTATGGGGCTATCCTATAACACTGAGGTAAAGGCTACAAGTGTGTTCAGACCATCCTGTCTCCACTCCACTGTGGGACTAACTGCTCAAACTCTGTCCAGCACACATTTCACGCCCACCAAACCAACACGCCCCATGTTTCCTTCTGACTGCGATGACTCGGTCCTGATCACCCCAAGGTCTGACACAGGCTGAGGCTCGTAGCTCGAGCAGCCAGCAGGGGCAGCCGCAATCGGACACTCCCATGAGTCAACACCTAAACCCGAAGGAGATAATCATCCCTGGCCACTGGTGTCCAAGGGGAATAGGCTCTCCCTCAGAGCCTTCCAGAAGGAATCAGTATGCTGCCTTAACCCTTGAAAGGCACCTCTGAATGTCCTCAAAATCCAGTCTTGATTTCCATGTGGAGAGCCATATTTCTCTGGCATGGCAAGTTGGCTCTTTCAACTTCTGAAGCTTCTGGACCAAACTGACATCAGGACAGTTTCAACATTTTCTCTCGTGACACACTAGGACTTTAGCATCCACTCATCCAAGGGGAGGTTAACAGGATGCATTGAGTCTGGATGATGAGGGCAACAGAACAACTTTGGACACAGCAAATTTTCTGGGGGACATCAAGTTCATTATACAAGTATATCTTACTTTCCCTTAATTCTTGGATAACATAGCTTAGTCAGACATCCTCGAATTCATTAAATGTCCAGGGCTTGCATTTTCCAGGTCGTTTTTTATTGCAAATTCCTGTCTCCACTCTGGAGGCTACCCTTCATTATTTCCTCAACACGTACTTCATACAAAACAGCCAAATGAGGAAAAGTTTACTGAAGGTTTGGAAAGAATGGACAAGGCGGCACAGCAGGAAAGAAGAAACAACTTAAAACCGAATACACGCTTCTCAGGACGCCCTTGGACACCTCCCTGCCATCGGGGAATGTCACCCGCGCCATCTCCCTCTCCTTGTCTCTGGCTGACACTCCTTGCAGTGCTCTTTTCTCTCTGTGCTCCTTAAAGGAAGTGCTCCTTACGGACACATGAGCTTTGCAAATAGTCTTTCCAGGTTCAAGTCCCACCTCTTTGTGTGGTCTCGGATGCATCATTTACCCTTTATGTGCCTCAGTATCTTCATTTGAAAAACAAGTGTAACATTATTCAGTCATAAAAAGAAATAGGTATTGATACACGCTATAACATGAATGAACCTCAAAACCATGATGCTATGTCAAAGAAGCCGGACATGAAAGTTCACATATTATATGATTTTGCTTATATGAAATGTCCAGAGTGGGTAAATCCATAGTAACAGGAAGCAGATTGGTGGCTGCCAGGGGCCGGGGTGTGGCGGGGGGCGGGGGAGTGGCAGGGAAATGACAAATCACTTCTTAATGGGTATTACAGGTTAAATAGCATTCCCCTAAAAAGATATATTGAAGTGTTAACCCCAAGTACCTCAGAATGTAACCTTATTTGGAAATGGGGTTTTTATAGAGGTAATCAATTTAAAACAAGGTGATTAAGATGGCACCAAATCCAATATATGACTGGCGTCCTTATAAAAGGGGGGATTGGGGTACGGAGACAGACAGGCAGAGGAAGGACAATGTGCAAACACATGGGAAGAACAGCTGCTGAAGGGGAGGCAGAGAATGGACTGAGGCAAGGAAGGATCCTACTCCGAGCGTCAGAAGGAACATGGCTCTGCCGACACTTTGATTTCAGACTTCTAGCGGCTGAACTGTGAGACAATACATTTCTATTGCTTTAAGCCCCCCAGGGTGTGGTACTTTGTTACCGAAGCCCTAGAAAACGAATTACAAATGCATAGAGGATTTTCTTTCAAGGTGATCAAGATGTTCTGGAACTAGATCAAAGTTGAGGTTGCACAACATGGTGAATGCATTGAATGTCACTGAATTGTTTACTTTCAAAAGGTTAATTTCATGTTAGGTGAAGTTCATGTTCATTTACGCATGGATAATAACACCTACCTACCACAGTTGTGAGCATTCAATGAGTCAACACACAGGAAACTTAGAACAGCCCCTGAGACATAGTAATCACTCAATAAAGTGTTGAGTAAACAAATGTAAATACAGGAGAGATAATATTATTATCCAACAGACTCTTCAAATTTTCCTGCCTCTAACCATCAAATAAGGAGGGGCATCTAGTTACCCAAGACCTGTTTTTGTTTTGTTTTTTTTAAATGCAGAACATCTTAGCTCTCTCCTGCCAAACCACACTGTGTGAATACTGAGTCTGAAATGTCTTCTCTTTTTTCTATAAACTGTCCCAACAAGTCATTCTCCCCAAAATTTCTTACCCACAAGACGAATTGTACCACCCCCACCACCAAACATTCAAAAATTAGCAGTGGATGGGTTTATAAAAATTGCAATTATTTGGGGCACCTGGGTGGCTCAGTCGGTTAAGCATCTGCCTTCTGCTCAGGTCATGATCTCCGGGTCCTGGGATCGAGCCCCACATAGGGCTCCCTGCTCAGCTGGGAGCCTGCTTCTCCCTCTGCCTCACCCCCTCCACCCCTGCTCGTGCTCTCTCTCCCTCGCTCTCAAATAAATAAATAAAAATCTTTAAAAAAGTTGTAATTATTTCCATCCCATCCCACTAAGAGCTGCATACAAAAATGAACTCATTTCGCTACCACTTAAGGACAAGCACTTTTCAGTCATCCTTCCTGGGGGTGGAAGTAGCACGTGGGGAGGGATGATTTTATGAGACCTGCTTACACTCTCGAGTCCGGCTCCTAACCAGCATCTCTCTGGGCTGTGATGGCTGAAGCCAGCAAGAACACTTGCCCACATGGAAATCAGACACCTGATTTCCTGGGCTCTGAGCTCTCACCGCGTGGGTTTATTGTCCCCTACTCAGCTCATCACAAGAGGAGAAAGCCCAAGTGGATAGGCTGTCAAGGTATTAAAATGGTGCAAGCTCCAGAAGTCCTAAGAAATAAGGTCTTTTTTGTCTTTATGAAGGTCTTCATTTCAGAGGATTAAAACACCCACACACAGAAAAATGACTTGCTGACTTTAAATCTTCTTGTTTTTCACCCTTCCCTCTAGAATACAGAAGAGGAAGAGGGAAAGTTTTGCAAGTATTGAGAAAGCAGCCTTTGAGAGATTTGATGCTCTGTGCCAGGGGGAAATTGATCATGGAAGGAAAGGCAAAGAAAAAATTGAGCAAGTGAACTGGAACAATGAGAGGAAAAATTCGAGGAGACACGTTCGACCACGGCAGCGGATCTGAATCAAGCATGCCATAGAATTGAGGCAGGCTTTTTTGAAAATATATGTCTCAAATTACATTTTGCAGAATTGCTGTTAATGCCCTACAACTTGTCGTGACATGCTGCATCTTCAGGAAGGCCCTTTTTTATTATTAATATTTTATTGTTTTTAGAGTAGGCACCTTAGGAGAGAGTATGTGGGAGCGAAAATGTACGAGCAAGCTCTCAGCCATGCATCCGGGTGGCAAGTGCAAAACGCTGGTTTGAACAACTCTATGATAAGCTAGATACATATTTATGTCTGAGATGCTTTCTTCTTCATAAATATTTTCTCTGGTGTCTCCGTGTACCTCCCTATCCATTTAGGGATCAGTTAACCTCATAATCAAACACTACTGGGCAAGCCACGGAAACAGACAGCTGTTTCCCAAACAATTACAAAAGGAGGAGAAATAAATCAAACGTGCAATTCTTATCACAATTAACTGTTGTGGGAAAGGATATCCCCTCCCTTTCATCTGTCGAGAGTATCAGAAAAATAGAGGCTACATTTAGAAAGAAAAAAAGCAGTCCTTGCTAGTGAGACATTTTATAAGTCAAGCAAATAATAGCGATGGTAAGAATAATTATCAAAGTAATGGCAGCCAACATGTACGAAGCACACAGGCCAGGCCTCGTGCTGAGTGGTCTACGTGATTTATCTCATCGAAGTCCTGCAGCCACCCTATGCAGTAAATGTCATTATACCCATTTCACAGATGAAGCCACTGAGATGCAGAAAACATTGCCAAGTTTGTAAGCTATTAAGAAGAGCCAGCCCTCAATTTAGGTTTATCTGATTCTGAAACCCATGGTTTTAATAACGATGCTTCTCGCCAATATAAAAGCTTTCACATGCCCAAGGCAAAGGCTCCCAGTCATCTCCCACAGATTCTTACTCTTTTTGTCAAAGGATACAATGTCGTTACTGCAAATAGCCTCTATCACTGCTGTGGCCAAGTCAGCTGCCCTGACCCGGACGATGGTCATTTCCCTCTTGCTGACCAAGGTAAGCAAAGCACGCTGGGTCATCTGGATTAAAAAAAAAAAAAAAAAAAAAAACTGAGCTAGAAACAGGTGAATATAGTGATTGTGAAGACAATAAAAATGAAGCCCCCGAATGGAAATATGAGTGCCCTGCAGTCAAGACATAATTGCTAGAGAGTTAAAGAGAACAGAAGAAGGAGGGAGGGGAAAAGATGGGGAAAGCCAAGAGACCCACTCCAAGCCCAGGATAAAGGCAGGGAAAAGGAAATGCTTTTCTTGGATAATTAAAACTGGGATCGTACAAGATATGAGGTTAGACAGTTGGTGAATTATATATTTCTAATTCCTCTACCGAAGCGCCATAGGCTAGAGACAGCCTCCCAGGTATTAATGAAAAGGCCTCAGCATGGTGCTCTGAATTCACTGCAGTGTGCCCAACCCAACAAAAAGAAGCCCAGAAAACCCGCAAAAATGGCAAGAGTCAATTCCTTTGATCAGTTGATTTCTCATAATGCTTACTGTTTGCTAACTGGCCCCCTCCCACCGTCCCACATACACACATGTACATGCACACACGTGCACACACACACACACACACACACAGAAGGGGTGACAACTCTAAGAGTATTTTCTGGATGGGCTGCTTTGCCTTTGAAATATGCTTCATTACTCTTTGGCCAAATATAAGGCAAAATCATCGTCCCGCTGATGAACTAAGGCCCAAAGACTGACCACACTTGGCAAGAAAGGGGCTGTTCAGACCCTCAGATGATGGAGGTGCCGCCCGAGACAATGAGACTCCACCTCCTCTTCAGGCAGCTTTCGCTTCTTTCCATTTCCTCCAAGTGGGTGAAAGGCCAGCCCCGCTGAACACTTTGAAGTAGGCAACTCACTGCTTCCGGGCGCTGTCTCCTTCCTCAGAATCCTCCAATCTCTGCACTCCCCTCCTTCAAAACCTTCTGCCCAACATCTAAGGCCTGTTCAGATCCTACCAGTGGGGGTGTTGCTGGTACCATGTTTGCAGCAAGCAGTTTGGGCAGTGTGCATCAAAAATCTCAGGAATATCCTTCTCTGCAAGCCACACAAAAATACAACCCAGACAAAAGATCTGTGCACCAAAATGGTAATCACAGAATCACTGAAAACAGAAAGGGAAGATATAGGGCCCAATTATGGGGGAATGTTTGGGTAAAGGATAACCCTCTCAGTGTATGCAAAGATACATTTATCATTAAAATGATTATAAGATGGTAAAAGTAAAAAATAGTTAAAACATCATGTACAATATAAACACAACTATACAAAAATACCACCCACAGGACGAGGGAAAATGCTAAGCGTAGCTACCTCTATGTGGTGGAATTATGTTTATATATAAAATAATCAAAGGAATATTTTTTTTCTCTTAGCTATGTTTTGCTTTTGCTGTCTGAGTTTTCTACAATGGGTATTAATGTTTTAAAGGCGGGAAAATATAGTGGTTAAGAGCAGCCTCTGATCAGAAGACCTAGCTTCGCATCCCAGATCCCAGATCTACCACTCAGCGAGCTACATGACTTCAGGCAGGTTACTTAATATCCTTGAACTTTGGTTCTCCAATCGATAAGATGAGGATAATTTTATTGTTGGGAGGATGAAATGGATTGACAGGTGCAAGGTGCTTACATCAGTGGCACAGAGTAAATGCTCAGTAAATATCACCCATATTATGAAACACTTATTGAGTGTTTGTTGGGTGCAGGTTGAATGTTCAGCAGGGTGGATAAAAAGAAGGCTAGGTTGTTCTTGAGGGGAAACAGACATTCACAGTGGGTGGGGTCGGTTCCACAAGCAAGGGAGATACAAGACACTGTGAAAGCAAAGAAGAGAGAGTCCCTGCTCCCCCAAGGCAAGAATTTCATGGTCACTGGAATTAAAATCCCTCAAATACTTTCAGATCCTAATGTTACTTCATCTTGATATATTTTAGCAACTCGGTGGGAAGTGCATACCTGCAAGGTAATTGGCCCCCTAAGAAGGAGGTGGCGGTACCTCGCATCTTAAGTCTGGAGAGCGTTTGATAATGTCCAGACCGCTCTTATTTGCACCATTCCACTTGTCTCCCACATGACACCTATAAAGCTGGCCATTTTTCAGCAAGGCTCAGATGGGTAAAGGGGGCTGGCTCAGGCTCCTCAGCAAGTAAGGGCAAAGATGAGACACAAACTCTGGAAGAGAATATGTCATGGCAGAGAGATTACAGAAAGGCTTCTCTGTCAGGAAGGCTCGTGTTTCATTCATTACTTCTTTGTGTGACAAGTGAGTCTCCCACACCACGGCAGGGGCATAGGGGTTTGCTGCACCAGTGAGCCTGTGGACAGTTGGGAAAGGCCAGGTATGAACCCCTAGCGAGAAGTTTGGAAAAGCTACCACAAAGAGCTCACACTTTGTATAGGAATTCTGGAATGAGACACAAGACTACTGGTTGACCCAAGGATCATTGACCCTATTCTCCTTCGTGCCTGGTAATCTAACGTAGACTTACATCTGCTGACTTCCTTTGAGCCTATCAT
Organism: Zalophus californianus; assembly: GCF_009762305.2. Taxonomy (NCBI): domain Eukaryota; kingdom Metazoa; phylum Chordata; class Mammalia; order Carnivora; family Otariidae; genus Zalophus; species Zalophus californianus. The sequence goes on from NC_045601.1 coordinate 133,953,451, forward strand.
CCAACCTGAAGGTGTTCTTTTGCATACCCAGCCACAGAGAAGCAGTGTAGTCTAAACAAGACAACAATGAACTTGGAGACCAGTGACCTAAAATCAGGCTTAGTTCAGCAATTTATTCATTGTAGGACTTTAGCAAATGACTTTAACCTCTCTGAGCCTTAGCACCCTCCTTTATAATATTGAAACAATAACACCCACCTCTTAAGGTTGTTAAGAGATTAAATGAAATATATTACATGTTTTTGGAACATTCAGCAAAATGGTCTGGCTCATAAATATCACTTATTCTTCTGAATAAGGGAATGGATTCTTGGTGATACCCAACCACATCATCAGCATCATAGCTTAGACATGTCCTGTGAGTCACATGGCCCCCGACTGCTCAGCAATAACGCCAGTCAGACCATTGCTAAGTCAGCAACAGAGACATTTTCCACTCGAATTGGAGCCACCCCTCTGACTCACATAAAAGGAGTGTGTCCTTGTTATCAACTCCCATGGCCTTTACCTAACTAGGTGGATTATCCACTGTTTTTAAACATCTAGGTCAATACTCTTTATTGTTGCCATAGAAAATTGAGAATTGCTATAGGATAAAAATAACCTCTACCAGGACCTACATTTCTGTATGGAATCTGCACTGCTATGAATTGCTCTTGATCAACACATTTTCCATTGCCAAAATGGGCCATCTTCATACAATAACAGCCATGCGAACGGTCAGCAATTTCACCAACCATGACTCTATGCAGTGATTGTCAGGAATGATGAAATCTGATTAGCAAATTACGCCTTTGGTGTTTTATTTTAAGGCAACTTAGGGAACATGAACGGATTGAGCTATTTTGCATTTTTCAGTAGAATCATTTCAAAAGAGCGCATATTGGAGAACTCGAGATGGATGGCCAAAAGAAAAGGCACGAATACTGGTACCACTTCATAGCTTATCAGTGTAATTTATCCTTGCCTCCTGTCCGGAAAGTTGTGCAATGTTGTTGTACATGGCTACACGGCTACTCTGTGTTCCTGTCATCTTTAGTCGAATACTGGATATATTACCTGAACTATTTCTTATTATCTTATATCTGAATGTGTAAAAAAGACATGAGATCCTCATCATTACATCTCACATTGTGCTTTCTTGATAAGTTAGGTCACTTATAAGAGTATCTCTGGGACCTGAGTCAGAACAAGACTCTTGCATATCTTATATTGCTTCTACTTTACAATGAACTCTATGGTGACAAAGTTCAGGGTTCTTGACATCTAATGAGAAGTAAAGGTATTTCCCTACTTCTCCATATCTTACACTGATAACAATAGTGCTATGGTATTGCTAACTTTTTTCTGTCTTCAAGTCGTAGGCTTATAATTTTTATATCCCTCCCATGGAGTTGGCAGTAGAGTAAAATTCCATACAGCCTCTTTTATTTTCCCACTGATATCATTATAAAATTAGAGGTGCATTCCTATGGAGTTTGGCCCTGAAATATAATCAGAAACACATTTAAGAATGCAGCACATATTTTAAGCCCATATTTAGAAGAGTGAAGATAACCTATATTGAATGATACTCAAAATAGCCATTAAAATAAGAGGAAAAGCACTGGACTTGGGTTTGAATCCACACTCTGTGACTTACCGTCCATGTGATTTGGGGGTATTTTTTTTTAAGTTGGACTAAAAACTCTTACATCACAGGGTCACTATAAGAATTGACAGAGGAACGTCTGGGTGGCTTGGTCGTTTAGGCTCCTACTCTTGATTTCTGCTCAGGCCATGATCTCAGGGTGGTGAGAATGAGCCCCACATGGGGCTCTGTGCTCAGCAGGGAGTCTGGTTGGGGTTCTCTCTCTCCCTCTCCTTCTGCCCCTCCACCCACCTTGAACTGTAAAAAAAAAAAAAAAATAGTTAAGGGAAACAGTAATATAATATCTGATGTACAATATGGGTTTAAAAAATATTACTCAAATTGAGTGAATGACTGAAAATAAGCTATAAAAGTAGAAGGCTAAAACTGCCATCAACTGGCAATTTGCTTCAAGAAGTAGTAACACTGATTAAAAACCAAAATGGTTTTTAGCTCCTGAATGTGTTTAAAGCACAAGTGTCACATTATCCATATTTTTTTAAATGTTTATTGACTTTTTAAAAATTACACATGTAATATGAAACTGGGCAAAATGAAACATTTCAGAAAAACATGATACCATGAAAGTTTCTGATAATTAATGAATCCAGAACTTTAGAGCCTGGATTCAAACCCAAGTCCCATCAAGGTGACCTTGCCTGACACCTTGCCAGCATATGACTTTCATCCTGGCATAATTATTAACAGTGTGCCTTTCACTTTCTAACTGTCCCATAGGGATCATAAATATGTGGCCTCTCACCCCATAACCTGCCTCCCAAAAAGAACAGCCCATCAACAGTTGGATGCCATGTTCCCCATCCTCTTCATTATTAATTACCCTTAAAAAAGCATTATTTGCTTGTTTTCCACAACTTATTTCAACTTTTCCTCTTATTTTCCCGATTGAATTTTTGTAGAAACATAGTTTTCCATACGTGTTCATTTTCCTATTTGAAATGAGACAGCAGAATTCTGTTTTAAATGTGTTTTATATTTCCAAGAATGCATGCTAGTGAGTAAAAATGATACAGGTAATAGTTGATGCTACCCTTTTTAAAGTTCCATGAGAAAAAAATTATTTTATCAGGTCTGCTCTGTACATCTCATCCAAGTGAACATAGATGCAGGTGGGGTGCAGTAGTACCTCACCAGTTTGGAATCCAACATTTTGGAATTTGAGATCATTTGGGCAGGATCTAAATTGGAGCTCCCCATTACTTAAGAAGTCATTTCTCCCATGACAATGAAAATGATTATTTTTAAGTAAGATTTTAGATTAAACATCGCCAAATGTTTAAGAGATCAAACTGCCTATTCTAAAAGGGTTATAAAAGAAAAATAGGTGATTTAGCTCAGTTTGACTAATAGCATGAAGTTGAAAGTTATTTGATTATCTGTTACACTGTTCTGTAATTCAGGCTGTTCCTTAAGTAAGGTCTATTGAGACGCTAAGACCAACTCCATCCATGAGCTACTCAGCAACTATATCCAACTTCCTTCTTCCTTGAGGCCCAAATATATTCCCAGCCTGTCCTGCAACCAGTAGTGATGCTGTCCCAGCCAAGTCCCTAGAAGGTGGAGGCGGGCAGGAAGGGCACAGGGTCCTTTAAGAAGAAATGTCTTCCTGATAGAGGCAGACATGGTTGGTGTTGCCTGCCTTGAACATTTGGAGGTAAGATTGCCTTATTGCAACCACGGAGGAAAGACCAAAAGCATGCAGACTCCAACTCCGAGCATGTTGAGCAGGTAAACCAACACGGCAGCTCCCTCGCTCCAGACTCCCTGCTGCATGAGAAAAATAAACCCTTATTCATTTAAGGTACTGTGAGCTGGATTTGTGCATTACTTGGAGCCAAATGCATTCTTAACTAACAAAATGGCTCAGGGGGCTGAGATAAGCCTATTTTACTTTAAACTGGAATTTTGCATCCTTCCGAGAAGTGATGTGGTTTCTTTCCAGCAGTAAAGTAGGAAAGAGTTCCCCTTGAATCACTTTAGCCTTTTCATCTTATTTCAGTTTGAATTCCACTTTTTTATTTCGAAGTAAAAATTCTCAGAGCATCGCGCAAAGCCATACTTAAATTAAGTGTTAAACCTATTCCAGATACAATGTTCTTACTACTAATTGCCATTCCATGGAGTTGTGGTTACGAACACGGGCTCTCAGGTTGGAATGCCTGGTTCCCGGTCCCAGCTCTACCACAGACACACCCTATGACCTCGCACTTGAACTTCTATGCCTTAGTTTTCTCATCGTAAAAATGGGGGGAAATAGACTATATGTCCAATAGAATAACAGTGGCGAATAACCAAGATGTACACTGTTTAAAACAGTGCGTGGAACTCTAAACACTCAATAAATATTAGGCTTTACATGGGATTTAAAAGTTGATTCTATGTCATATATACAAATACATGTAGACCGTGTATATACATATCCGGACATATATCGGTGTGTGCATATACACTTCTTTGTGTTTCACTTTATATTCTCAAATAAAACATGGAATAAAATGAAAGTTTGATCATCCAGTCCTTTAAACACCCCAAATATAGATCTAGAGAAGTCCCAGTGAATAAAGTATCCTTAATCTCTTTTGCTTCTATTTTTGTTTTAAGTTCTGTGTCTAAGCCTGTTTGGTTACATCTGTGTAATGGAACTCTCAAAATCCTTCACTCTTATTTCCATGAGCACTTGAAAGAATATGGAGACTTCTTTGAAAGTCTTCTCAAGCCAGCCTTCCTGAGCATCAAGTATTACTATTTCTCATCAACAATTGGCAACAATATCTTTTGATTTGGGGTTGGTTGATTTTCATCTTTTTTTTTTTTTTTTTTTTACCTTCTTCCTTGTAAAATTGTTGCCGTGTCCTCTGTGTGTTTCTCACTGTCCTTACCGGCCCTCGAGAAGCCTTTCTGTGCATGAGCCCAAAGGCACCCACTGTTCTTTCGTCCCTCTATGACAGACTCTTCTAGATACTTTACACAGCATTGCTTTAGCTTTAGATCATTGAAGAATACATATCTTAACCAAGTGGGTCACCCCTGCAGTTCCAATTTCTTCTTTTCTTTCATGATGCGGTTTCTCTTTCCCCCTTTGCAACAGCTTTCCAAACTACCAGCACCCCTCCTGCCCTCTTCTCCTGGGGGACCATTCATGTCCTGCCCCGCTCCAGTGTCCTGGGCTTGCAGAAGCCTATGCTCTCCCCCCTCGCTCCCCAGCATTTAGATCCTGCACGTTGCCACTGTGTGATCCCTATCTTCCAAATTGCCTTCCGAGCTGCAACTGCCACCACTCCTCCCCTGTGGCCAGAGTCCGGTCTAAAAGAATTGTCCCCTCGCTGGCTTCCCTATCTCCCACATTAAAAAGTTGTCATCATATTTCACTTGTCAGCAACGCGATGCAGAAATCAGATATTTCTTTTTTACTCTTTCATCTTTGCTGCACACAAGAATTAGTGTCTAATGACACAGAGGCGAAAAGTTAATGGAAATTTAATTGAAAAAACCTACCATCCCAGCAGGAATTGGACCTGCTGGCCTGAACACGAGGTAGATATTTCATCCACGAGGCTTTGGGGTTTGGTTTAGTGTGCTTGGATATAGATGATATCACTTTGGTAAACAGATCATTCCTGGATTTTTCTAATATTACTTTGGTCAACAGAAAGAAGAAAGAAGTGGATTCCAATTTAAATGTCAGGGCTAGCCACTCTAAGGAGGGGAGTTATAATAAAAATAGGATTTAATTTCCTATAAATGTTTGAGTTCTTCAACCCTAATATACAGAAATAATGAATATTTATACATGTAAATACACCTTCCTCTCAGCTAAAGCAGCATTTAGTCACTCGTACCCAAAAGAAGCCCGGGAAAATGTTTTTAGGGATTATGAGTCCCACCTCAGATTTTTTTAGAGGAAATAACATTATCTGATGACTTTTGTCCCTGCCTTCTTTCATATTTTTCTCCAGAAGCCCAAGCCATATAAAGAAATAGGCAAGGCGGTGGGGGGGGGGCGCCTGGGTGGCTCGGTCAGTTAAGCATCTGCCTTCAGCTCAAGTCATGATCTCAGGGTCCTGAGATCGAGTCCTGCATCAGGTTCCCTGCTCAGCGGGGAGCCTGTTTCTCCCTCTCCCTCTGCCCCTCCCCGCTGCTCATGCACACTCTCAAATAAATAAACAAAATCTTAAAAAAAAAGGGGCAAGGATACACGTTTGATGATTTGATGGTAATAGAATTTTGGAGTAATTCAGACAATCAGGATATTATTATGTGTTTTTATTTCAAAACAAATTAATTAAGCTTACCAAATGCATCATATCCAGATTCACCTAGAATTGTCACCTAATCTGCAACACTCAGGCTACGTGAGGCTTCCTGAAGAGGTTGAGAACAGTATCTCTCCTCAGCCTTTCACTTGCTTTCAACATTTTAGAGCATTTAGCTATTTTCTTGTGCCTGGCTATGTGACAGAGACTGTATGCATTACAATATGTAATTTTGACTAAATTAACCCTTAAATCATTGAAAAAGCTGTAGAAAGAACCCCCAGACTGGAAATCCTACAACTAACACAAGCCCAAGTGAGCAGTGAGAAAATGGTGGAGTCTGTACTTGGACGCGCTCTTCATCAGTCCCATTACTCAGTGAAGAACGTAGATTTCACTTTCAAAAGGTCAACCCAGAAAAAACCCTAAGATTGTTTTTTAATTGACTTAAAATAAGGAAGTACACCCGCAATCATTAATGGTGAACCTTGCCCTAAGCAACTCTTATGACTTAGGTTATTACTTAGTGATGGTAGAAAATCAGCATGTGAGCAAGACATTCAAAGAAAAGCATGCAGAACTAGAAACCAAACATCTACAATGTTTTAAACTAGGTTTCAAGTTATGTAAAACCCAGTCAGGATTTATAAAACATTATTAAGCTTAATGATACATTTTTTTTTTAAGATTTTATGTTTAAGTCATCTCTACACCCAATGTGGAGCTCGAACTCACAACCCTGAGATCAAGAGTTGCATGCTTTACTGACTGAGCCAGACAGGTGCCCCAATGATAAATATTTAAAAGCTTCCTTTTTGTGAAGGCAGAAATGGTTTTGTGAACTGCTAATAAATAAAAATTATGTTTCTGAAATATTTTTATCTTCACTTCATCCATGTTAAATTTATTTGTATAAAACACATAATATACTAAAACCACAGCACAAACATACACACACAAGTTATTAAAATCTCTCTGAGCCTCAGTTTCCCCATCTGCAACATAGAAATACCCATATCCATCTCATTTTTTCAGATAAAGCATGTAAAACAGCACAGTGTTTGCTACATGGTATGAGTCCATTAAATGTTAGCCATGATTGACGTTGTTACCAAAATTATTATTATTATCTCTCCTAAAGGCACAAAGTTTTCCAGCAATGCTGAACCACTCACTGTCTCCTTACTTGCTTTTGATCACTCCTGAATAGTTCCCACCAGCACTATGTGGTCAAATATTATCCGTGCTTTTCAGTCAGTTTTAAATACTACCTGCTCCATTAATGCTATTCAGCCAGAAGCAACTTTCTCTCTACTCAACATCAAATAATACTGTATTTGCATCCCTCTTATGAAGCTTATAGCTTTTTATCCTGTATAGACATACAAGACAGACATGACAGACATATGAATCATTTGTATATTTATCATACTCCTTCATAGAGAGTGAGTTTCTTGAGGATAGGGGTCATTTCCTATGCATACGTGTCCTTCCCAAAGCATTCAGCATTGAGCCTTGCCCTTAGTGACAATCAATACATACAAGTTGAATTGATTAATTAATATTTCTGTCCACTCAGTGCAAAATGTATGCTTGAAGGCAAAAGCGAGGCAATGAGGAAGGTCGTGAGGTAGTAGATATTTCAATCTTTATGTCTCCAATCCCTGTCACATGTTATAGTTAATAAGATGATACAAAGTTTATCTAGACATGAATGTGAACCTTCTTTTCCCTCCCCACTCCTCACCATTAACTTGGTGACCTTGGGGAAGTCATTAACTATTCTAGGCATTGGTGCTCTCCCTGGTGAAAATAGGGAGTTGGATTAAATATCTGAAGGCCCTTCTGGTTGTAAATCCAGGGTACCATATTTGAGACAATGTCTTGTGCCAGCAAAGATGGAGGTATGGAGGAGGGATCTAAAACATAAGGAACCAAGCATCAAGATTGAGGCCAGAGGCGTGCCTGGGTGGTTCAGTGGCTTAAGCATCTGACTCTTGATTTTGGCTCAGGTCATGATCTCAGGGTCATGAGATCAAGCTCCACGTCTGGCTTCATGCTCAGCCGGGCGTCTACTTGAGATTCTCTCTCTCCCTTTCCTTCTGCCCTTCCCCCACTCAAGTGAGTGCTCACTCTCTGTCTCTAAAATAAATCGATAAATCTTAAAAAAAAAAAAAGGAAAGAAAAAAAAGATTGAGCCCAGAAAACAATGCTAAGATAAGTGTGAGGAGCCACAGACTGGTTAAATTTAAGATCAGACTGAAGGGCAAACCATGAGTCTGAGAAAAAAAATCCAAGATGGAGGCTAGAGCATGGATCGGCATTTCTCAGGGTCTGTAAGAGCAAACAAACCAAACTGAACACAGCAACGAACACAGTCTAAATCAGGTAGTTCCACACAGAAATGTTAATATGGGGATCTTGTCACAAAGATGTTGGAAGAACTAAGAGGCAAATCCAAAAGGAATGGCAAAGCAACCCAGGGATTAGCAGGGCAGGTAGCCACTACTCTTTCCAGGGCTGAGGAAATAATGGGAGAAGCACTCTTACTGGTGCCCAGGGCTGGAGAGGTCCAGCAGGAGAGATTGCTCTAAGAGTCACAACTGCCGATGAGACCCAGGTACTTCCAAATGCACCATCCCAGGGAGAAAATGAGACAGAGAAAGACCTCAGCTTCTACCTTTCTCCTATCTTCTGAAGACTCTTGTTGGCCAAACCTGGCTGTAAGACACCTGGAGGGAGAGTCTGGGAACATAGTCAATAGGGGTCAGCCCAGGCAATATAAAACAGAGGAGAAGAAAATGAGAAAAGCAAACGAGAGGAAACAGACAATTAACCAACCCGAATGACCTTGGATCTAGCTTCAGAGATGATTTTTCCAGAATGGGCTCTCTTGGTCTATGACTTCTTTGAAGTTCTCCACCCCACCTGTTGCCATCACAGGTTGCTGTAAAGTATTGTTGCTTTGGAGGAACTAAGAGGAAAGCTACTGACAAATGGTCTGATAAAATGACGTATAGAAGTAAAGACCACATCATACAGCACTCAGCTGTGTACGTTCCAGAATTCTTCTCCAGATGCTTCCTAACGTGTGCCACTTGCTCATGACTATGGCTTTCTCGGTGCAAGGCATACCCAAATAGAACACTAGCTGTGTTTTTCCAAAAGGACATTGATCTGGTCGGCTTAAATAATGTAGCATCCCCATGTAAACTACTAAGTTAACATGAGCTGTAAACCCATACTCCGATGATAGTCTGATCCTTCCAACAAAAACATAAAATCCATCAGTGTTGTTTCCTGCTAATGAACTGGGAAGTGACAAGCTTCCCTTTTTCTCTTTCTTTTATTCCACAGTGACATTCATTGACCTCCAGCTGGCATTTCTGACACCTACAGTAAAATGACATCACATGCATATTTAATGTGTACAAATTCAACTTTATCCATTTAGGGGGGAAATAGAGGGGGATCCACAGGGTGGGAGGTAGGGAGAGAGAGGGAAAATTTTCCAATAACGCAGGCAATTTTACCTACCATTTTCCACCGTGAGATGATGCTCTGGAGTGAGCCAGAGATGAGAGATGTGTATCTACTCTGCCCTAAATCAATCTTCGCTCCTGCTTATCTCTCAAAGCCTCTTGCCGAGATGCTAATGTGTAAAGATTTGGCACTGAAAAATTAAATGTTGCTTACATAGTCTTAACTGTGTACGTATTTTTATATATACTCTGCATACCAATGCTGTAAACTACCCAAAACAGGCACATAAAGACTTTTTTTAAGGGTGGATTTTTAAAAATATAATAGCTCCTCGCCTTCCATGCGGACGTTAGAACCTAGGTGACCTGAACAGTGTGACTCCAGTGCACATGCACGGGAGCTGAAAATTCAGTTGAGGGGCACCTGGGTGGCTCAGTCGGTTAGGCGTCTGCCTTCTGCTCAGGGTCCTGGGATCGAGCCCCTGCATGGGGTTCCCTGCTCAGTGAGGAGTCTGCTCCTCCCTCTCCCTCTGCCCCTCCCCCCTCATGCTCTCATTCTCAAATAAATAAATAAAATCTTTAAAAAAGAAAAGAAAATTCAGTTGAGAGGCAGGCGGTGGTACAGGAACGGGGAGGATTTTCACTTCTACCAAAACAAGAGTATTAGCCTTAGTTTCAAAAAGGGAGAGAATGAAGAGAAGACAGTGCTGGAAATCAGTATGGCTGCAGAATTTATCTTCACAGGCTGTACCCCCTGATGCCCAGATACTGCTCTGAGATTTCATTGTATGACTAAACCAGTGACTTCCTTTGCTTGCCTCCGCTATCTGCCTCAAGAGATGGGGGCATGATATCTGCCTCTTGCTTATTGTCACAAAAAAATATTTAGTGATTAGATCTAATCCCCAAGTAACCCACTCTCCAATGCTGAAATGGCTGAGAGTCCAAGAAGACAGCCAAATTCGGATCAGAATAATCCATCCTGGTTCTGTTCACCTTGAAGGTGGCCAGACATGGGGTGTCGGGACAAGCACAACAGTGTGAATGCCACTTGCACGACAAACATCCCAGTGATGTTCTTACTTAATCCAAGGTACCAGGAGAAAGTTTTTCCCAACCTTCATCCAAATCTAAAGGGCTTCGTTTGAAGTCCTTCAGATTCCTAATCTCAACTGTGTAATATCCAGAATACATAAACAGCCAACCAACGAAACCGGGAAAATCGTCTACAAGCTCCTGCAGCCTGAAAAGCTGCCATTAGTAATAAGCCTTTCCTCTTCCCTCGCTCGTCCTGCCCTGAACCCTGGGCCCCTGCTGTGTTCCACAACACAGCTCTCTCTAACATGCCAGGTTAATGCTGAGAAGGAACTTAAACCACAAAGGACCAAAAAGCAAATATTTTTGCCCAAAGCTAATGTAGCAAATTACATGCAAGATCTAAACTCCAAGAACCTTTTAAATGGCGCAAGTCTACACAAACACACGGCATCCAGCTTGCCAAGACTTAAAAACCAAATTAAATCTAAGTCATGTCCCACTGGGGGATTTATAGAACCCTGTTAAAAGACCAGGGTTCGGGTCTTGGCAGGACTGCTGGCTTCTGTCGTCCCCCAGGTAACTAATTTCTCTCACTGGGCTTCTGTTTGCCCGGGAAGCCTACATTCAGCCCCGAGTGCATAGCAACGGCGAGGCTTGGGTGTGTAGGCAGGGTGCTCAAAGCTCCAGGCAAAAGAGGTGTCTCTGCATGATCAGAAATTCTCCCTGAGTGTCGCCAGCCACGTGCTCTGTTGCCCCTAACTGGGTGGCAGCGGATGACTGTGTAGTCTGTGAGATTCAAAGGGCCCCGTCGGAGCTAAGGTCAAGTGCTCTTTGAGCAGGGCTTCCCCAGCGAGGAGGGGCACTGCCTTGCCTCCACCCATGGTGCTAGCTGCCTCCCGGCCCAGAAGCCTTATCAGCTCGGAGGGGGTGACTTGTTCTAATTCTCGTAAAGATACCCCATCAACAGCAACCTGAGCCCTAACCAGGGATGGAGCAACTCTCAGAACCAACGTCCTTCTGCACAAAGCCATGCGAGGGAAACATTTACAAAAGGAGCTGCTTTGGTGGGAGTCAGATCCACAATGAACATTTGTGATCAGAAGGCCGGAGACCAGCAGAACTAAAGCACCTACAGTCACTTTCGCACCATGGCCATATTACCTAGCACTCAGCCAGACACTCCACGTCCTGCCCCTTCACTTGTGGTTGCAGCCCCAAGAACCGAAGAAGCAATGCACATGAAGCTGGAAAAGCTCATTTAAAATCAGTACAGTGGGGAGACTGGCCCTGGCAGTGTTGCGTAAGAAAGCCAGGAAGTTAATGGACTGCATCTGGCTTTGTTTTGCTCACATACTCAGTTGGACACCAGACAGCAGTGGTGGTTATTTTTTGAGCACTTGGGGGAAAATGTATTTTTTAGGTCAATGTGTGCTATCAGTTCTGCATTGCTTTCATCCCTGAATTTCTTTGTGCGTAGGTTTCAAACTGTATTTCAACTAGATGTTTTCGACCTTGCCTATCAGTAGGAAAATGAGTTACTGTCAATGATTGATCACACACTTTCACAGATCCTGTGGCTACAAATGTCACCCTGAAAAACCAGCCTAGCAGACTGTCCTGCGGTGCCTGAGAAGAGCAACAAGACACTGATCACCAAGAAAAGGCCCAGGGGCCTAATTCAGACTCAAGTGCAAAAGGCTAGCACCTTCTAGCTCCTACGGAAAAATCTCCTACACAGTTCACACTGGCCAGATCCAAAGGGTCATCCAAGCCAACATGTAGATCCATCAACAAACTGTGTTTTAGAAATGCCCATGGATTTGGAATGGTTCTGAACTGGGGAGAATGAGAAGCAAAGGAAGGGTATTCCCCACCCCCTGCCATAAGCCATTCTCAGGAAATGAGCACTTAGGATTATACCTCTGTCAGTGAGTCATTTTGTCATTCATCTCTAGCCTTCTTTGTACATTCCTAATTTTTCTACAGTAAATCGGTGGTTTCTAGTAAGCAACAAGTAGGAGAAGTGCCCCTTGTTATCTAAATTTTTTGACGCCTACGTTCTGAGAGCGAGTGTTTGGAAAGTGAGTTTGGAGAATAAGAAATCTATCGGGTTCCTGAGTTTCAGAAAACAAGAACTGACATTTCAGAGAGTGATGGATTTATCCAAATCAGATGGCTGGCTGAGTTCCAAGAGGGAAAATTTGGAGTGGCCAGCAGTCAAATAGCAAGAGACATCTATACTGAACCTTTAATAAACAACCTTTCCCTTCCCCTTTCTACTTAACATAAGCACCAAAATTATACTCTGATGGGCAATTTTTGCAACGTCTGTCTCTGGAAAAGTTTTATACCACAGTATTTTCATATGACAAAACTTCACACTCATTTTGGTTGTTTCTTAAAGTAAGGAAGTTTCCAGAGTGAGTCATAGAAGCAAAGAAATTGGGGACAACACAGGTGAGTTAGGCATCTTTGTCAAATTCACACAATGGAATTACTTGAGTAAGGATTATGTTTTAATGCAATTCTGTGTTCTCTCAACTAGTCTGTCAATGAGCTTAGAATCTGAGATCTATAGGCAATAAGTGTTAGGCAAACATGAAGAATGATTTCTTGGCCTCAGCACACAGAGTCTTCACTTATGCTTTAGACAAATTAAATTAGAGAAAACAAAATCCTGGCCAAACCGATGACTGTTACAGACTTTCTATGCCAAGGAAGTAGAACTCATCAAGGAACTAGGAGCTAGAACTTCATGCCACATACAACGCTAAGAAAGAAATACCATAGTTGTCAAATGAACACAGTATTGCTAATATACTTCAAGCAGAGATGTAACCAGAGAACCAAATGTCTTCTCTAAAAAGTGAAAGGTGAGATCAGACCCCTTGGAGAATTTTTTTTCCCCTTTCTTTAATATCTTCCAAATATATTTGAACTTGTTTCCTTCTTCGACTCATATAATTTTCCCTGATATACTTCACAGATGTGAGTTACATTTGGAAACACGACTCAGGGACTGCATGGTTTTGACCCATATGTTGGGCTCGTGGAATTCCTCCACGGTTTCCTACAGCACCAACGTCACTCACTCTCAGAGTCCCTTCCCAGTTGCTGCCCACTTCCCTCCCAGCAAAGGGCCACATTACTCAGCACACAGTGACTGCTGACTCAGTTACTGTAGGACTCAGTCACTGTAGGATGAGACTGCCATCATCAGAGTTGGTGTAAGTCTAGAAGAGGAAGATCCCAGCTGGCCTATGAAGACTGATGGGATTTGCCAAGCGGCCCCAACTCACAGGGCTCATTCCCTCTTCTTCCCTTGTTATGCTTTAAAGTGGCATTGTTTGCAACTTATTAAGGAAAAGAAAATACTGACTTACTTCCAGTATTCCAAATCACAGATGTAAATAGACATGTTTACTGAGTGAGTGAGGAGTGAGAGAGAGCGAAAGGAGACTTGGAAGGGGAAATGAGCAGGGTTAGCACCCACACTGAAACAGACAAACTCCTCTGAAATTC